>NW_026652277.1:127001990-127323633 GCF_009828535.3 Hylobates moloch | reverse complement strand
ATAGACTGGATTAAGAAAATGTGGCACATATACACCATGGAATACTATGCAGCCATAAAAAATGATGAGTTCATGTCCTTTGTAGGGACATGGATGAAACTGGAAAACATCATTCTCAGTAAACTATCGCAAGGACAAAAAAACAAACACCGCATGTTCTCACTCATAGGTGGGAATTGAACAATGAGAACTCATGGACACAGGAAAGGGAACATCACACTCCAGGGACTGTTGTGGGGTGGGGGGAGGGGGGATGGACAGCATTAGGAGATATACCTAATGCTAAATGACGAGTTAATGGGTGCAGCAAACCAACACGGCACATGGATTCATATGTAACAAACCTGCACATTGTGCACATGTACTCTAAAACCTAAAGTATAATAATAAAAAAAAAGAAAAAACTATCTTAAATTTCATATGGAATCAAAGAAGACCCTGTATAGCCAAGACAATTCTAAGCAAAAAGAACAAAGCTAGAGGCATCACGCTACCTGACTTCAAGCTATGCTGCAAGGCTACAGTAACCAAAACAGCATGGTACTGGTACCAAAACAGACATATAGACCAATGGAACAGAACAGAGACCTCAGAAATAATACCATACATCTACAACCATCTGATCTTCAACAAACCTGACAAAAACAAGCAATGAGGAAAAGAATCTCCTATTCAGTAAATGGTGCTGGGAAAACTGGCTAGCCATATGCAGAAAACTGAAACTGGACCCTTTCCTTACACCTTATACAAAAATTAACTCAAGATGGATTAAAGACTTAAATGTATAACCCAAAAGCATAAAAAACCGTAGAAGAAAACCTAGGCAATACCATTCAGGACATAGGCATGGGCAAAGACTTCATGACAAAAATGCCAAAGCAATTGCAACAAAAGCCAAAATTGACAAATAGGATCTAATTAAACTAAAGAGCTTCTGCACAGCAAAAGAAACTATCATCAGAGTGAACAGGCAACCTGAAGAATGGGAGAAAATTTTTGCAATCTACCCATCTGACAAAAGTCTAATATTCAGAATTTATGTTGAACTTAAACATATTTACAAGAATAAAACAAACAACCCCATCAAAAAGTAGTCAAAAGATATGAACAGACACTTCTCAAAAGAAGACATTTATGTGGGCAGCAAACATGAAAAAAGCTCAGCATCACTGATCATCAGAGAAATGCAAATCAAAACCACACTGAGATACCATCTCACACCAGCCAAAATGGTGATTATTAAAAAGTCAGGAAATAATAGACGCTGGTGAGGCTGTGGAGAAATAGGAATGCTTTTACACTGTTGGTGGGAGTGCAAATTAGTTCAATTATTGTGAAACACAGTGTGGCAATTCTTCAAGGATCTGGAACCAAAATACCATTTGACCCAGCAATCCCATTACTGGGTATATACCCACAGGAATATAAACCATTGTACTATAAAGACACAAGCACACATATGTTTATTGCCGCACTATTTACAATAGGAAAGACATGGAACCAACCCAAATGCCCATCAATGATAGACTGGATAAAGAAAATGTGGTATATATACACCATGGGATGCTATGCAGCCATAAAAAAGAATGAGATCATGTCCTTTGCAGGGACATGAATGGAGCTGGAAGTCATCATCCTCAGCAAAGTAACACAGGAACAGAAAACCAAAATCACGTGTTCTCACTTATAAGTGGGAGTTGAACACTGAAAACACATGGACACCAAGAGGGGAATAACATACACCAGGGCCTGTTGGGGGGTAAGAGGAAGGAACATAGAGGATGGGTCAATAGTTGCAGCAAACCACCATGGCACATATGTACCTATGTAACAAACCTGCACGTTCTGCACATGTATCCCTTTTTTTTTTTTTTTTTTTTGGAAGAAATAAAGAAAAAACTGAAAAAAAATTATAAGGACTTGAAAGGATTTTACCCCCCAAAAAATCAATTACTGAAATATGGGCTTAGGAAGAAAGATAAAAGCTAAACCAAAATAATAGGTGGGGGAGGCTTTATAGGTCATTTCTTACATACACCTTCATTGATTACATAAGTCTCTGTGTTTTTTGAACATCATAGGAAAAAAATCATTAATTTCCAGCTCATTTTGAAGCTTGCATTTTTTTTTTTTTTTGAGATGGAGTCTCACCCTGTCACCCTGGCTGGAGTGTGGTGTGCCATCTCAGCTCACTGCAACCTCCACCTCTCGGACTCAAGTGATTCTCCTGCCTCAGCCTCCTGAATAGCTGGGATTACAGGCACGTGCCACCACGCCTGGCTAATTTTTATATTTTCAGTAGAGAAGGGGTTTCACCATGTTGGCCAGGCTGGTCTCAAACTCCTGACCTCATGTGATCCACCCCACCTCGGCCTCCCAAAGTGCTAGGATTACAGGCATGAGCCCCCGCACCCAGCCAAGGCTTGCATATTCTGATATAAATATCAAGTAAGAACAATAAAAGGAAAGGTTAGTCTCATTTTTGCACCTTTATAGAAAGTTTATTGTATCTTGTTTTGTGGAAAGAAGTATGATGTAAATAAGTATGTAAAGTATTCCACTTGTATTTTTAAAAATACTTTATTTGTGCCTAAATATATATCTATTTTTATAGGCATATTGGTAGGATTTTTTTAATGAGTCTGGGAGATAAAACTATTAAGAATGCTAACATAGTACTGGAAGAAAAAAGGTGAAAAGAGATTTTCACTTTTTATACCTTGTGATGTGTTTTGAATATTTTTACAGTAAGCATGCATTTTATATCATAAAAAACATTTTTCAGGTGTATTTCCCTTGCTTTAAATAAATTGAAAGAATCCTTAATGGACTTTGCACTTATTTTCTTTATCATAAATGAAAATACATTTTACACTTTCAATTGAGCTAAATAGGATATTCCCATATTATTATTTGATCATATATCCACTTAATACCAAAGTAAATCCTGAGGCATCTCTCATTTAATTTGCCATGGGTAAGAAGTTGTGACCTTGACTCAGCTTTTACTTTTAGGGAATAATTCTGTTTTAGAAACTGACCTCACAATGACCCAGCATCAACACATCCCGGAGTTTTTCATTACATCTGTGTTGGTAGAGGACTGGGGGCACCTTCATTCTCAGTGCTGCTTTATTTTCCTCATGAAAATAAAGAAACTTAGAGTGTGCACTTGGAGTAATATATGAAGAAGTGATTTTTAATTAATTAAAATAATATAAGGACTGGCTTTTTGTGGATTGTTTTCAAGTTGCTACAGATTAAATATTATTCAAGAAGCATTTTAAAAAATTCTCTGCATCAAAATACTTTTTAATTTAATGTTCTCCAAACTTCGAATAATGTTTCTAGGGTGAAGATAAAATGAAGGAGAGAAAGAGGCATTTGGGAGACACAAAACACTTTTGTCCAGTGGTCCTCAAAGAAAATTTCATCCTGCAACCAGGAAACACAGAAGAAGCAGCCAAGTATCGAGAAAAGATCTACTACTTTTCAAGTGCTGAGGCTAAAGAAAAGTTTTTGGAGCATCCTGAGGACTATGTGGCTCATGAAGAACCATTGAAGGTGAGACAGTATTCCTATCTTAATGATTGCTCCCACAGGATTTTTTCGGGACTGATTACCAATCGCCATCAATTTACTTAAGGGTGAAAGCCCCAATCTGATATTACAATATAAAGAAAATATCTAAGTTCAAAGAACAGCTTTTTGGAATATAACATAAAATAATTATCTATTTTGATTTCTTTAGTAATGACTTGTGTCAAACCAGCACTTAATGTCTGCCTTTTTAGCTGAAATAAAAATAAAACAAAACAAACACAAACAAACCCCACAGGTGGATTAATTCCTTACTATAGTGAGGCCAGTCATTCTGGTTAGTCTCTCAGAGCAGAGCAGGATGATGGTCTTTTACAGGATTTTGGAGAAGAGTGGAATTCAGGGATTGGTGAACTTTCAGAGGCATAAGTGGGTTGACATCTATGGAAGTAAGATTACTCTAGTGATGCTGCTGTTGACTGGTTCACACTCAGAGAATTGTTATAGGGGCAAGTCCATCCTGACTGGTTGAGTTTCAAGAGTGAGGGCTGACACTGGTTGGTTGGATTGCAAAAATGTATTCCCTGAAGTGAGTTTACCCTGATCAATTAAACCAACTTAAAATTGGTTGAGTGGCTATTGTTACCATGGCTATCCAATAGTCATTTTTTAGTGGAGCATTGTTATAGTGGGGAGGGACACTTTGGTGAATCTTCCCTGGACATTTTTCTGTTACAGCTTTGGCTGACTTTCTCAAAGCACTCTCATCATAAGCAGATGTTATTGCTCTTTGGCCCTCCAGAAGCTCAACAAGGAAAATGCATTGATCCTCAAAAAAAAAAAAGCTGTTGCCATGACCTTTGTGCTTGACCAGTCCACTCTTGCTTTGACTGGACCACTGCCACTTCTTGGTAGCCATTGCTTTGATTGTGCTTTGTCTTCAGGATCATACTGATAAAGCCATGTTTCATGGCTCTACAATTCTTCAAACAAATACTTCAAGATTCTGATCCTATGTGTTTAAAATTTCCATCAAAAGCTCTGTTTTTGTCAGCAGATGATCTGGGTGCAACAGTTTTGGCAATCATAGAGTAGAAACTTTGCTCAACTTTAATTTTTCAGTCAGAAAAATTGTACACTGAGCCAACCTAGATGTCTAGGCGCGTTGGCTATTGTTTCTGCTGTTAATCATCAGTCCTTGTCAATTAGGCCACAAACAAGATAAATTTTTTCCTCACAAATTTAAGTGGATGGTCTGTTACTGCAGGCTTCATCTTCAACATTTTCTTGTCCTTTTTTCAAACAAATTGTCCATTTGGAAACTGCTGATCTCTTTGGGGCATTGTCCCCAGAAACTTTCATAAAGCATCAATGATTTCACCACTCTTCTTCTCAAGCTTCACCATAAATTTGATGTTTATTCCTACTTCAATTTTAGCAGAACTCATGTTGCTCTGATAGGGGCTGTTTTCAAACTGATATCTTATCTTTCTTAGTGCCTCAAACTAGATCCTGTTCAGACATGTTATAACAAGTTCATATGAGTTTATTTAGTGCAAAAAAAGTGAATCCATGCATAGTTTTGTCATAATATGCATTTTCCATCAACTTTTTGGAGACCCCTCATATTTTTAGATTTTTGAGAAAATTCCATACTGTTTTCCATAATGGCTTTCCTACTTCACATTTCCACAACAGTGTACAAGTGTTCCCCTTTCTTCACATCCTCATCAGTATTTGCTATTTTTTTGGTCTTTTTGATAATAGCCATTCTAACTGAGGTGAGATGATATCTCACTGTGGTTTTGATTTGCATTTCCCTGATGATTAGTGATGTTGAGCATTTTTTCATATACCTGTTGTCCATTTGTATGTGTTCTTTTGAGAAATGTCTGTTCAGGTCTTTTTTCCCCATTGTTAAATCAGAATATATATATATATATATATTTTGCTACTGAGCTGTTTGAGTTCCTTATATATTCTGGTTATTAATCCCTTGTTGGATGGATACTTTGCAAATCTTATCTCCTATTCTGTAGGTTGTCTCTTTACTGTGTTGTTTTCTTTGTGATGCAGAGGTTTTTTTAGGTTAATGTAATCCTATGTGTCTATTTTTGCTTTTATTGCCTGTGTTTTTGAGGTTTTACCTGGAAAAATCTTTGCCCAGACCAATGTCCTGTAGCACTTCCCCAATGTTTTCTTCTAGCAGCTTTAGATATTCAGGTCTTCCATTTATGTCTTTAATCCATTTTGAGTTGATTTCTGTATATGGTGAAAGATGAGGATCTAGTTTCATTCTTCTGCATATGGATATCCAGCTTTCACAGCACCATATATTAAAGAGACCATCCTTTCTTCCATCTATTTGGTGCTTTTGTAGAAAATGAGTTGGCTATAAGTGTTTCGGCTTTCTTGAATTACTTTACTACTGTGCTATGCTATAGCTCCCTGGGATAGGATTACTGGAGCAAGATATATACATCACAATATATTGCCTTATTACTTTTGATAATATCAATGCCTTCTTAAAATGAACACATGAAACATAATCTAAGCTCTTCTGTATAATTTGGGCCATTTTCATGAACCTCAATTTTTTATATAGTGCTGACGAGACTACTGAAGTATGTGGATGGTTGTGCCCTCACAAAGAAGCCCCAATCCACTGGTGTTGGGGGTCAATTTAAGGACTGTGGCCACTTATCCTTTTCTGTTGTTGTTTTCAGCTGTAATTTCCGCTTAGTCTGGTTTGCTGTTTGTGATCTATTGCCTTGTTTTACACGAATACATATGAATAAGATCCTGAAGTCCTGACTGTATTTCCATAGTTTTGCAAAACATAAAATGAACTGGGTTTTCCAGAAACATTTTCCTTCCCTACCATAGGGTACCTGAATACAGTCTGAGCACCAGACAGCCCTAGTTGCCAGACGTTTAACTGGTAGGTGAGTGAGGTGTTAATCCGGTAGTTTTATCACGGAGAGGTTTAAAATGTGATTTAAAAGTATGGTGTGAGGCTGCAGCTATATAATTTCATGTCATTCTAGTTTTTCTCCTTCCCCTTGCAAAAACTCCAGCCCCTTTGAGGCTTATCCTACTCGGATATATCAACAAGCCCCATTCCTCCTTGCTGCTGTCACCTACCAATTTCTTAGTATTTCCTCACAATCACAGAAGACTTAGCTGCTGCTTCATTTGAGTACTCACCATTGTTCTTGACAGTTTCAGCATCCCGTGGATGATCCATACAATGTGAGTCCTGAGATTACTGGAATAAATGGAGAAGGCTCTAAATTTTTCTTATTAGTGGGCTTTCTGTTTGATAGATTTATTTTATTGTGCTAAGAAAGTATCTTTCCATTCTGTATTAACTAAAACTTTTGTCAAAAACAAAAATAAGTAAACTATTTTATTAAATGCCTTTTGGCATATGATACCAAGATAATCTTATATGGTTGTTGGTGTTCCCTGAGGACCAGTGTTGATGGAACTAATTATGTTAATTGAAATCCTAATGTCTAAGCATCCTTGAGTTCATGATGTGATCATTCCTACTCCGTCTTAGGGAGGGCAGTTAGTAAGTCTTACGTGCTCTAAATTACTCAAAACTGCTTTTCCTTCACTCTCCCTTTATCCCACCCCTCCCTGACCCACCCCCTGTGGCAGGCTCCTCCATTAAGAATATGCCTTGTCGGCCCCCAGGGCTCTGGCAAAACTATGTGTGGAAGACAGTTGGCAGAAAAATTAAACATTTTTCACATTCAGTTTGAAGAAGTTCTTCAAGAAAAACTACTACTCAAAACTGAAAAGAAAGTGGGACCTGAATTTGAGGAAGATTCTGAGGACGAACAAGCTGCCAAACAAGAACTTGAAGAGCTTGCAATTCAGGCCAATGTCAAAGTTGAGGAAGAAAATACAAAAAAGCAGGTAGTAATCTCTTTTTTTGTTTTTTGTTTTGTTTTGTTTTGTTTTTGCTGTTATTGTTGTTTTTGAGACAGGGTCTCCATCTGTCACCCAGACAGGAGGGCAGTGGCACAATCACTGCTCACCAAAGCCTCAACTTCCCTGGGCTCAAGTGATTCTCCTGCCTTGGTATATTAGTCCATTTTCACACTGCTGACAAAGACATACCAAGACCAGGCAATTTACAAAAGAAAGACATTTAATGGACTTATAGTTAGTTCCACGTGGCTGGGGAGGCTTCACAGTCATGGCAGAAGGCAAGGAGGAGCAAATCACATCTTACGTGGATGGCAGCAGGCAAAGAGAAAGCTCGTGCAGGGAAACTCCCTGTTATAAAACCATCATATTTTGTGAGACTTATTCACTATCACAAGAACATCATGGGAAAGGCCTGTCCCCATGATTCAATTACTTCTCACTGTGTTCCTCCCATAACATGTGGGAATTCAAGATGAGATTTGGGTGAGGTCACAGTCAAACCATATCACTTGGCCTCCCAAGTAGCTGGGACTACAGGTGTGCACTACCATGCCCAGCTAGTTTTGGTATTTTTTGTAGAAATGGGGGTCTTGCCATGTTGCCCAGGCTGGTCTCAAATTCCTGGGCCGAAGTCATTTACCCACCTTGGCCTCCCAAAGTGCTGGGATTACAGGCATGAGCCACTGTGCCTGGCAGTACTAATCTATGCAGACAGCTGTGCTTACTGGTGTTACTCTGGGGAAGTAGTAGTATAAAACTCTATAAAGTTTCTAAGAAGAGAAAATAATTAGCCCATAAAAGTCATTTAAAGAGTCATATTCATCATATGCTAAATACAAATCTTCTAGCTCTTCTAGAATATAAAGTACTGAATTTTATATGACTCCAAAAAAATTCAGAAAAATTTTCCTTGACAAGGCTGTTGTATAGCATTTATTTGGAAGTATGATATTTGATATATCTGGCTTAGACAATAAACTTTTCCATTATTGTGTTCTCCAGTTTCTATCAAATAGCATAAAAATCTGCCCCAGCCTTAGCGGAGATCTCAAAATATTAATTTCTAATGATGCCTTATCAGAAAGTTTGTACTGTGTGTTAATCTGTTCTCTTGTTGCTATAAAGAAATACCTGAAATTGGGTAATTTTTAAAGAAAATAGGTTTAACTGGCTCGCAATTCGTCAGGCCATACAGGAAGCATAGTGGCATCTGCTTGGCTTCTGGAGAGGCCTTAGAAGACTTACAATCATGGTGGAAGGTGAAGGGAGAGCAGACACATCACATGGCCAGGGCAGGAGAAAGAGAGAGTGAGGTGGGAGGTGCCACACACTTTTAAACCACTGGATCTCATGAGCGTTCACTCACTACAGTCTTGACAGTACCAAGAGGGTAATGGTGCTGAACCATTCATGAGAAACCACCCCGATGATCCAATCACCTCTCACCAGACCCCACCTCCAGCATTGGGGACTGCAATTCCACATGAGATTTGGGCGGAGAAACAGATCCAAACCGTATTAACCTCTTACATGGCTTCTATCTGGAGTTATACAATGAAAGTTCTTCATTCTAACTCACATTTTAACCATTTCTGATATAGATAGGCCATTTGTTCTCAAATGATCCAAATGCAGTTATATGTAACACTCAAAGTTGAAGCAGGGTTGGATAGTGAGTGACATATGGTGTTCTAGTAGGTAATGAAGTACCTATTCAGACATATTCTTTTTTCTTTTTGAGACAGCATCTCCCTCTCTTGCCCAGGCCAGAGTGCAGTGGTGTGATCTCGGCTCACTGCAACCTGACTCCTGGACTCAAGCGATCCTCTCACCTCAGCCTCCTAAGTAGCTGGGACTACAGGCATGCACCACCATGCTAGGGTAATTTTTGTATTTTTTGTATAGATGGGATTTCATCATGTTGCCCAGGTTGGTCTCAAACTCCAGATCTCAAGTGATCCACTCACCTTGGCCTCCCAAAGTGCTGGGATTACAGGCATGAGCCACCTGTGCCTGGCCTTCAGACATATTCTTTAAATGTTTTTCACCTATATTTAGTAGCGTTCAGGAGAAACTGATATCCTATTAATTTAAAAAATGTATATTGGGACAGGCACGGTCACTCACGCCTGTAATCCCAGCACTTTGGGAAGTTGAGGCAGGCAGATCACTTGAGGTCAGGAGTTCGAGACCAGCCTGGCCAACATGGTGAAACCCCGTCTCTACTAAAAGTACAAAAATTAGCCAGGCGTGGTGACACATGCCTGTAATGCCAGCTACTCAGTAGGCTAAGGTAGGAGAATCACTTGAACCCGCGAGGCAGAGGTTGCAGTGAGCCAAGATCACACTGCTGCGCTCCAACCTGGGCAACAGAGCAAGACTCCATCTCAAAAAAAGAAAAAAGTATGTCAATCCAGATTTTTAAATTTAACAAGTCTAGATTTTAAAGTGCAACAAATATCTCCTGCTTGTCTACAGTTTTTTGTTTGGTTTTCGTTCACTGTTTTCTGAATAATTTAACTTCTCAGAAAGCAATTAAGGGATTTTATTTTTAGATAATAACATTAATCCTGCTTCCTGGTAAGCAGCAGTTTATCATACCTTAGCTATTCAGTTTTAGAATTTTGGATGACAAAAGTACTCAACAAAAATGTTTCATTTTTGTAAGAACTGTTGTTTTTTACTATCCATTCAAGGGTGATCCTACTTTAGAGAGAATTGACCTCAGTTAATTATCACAATGCTTTCTATTTGTTATTATATTATAATCCTCTTCTAGTTTGTATTTCAGATGGCTGCCTGTTTGGCTTATCCCATAATCAGGATCTAGGTTGGGGAGATAATGCTGTATAATTATAATATAAATAACAAAAATCAGTTAAGCCTTATAGGTGTGTGTGTGATAAATTGAAAAAGGTTTAGCAAAAAGTAATGAGATATCACCCCAAGGTCATGTATGAAAATCAATCATATTATTACTTGTAATTTATCTTAACTGTAGTAAATATTATTTACTATAGGTTGGTGCAAAAATGGTTGTGTTTTTGCCATTACTTTTAAAGCAAAAACTGCAATTGCTTTTGCACAACCTATATTTCTAACCACATTAAATAATTGGTTTAAAGAAAATAGCTCAAATTTTTAAATGTTTATAAGCAACACTACAAAAAAAAGACCTCAGAGAAAATAACAGGTCTCATTCTAATCAGCTATGTAATACCATATTGTTTATGAATATAGATTTTGGGGCTTTTCTAAATTGGTATTTGTACATATTTATGGGGTACTCGTGATATTTTGTTACACACATAGAATGTATAAGGATCAAGTCAGAGTATTTATGATATCCATCACCTTGAGCACTTATCATTGCTATGTATTGGGAGCATTTCAAGCCCTCTCTTCTAGCTATCCTGAAATATACAATACATTGTATATTAACTATAGTTTCCGTCTGTGCTATTGAACATTAGAACTTACACCTTCTATCTAACTGTATGTTTGTACCCATTTTCCTGCTTCTTTTCATGTCCCCTACCACACACCCTTCCCTGCCTCTGGTAACTTTCATTCTACTCTCCACCTCCATGAGGTCCTCTTCTTTAGCTTTCACATATGAGTGAGAACACGCAATTATTAGCATAGAGTTTTAAAACTTGTTTTGTTTTCTGATTTTTGTTTTTAGCATCCAGAAGTACAACTTACAGAAGAAGAAGAAGTAATCAAATCAAGTCTAATGGAAAATGAGCCCTTGCCTCCTGAAATTCTTGAAGTAATTCTTTCTGAGTGGTGGCTTGAGGAACCAATACGGTATCTTAATTTATATAGAATTGTACATTTATTTGCTTTTATTTGTTTTATTCTTAAAAGTTAAAAATGTAGTTTAACATACATTGAAGAATTTTCACCTTTATATTCATGTAAGCTGGTGATTTTTCACTTGAGATACACATTAAAAACATCTGTAGAGTCTTTAAAAATACCGATGCCAGGACCCCACACCAAAATAATTGAATTTGAATCTCTAGGAGTGTGAGCCTAGGATACTTTTCAGTACCCGCAGGTTATTATAAAGTGCATTTGTGGTAAAATTGTAAAAGCCTAAACAAAATAGCTAAATATTGTGCACCATTAAAATTTATTGTAGGGCTGTGTGCAGTGGCTCACGCCTGTAATCCCAACACTTTGGGAGGCCTAGGCAGGCGGATCACCTGAGGGGGAGTTCGAGACCAGCCTGACCAACATGGAGAAACTCTGTCTCTACTAAAAATACAAAATTAGCCAGGTGAGGTGGAGCATGGCTATAATCCCAGCTACTCAGGAGGCTTAGGCAGGAGAATCACTTGAACCCGGGAGACAGAGGTTGCGGTGAGCCGAGATAGTGCCATTGCAGTCCAGCATGGGCAACAACAGTGAAACTCCATTTCAAAAACAAAAAAATTATTATAATGAATAATGTGTAATAGCATAAGAAATGTTATTACATAAAGTTAAAAAGAAGATGTAAAACCATAATATAATAGAGAATGCACACATGAAAAACCAACTGGAAAGAAATAAAACATTTTTATTAACCTCTGAGATACGGGATTATGGATAATTTTTAGCTTTTTATTAAAGCTTTTCTCTATTTTTTCCATTTTTCTATAGTATGACTTAATTGCTTTTATAATGAAGGAGAAAATAGCACATTTTGAAAAGGTTATTGCATTAGTCCTGGAGAGATATACTAAGGGTTTTGAACTAAGGGAGGATGACAGAAATAGAAGTGTAAGTACAGAGGAGGACATGCCAGGACTTAGCTATTAAATGTAAGAAGGAAGAGGGAGCCAGGGGAGAGGGCCAAAGGTCTCTAACAGGTAGCACGTTACTACTAGTGGGTCAGAAGGAAGAGCAGTTTGGAAGGCTAACAGTATGATTTTTGACAGTATAATGTGTGTATAATTCCAGAAGGGCATTCAGATGGAGAAACTCCATAGCTTTTTGAAAATTTGGAATCAAAACTCAGAAGAGAGGTTGGGTGTAGAGGTAAAGATTTGGAAGTCATTGACAGAGAAATGACAGCAGGAACAGTAGGAATGAAATTGACCCTGCCAGAGAGACCAGACTGAAGGCACCTCTAAAGAAAAAAACATGGAAACAGCTCCAGTCTACAGCTCCCAGTGTGAGCGATGCAGAAGATGGGTGATTTCTGAATTTCCAACTGCGGTACCAGGTTCATCTCACTGGGGCTTGTCAGACAGTGGATGCAGGACAGTGGGTGCAGCCCACTGAGCATGAGCCAAAGCAGGGCAAGTCATCGCCTCACTGGGGAAGCACAAGGGGTTAGGGAATTCCCTTTGCTAGCCAAGGGAAGCTGTGACAGACAGCACCTGGAAAATCGGATCACTCCCACCCTAATACTGTGCTTTTCCAATGGTCTTAGCAAACAGCACACCAGGAGATTATATCCCGTGCCTGACTCAGAGGGTCTCACGCCCACGGAGCTTCGCTCATTGCTAGCACAGCAGTCTGAGATCGAATTGCAATGCGGCAGCGAGGCCGGGGTAGGGGCGCCCACCATTGCTGAGGCTAGAGTAGATAAACAAAGCAACCAGGAAGCTCTAACTGGGTGGAGCCCACCACAGCTCAAGGAGGCCTGACTGCCTCTGTAGACTCCACCTCTGGGGGCAGGGCATAGCCAAACAAAAGGCAGCAGAAACCTCTGCAGACTTAAATGTCACTGTCTGACAGCTTTGAAGAGAGTAGTGGTTCTCCCAGCACAGAGTTTGAGATCTGAGAATGGACAGACTGCCTCCTCAAGTCGGTCCCTGATCCCTGAGAGTGTAACTGGGAGGCACCCCCAAGTAGGGGCAGTCTGACACCTCACATGGCCAGGTACCCCTCTGAGATGAAGCTTCCAGAGGAACGATCAGGCAGCAACATTTGCTATTCAGCAATATTCGCTGTACTACAGCCTTCGCTGCTGATACCCAGGCAAACAGGATCTGGAGTGGACCTCAAACAAATTCCAAGAGACCTACAGCTGAGGGTCCTGATTCTTAGAAGGAAAACTAGCAAACAGAAAGGACATCCGCACCAAAACCCTATCTGTATGTCACCATCATCAAAGACCAAAGGTAGATAAAACCACAAAGATGGGGAAAAAACAGAGCAGAAAAGCTGAAAATTCTAAAAATCAGAGCGCCTCTCCCCCTCCAAAGGAACACAGCTCCTCGCCAGCAATGGAACAAAGCTGGACAGAGAATGACTTTGACAAGTTGAGAGAAGAAGGCTTCAGATGATCAAACTTCTCCAAGCTAAAGGAGGAAGTTCGAACCCATAGCAAAGAAGCTAAAAACCTTGAAAAAAGATTAGCCGAATGGCTAACTAGAAAAAACAGTGTAGACAAGTCCTTAAATCACTTGATGGAGCTGAAAACCATGGCACAAGAACTACATGACGAATGCGCAAGCTTCAGTAGCCAATTCGATTAACTGGAAGAAAGGGTATCAGTGATTGATGATCAAATGAATGAAATGAAGTGAGAAGAGATGTTTAGAGAAAAAAGAATAAAAAGAAATGAACAAAGCCCCCAAGAAATATGGGACTACGTGAAAAGACCAAATCTACATCTGATTGGTGTACCTGAAAGTGACAGGGAGAATGGAACCAAGCTGGGAAACACTCTGCAGGATATTATCCAGGAGAACTTCCCCAACCTAGCAAGGCAGGCCAACATTCAAATTCAGAAAATACAGAGAATGCCACAGAGATACTCCTTAAGAAGAGCAACTCCAAGACACATAATTGTCAGATTCACCAAAGTTGAAATGAAGGAAAAAATGCAGCCAGAGAGAAAGGTCGGGTTACCCAAAAAGGGAAGCCCATCAGACTAACAGCTGATCTCTTGGCAGAAACTCTACAAGCCAGAAGAGAGTGGGGGCCGATATTCAACATTCTTAAAGAAAAGAATTTTCAACCCAGAATTTCAAATCCAGCCAAACTAAGCTTCATAAGTGAAGGAGAAATAAAATCCTTTACAGACAAGCAAATGCTGAGTGATTTTGTCACCACCAGGCCTGCCCTAAAAGAGCTCCTGAAGGAAGCACTAAACATGGAAAGGAACAACCGGTACCAGCCCCTGCAAAAACATGCCAAATTTTAAAGACCATTGAGGCTAGGAAGAAACTGCATCAACTAATGAGCAAAATAACCAACTAACATCATAATGACAGGATCACATTCACACATAACAATATTAACTTTAAATGTAAATGGGCTAAATGCTCCAATTAAAAGACATAGACTGGCAAATTGGATAAAGAGTCAAGACCCATAAGTGTGCTGTATTCAGGAGACCCATCTCACATGCAGAGACACACATAGGCTCAAAATAAAGGGATGGAGGAAGATCTACCAAGCAAATGGAAAACAAAAAAGGCAAGGGTTGCAATCCTAGTCTCTGATAAAACAGACTTGAAACCAACAAAGATCAAAAGAGACAAAGAAGGTCATTACGTAATGGTAAAGGGATTGATTCAACAAGAAGAGCTAACTATCCTAAATATATATGCACCCAATACAGGAGCACCCAGATTCATAAAGCAAGTCCTTAGAGACCTACAAAGAGACTTAGATTCCCACACAATAATAATGGGAGACTTTAACACCCAACTGTCAACATTAGACAGATGAATGAGACAGAAAGTTCACAAGGATATCCAGAAGTTGAACTCAGCTCTGCACCAAGCGGACCTAATAGACATCTACAGAACTCTCCACCCAAAAACAACAGAATATACATTCTTCTCAGCACCACATCGCACTTATTCCAAAATTGACCACATAGTTGGAAGTAAAGCTCTCCTCAGCAAATGTAAAAGAACAGAAATTATAACAAACTGTCTCTCAGACCACAATGCAATCAAACTAGAATTCAGGAATAAGAAACTCACTCAAAACCACTCAACTACATGGAAACTGAACAACCTGCTCCTGAATGACTACTGGGTACATAACGAAATGAAGGCAGAAATAAAGATATTCTTCAAAACCAATGAGAACAAAGACACAACATACCAGAATCTCTGGGACACATTCAAAGCAGTGTGTAGAGGGAAATTTATAGCACTAAATGCCCACAAGAGAAAGCAGGCAAGATCTAAAATTGACACCCTAAGATCACAATGAAAAGAACTAGAGAAGCAAGAGCAAACACATTCAAAAGCTAGCAGAAGGCAAGAAATAACTAAGATCAGGGCAGAACTGAAGGAGATAGAGACACAAAAAACCATTCAAAAAATCAATGAATCCAAGAGCTGTTTTTTTCTGAAAAGATCAACAAAATTGATAGACTGCTAGCAAGACTAATGAAGAAGAAAAGAGAGAAGAATCAAATAAATGCAATAAAAAATGATAAAGGGGTTATCACCACCAATCCCACAGAAATACAAATTACCATCACAGAATACTATAAACACCTTTACACATATAAACTAGAAAATCTAGAAGAAATGGACAAATTCATGGAAACATATACCCTCCCAAGACTAAACCAGGAAGAAGTTGAATCCCTGAATAGCCCAATAACAGGCTCTGAAATTGAGGCAATAATTAATAGCCTACCAACCAAAAAAAGTCCAGGACCAGACAGATTCACAGCCGAATTCTACCAGAGGTATAAGGAGGAGCTGATACCATTCCTTCTGAAACTATTCCAATCAATAGAAAAAGAGGGAATCCTCCCTAACTCATTTTATGAGGCCAGCATCATCCTGATACCAAAGCCTGGCAGAGACAACAAAAAAAGAGAATTTTAGACCAATATCCCTGATGAACATCAATGCAAAAATCCTCAATAAAATACTGGCAAACCAAATCCAACAGCACATCAAAAAGCTTATCCACCATGATCAAGTGGGCTTCATCCCTGGGATGAAAGGCTGGTTCAACACACACAAATCAATAAACACAATCCAGCATATAATCAGAACCAAAGACAAAAACCACCTGATATCTCAATAGATGCAAAAAAGGCCTTCAACAAAATTCAACAGCCCTTCATGCTAAAAACTCTCAATAGATTAGGTATTGATGGGACGTATCTCAAAATAATAAGAGCTATCTATGAAAAACCCACAGCCAATATCATACTGAATGGGTAAAAACTGGAAACATTCCCTTTGAAAACTGGCACAAGGCAGGGATGCTCTCTGTCACCACTCCTATTCAACACAGTGTTGGAAGTTCTGGCCACAGCAATCAGGCAGGAGAAAGAAATAAACGATATTCAATTAGGAAAAGAGGAGTGTTTTGCAGATGACGTGATTGTATATTTAGATGTTTGCAGATTATGTGATTGTACATTTTTGCAGATGATGTGATTGTATATTTAGAAAACCCCATCATCTCAGCCCAAAATCTCCTTAAGCTAATAAGCAACTTCAACAAAGTCTCAGGATACAAAATCAATGTGCAAAAATCACAAGCATTCTTATACACCAATAACAGACAAACAGAGAGCCACATCATGAGTGAACTCCCATTCACAATTACTTCAAAGAGAATACAATACCTAGGAATCCAACTTACAAGGGATGTGAAGGACCTCTTCAAGGAGAACTACAAACCACTGCTCAACGAAATAAAAGAGGACACAAACAAATGGAAGAACATTCCATGCTCATGGATAGGAAGAATCAATATCATGAAAATGGCCATATTGTCCAAGGTAATTTATAGATTCAATGCCATCCTCATCAAGCTACCAATGACTTTCCTCACAGAATTGGAAAAAACTACTGTAAAGTTCATATGGAACCAAAAAAGAGCCCACATTGCCAAGAGAATCCTAAGCCAAAAGAACAAAGCTGGAGTCATCGTACTACCTGACTTCAAACTATACTACAAGGCTACAGTAACCAAAACAGCATGGTTCTGGTACCAAAACAGAGATATAGACCAATGGAACAGAACAGAGCCCTCAGAAGTAATATCACACATCTACAACCATCCGGTCTTTCACAAACCTGACAAAAATAAGAAATAGGGAAAGGATTCCCTATTTAATAAATGGTGCTGGGAAAACTGGCTAGGCATATGTAGAAAGCTGAAACTGGATCCCTTCCTTACACCTTATACAAAAATTAATTCAAGATCGATTAAAAACTTAAATGTTAGACCTAAAACCATAAAAACCCTAGAAGAAAACCTAGGCAATACCATTCAGGACATAGGCATAGGCAAGGACTTCATGTCTAAAACACCAAAAGCAATGGCAACAAAAGCCAAAATTGACACATGGGATCTAATTAAACTAAAGAATTTCTGACAGCAAAAGAAACTACCATCAGAGTGAACAGGCAATCTACAGAATGGGAGAAAATTTTTCCAATCTACTCATCTGACAACGGGCTAATATCCAGAATCTACAATGAATTCAAACAAATTTACAAGAAAAAAACAAACAACCCATCAATAAGTGGGCTAAGGATATGAACAGACACTTCTCAAAAGAAGACATTTATGCAGCCAAAAAACACATGAAAAAATGCTCATCATCACTGGCCATCAGAGGACTGCAAATCAAAACCACAATGAGATACCATCTCACACTAGTTAGAATGACGATCATTAAAAAGTCAGGAAACAACAGGTGCTGGAGAGGATGTGGAGAAATAGGAACACTTTTACACTGTTGGTGGGACTGTCAACTAGTTCAACCATTGTGAAAGACAATGTGGCGATTCCTCAAGGATCTAGAACTAGAAATACCATTTGACCCAGCCATCCCATTACTGGGTATATACCCAAAGGATTATAAATCATGCTGCTATAAAGACACATGCACACGTATGTTTATTGCGGCACTATTCACAATAGCAAAGACTTGGAACCAACCCAAATGTCCATCGATGATAGACTGGATTAAGAAAATGTGGCACATATACACCATGGAATACTATGCAGCCATTAAAAAGGATGAGTTCATGTCCTTTGTAGGGACATGGATGAAGCTGGAAACCATCATTCTCAGTAAACTATCACAAGGACAAAAAACCAAACACCGCACGTTCTCACTCATAGGTGGGAATTGAACAATGAGAACACTTGGACGCAGGAAGGGGAGTATCACACACCATGGCCTGTTGTGGGGTGGGGGGAGGGGGAGAGATAGCATTAGGAGATATACCTAATGTAAATGACGAGTTAATGGGCGCAGCACACCAACATGACATGGCATATGTATACGTATGTAACAAACCTGCACGTTGTGCACATGTACCCTAGAACTTAAAGTATAATTTAAAAAACACATATATTATGGCCAATATATGGAAATTTGCCTCCTTATTAAGAAAGGAAAATTCACATTTTTTAATTAACAACTTTGAAGGCTGAAACTGTCAAATGTTCATGAAAGCAAATCAATAAATGTAATCCAGCATATAAACAGAACCAAAAACAAAAACCACATGATTATCTCAATAGATGCAGAAAAGGCCTTTGAAAAAATTCAACAACCCTTCATGCTAAAAAGTCTCAATAAATTAGGTATTGATGGGACATATCTCAAAATAATAAGAGCTATCTATGACAAACCCACAGCCAATATCATACTGAAAGGGCAAAAACTGGAAGCATTCTCTTTGAAAACTGACACAAGACAGGGATGCCCTCTCTCACCACTCCTATTCAACATAGTGTTGGAAGTTCTGGCCAGGGCAATTAGGCAGGAGAAGGAAATAAAGGGTATTCAATTAGGAAAAGAGGAAGTCAAATTGTCCCTGTTTGCAGATGACATGATAGTATATCTAGAAAACCCCGTTGTCTCAGCCCAAAATCTTGTTAAGCTGATAAGCAACTTCAGCAAAGTCTCAGCATACAAAATTAATGTACAAAAATCACAAGCATTCTTATACACCAATAACAGACAAACAGAGAGCCAAATCATGAGTGAACTCCCATTCACAATTGCTTCAAAGAGAATAAAATACCTAGGAATCCAACTTACAAGGGATGTGAAGGACCTCTTCAAGGAGAACTACAAACCACTGCTCAGTGAAATAAAAGAGGATACAAACAAATGGAAGAACATTCCATGCTCATGGGTAGGAAGAATCAATATCCTGAGAATGGCAATACTACCCACGGTAATTTATAGATTCAATGCCATCCCCATCAAGCTACCAATGACTTTCTTCACAGAATTGGAAAAAACTACTTTAAAGTTCATATGGAACGAAAAAAGAGCCCACATTGCCAAGTCAATCCTAAGCCAAAAGAACAAAGCTGGAGGCATCACGCTACCTGACTTCAAACTATACTACAAGGCTACAGTGACCAAAACAACATGGTACTGATACCAAAACAGAGAAATAGATCAATGGAACAGAACAGAGCCCTCAGAAATAATGCCACATATCTACAACCATCTGATCTTTGACAAACCTGACAAAAACAAGCAATGGGAAAGGATTCCCTATTTAATAAATGGTGCTGGGAAAACTGGCTAGCCATATGTAGAAAGCTGAAACAGGATCCCTTCCTTACACCTTATACAAAAATTAATTCAAGATGGATTAAAGACTTACATGTTAGACCTAAAACCATAAAAACCCTAGAAGAAAACCTAGGCAATACCATTCAGGACATAGGCATGGGCAAGGACTTCCTGTCTAAAACACCAAAAGCAATGGCAACAAAAGCCAAAATTGACAAATGGGATCTAATTAAACTAAAGAGCTTCTGCACAGCAAAAGAAACTACCATCAGAGTGAACAGGCAACCTACAAAATGGGAGAAAATTTTCCCAACCTACTCATTTGACAAAGGGCTAATATCCAGAATCTACAATGAACTCAAACAAATTTACAAGAAAAAAACAAACAGCCCCATCAAAAAGTGGGCAAAGGATATGAACAGACACTTCTCAAAAGAAGATATTTATGCAGCCAAAAAACACATGAAAAAATGCTCATCACCACTGGCCATCAGAGAAATGCAAATCAAAACCTCAATGAGATACCATCTCACACCAGTTAGAATGGCAATCATTAAAAAGTCAGGAAACAACAGGTGCTGGAGAGGATGTGGAGAAATAGGAACACTTTTACACTGTTGGTGGGACTGTCAACTAGTTCAACCATTGTGGAAGTCAGTGTGGCGATTCCTCTGGGATCTAGAACTAGAAATACCATTTGATCCAGTCATCCCATTACTGGGTATATACCCAAAGGATTATAAATCATGCTGCTGTAAAGACACATGCACACGTATGTTTGTTGCAGCACTATTCACAATAGCAAAGAGTTGGAACCAACCCAAATGTCCAACAACGATAGACTGGATTAAGAAAATGTGGCACATATACACCATGGAATACTATGCAGCCATAAAAAATGATGAGTTCATGTCCTTTGTAGGGACATGGATGAAACTAGAAATCATCATTCTCAGCAAACTATCGCAAGGACAAAAAACCAAACACCACATGTTCTCACTCATAGGTGGGAATTGAACAGTGAGAACACATGGACACAGGAAGGGGAACATCACACTCCGGGTACTGTAGTGGGGTGGGGGGAGGGGGGAGAGATAGCATTAGGAGATATACCTAACGTTAAATGACGAGTTAATGGGTGCAGCACACCAACATGGCACATGTATACATATGTAACAAGCCTGTACATTGTACATATGTACCCTAAAACTTAAAGTATAATAATAATAAAATTAAAAAAAATTGTTCATGGAAGTCCTATTTGTATTAAGAAGAAAATATGTAAAACAAACCAAATTTCAGATAAGCAGGAGAAACAAATTCTCACTCAAACGGTAACCGGTATTGACTCTCTCAATTAAACAAAGCCAAGTTTTCAAAGCTTAGTTGTTTTATAAGTGCTCTCTAATAAAAATGTATTAACATTCCAGTTATTTTCCTGATTCTTTTTTTTTTTTTTTTTTGAGAAAGAGTTTCAATCTTGTTGCCCAGGCTGGAGTGCAATGGCATATTTTCCTGATTCTTAAAGTCTCATCATACTTGGGCAAGTTTGACAATCCCATTTGAACATAATCATCTTGCCCATAGGAACCAAGATACATACATTAACAATTGTCATCAGTTACAAGGAGACCCAGGGAGGTGGGTATTAGTTGTCTCATGAAAGGAAGCACTGTTAGAAGAAAAACTGCCAAAGGTGAGGGCTCCCACTACAAGTGGGCTGGCCAGGTGTACTCTTTAAATAAAGAATACCACATTCATTAGGCTGGGCACCCCTCCCAAACAGAGAACTTATTTTCTCTTTTCCTATGGTCTTCTCACAACTTTTAGTAAACTTTCAGTTAATAGTAATTGTCTGTAAACTGATTGACTACAATTTTATATTACAAATATATGTATGAAATATTGTAATTTTAATTCAATTTGATATATTTTGAAAAATAAAGGTCACATATACAACTAGAAACAGTAAAAGAAATAAAAGATAGTAGAGTAAATTTTTAAACTATTCATTACCTACAGAAAGTTGATATTTATCAATACTTTTTTTACTTTATTTTTTTCTTTTAAAATATTTAATTAACAAGTAAAGAATGTATATATTCAAGGTGTACATGATGATTTAATATACCTTGTATAATGATCATTACAGTCAAATTAATGAACACATCCATTACAATATTTTAATGAGATAAAGTAAATTATGAAAATTTCCACCAGTTCCACAGGTTTTATATTAGATGGTTTCCCACGATATCCAGAAGAGGCCCAGTTTTTGGGAGATCGTGGATTTTTCCCAGATGCAGCTGTTTTTATACAAGTTGATGATCAAGATATTTTTGATCGCCTCCTTCCTGCCCAAATTGAAAAGTGGAAACTAAAACAAAAGAAGAAATTAGAAAGGAAGAAACTGATCAGAGACATGAAGGCAAAAATCAGGGTATGTATCTAGCAAAAATGCATTGAATAAATCTGTTCAGCATCTGTTTAGTAATCTGTTCAGCATCTGTTTAGTGATCTGTTATAAAGTGATCTTCACAAAAAATGTAGTATTCTAATTTTAATACCGCAGCATGAAACATTTTTCATCGGATATTAAGACTACAATAAGAGTTAAGAGTTATTTCAGGCTTTTGTGGTGATCAATGTGTTAATGCTTCTCTCTTTATGGCAAACAAAAGATAGTGGTAGTGCCAAGACTTCCCTCTCCCACACATGGGAGCAAAGTGGAAGAGGTAACAAACAGAGATTTGAAACACAAAGAAGTAAAATTTCAGAGGTCTTTTTCGCTGCCCCTGGAGTGATGACACCACCCATCAAAGACATGTGAGCCTGTAGTGAAACCAGATCCACATTAGATTAGAACATTGTTCCTAAACCTACATTATGAGGAGTATTCCATAAAATGTTCAAAAGTGTCATGGGGAACCAGCAATTCCACTCCTGGGAATCTGTCTAACAGAAATGAAAATATATGTCCACATAAAAAGTTATATGTGAATGTTCATAACCATTATTCATAATAACCAGAAAGTAGAAACAACCCAAATAATCAACTGATGAATAGAAAAATAAAAGGTGGTATATCCTTAGAATTGAAAAACTACTCAGCATTAAGAAGGAATGACCTATTGATACACCCTGTAACATGGATAAAAATCAGAACCATTGTGCTGAGTGACAGAAGCCAGGCAAAACAGGAGTGCGTCCCGTACAATTCCATTTACATGACATGCCCTGAAAAGGCAAACCTGTAGGTCTGGGCTGAGGTAGAAAGAACGGGCTTTTGAGTCTGGACCTAGGATGGCCCAGATGAGACATGAGAGCAGTGTTAAACGTTTGAAGGGCTTTCATACCGAAGAGAGGTTGGGGTTACTCCACGTGGCCTCAAGGGAAAGAACTACCATTGGTAGGAGGAAGGTACAGGGAAAGTATATTTCATCCTTAGCAAGACATTTCAAAAAGAACCAAGAATGAAGGCAGGGAGCTCCTTGCCAATAAATAAGCATAAACTAGACGAACATTTGGCAGGGGAGAATGTAAAATATGTCAGAAAGCTCATCTATTAATTTCAATTCTGAGATACTAAGACTTAAATTATGTAATACATTCTCACAATTCAACACCAATTAAATTACAGACTGCCAAAGTGTTAAAGTCAAGCAGTTCCTCTTTCATTGCTCAGACATCGTTTTCAAATTCTTTTCATCTTGGGGTTAGCCAGAGGAAATCCCTTCAAGGCCATTGCCATCCATTCCTCTCCCCCACCACACTAAGGTTGCATGTCCCAGGCCATCACTGGTTTGCACAATATCAAGGCAGGCAGAGTTCTTAGCCATCTAAGAACTGTGGAGGTAAGGAGGGAGACATGGGAAGATACCTGGCTCCACACTGTTCTTGATGACGTTCAGGCCAAACTGTCTGCCATGTGAGAGATTCTGTAAGTATGAGAATGGAAAAGAAAGAGCCAAAGATGAGAGCCTACCATAGCACATTCATATGTTGTCTCACTGTGGGGCCTGGAATATCTAGGCCAGTGTTAACACAGAAATCTCTGTGATGACAGAAATGTCCTAGATCTGTGCTGTCCTGTACAGGAGCCCTAGCCGCAGTGGCTGTTGAGCACTTAAAATGTGATTAGTGTGACTGAAAAATCAAATGTTTAATTTTGTTTAATTTTAATATAAATAGCCACACACAGCTAGTGGCTATTGTACTGGACAGAACAGCTGTAGGGCAATGAAGCCACATCCTAGATACCACATTCTTTAAGAATTTTAGAGACCTAGAATAGGAAAGCAGCAGGTTTCAGGAGCTGGTTTATCACCCCAGGCATTTACCCCTTCCTTTCCTCACCCAATAACTCTATCTCAGTTCAGAGCTTTCTTGGCTGACACCAGCGCTCCTACAGTGACCTAATTGTCCTCCCTGGCTTCATCTCTATGCCTTCCAGACTATCCTTCTGACTACCTCCACACGAATTTTCCTAAAACTCCATTTTGATCAAGCCACCCAATTAAGATCTGAATTCTCAATCTTATCCCAAATTATCTGTCTAACTTTTTTTCTCAGTTGAAACAAATACAAACCCTTCTCTGCAGCAGCCACCACATTGTATGCTTTGGCAATCCCATATCTTTCTTTTTTTTTTTTTTTTGAGACGGAGTCTCACTCTGTCGCTAGGCTGGAGTGCAGTGGAGCAAGCTCAGCTCACTGCAACCTCCGCCACCTGGGTTCAAGCGATTCTCCTGCCTCAGCCTCCAGAGTAGCTGGGACTACAGGCGTGCACCACCATGCCCAGCTAATTTTTGTATTTTTAGTAGAGACGGGGTTTCACCATGTTGGCCAGGTCAAGAGATCGAGACCATATCTGGTAGTTTCTAAAAGCATTCTCACACTAATTGTGTGATATTACGTGAGTTAAACCCTGAATTTCTGTTAACTCACCTCTAGAGTGGAGTAATGCCCTGCAGATATGTTTTGAGCAGAAAATGAAAGAATATATATTATCGTGCTCAGGACAGTGCTGCCATCTGGCAGATGTACAATAATTAGTTAAACCTCACTGACTATTTATTTGAGTGAAAAGAGCAGAGGAAAAGTAGACTCAGAATGTGTATGAGTGTTTTTGTGTATAGTTTGCAATTTTTTGGTAATACAGTGGTCTTTATGTTTTATGAAAACACAAAAGAGACTATGTTTTCACAACTCCACATTTAAAGAACCTATGGTAAAGATATGTTTTTATAAAAGGAAATAATGGAAGTTTTTGTAAATTCTCACCATGTTAAGAGCCATAGAATCTTTCTGGGGCTCATAAACCAAATGAATTATATTCAGTTCAGTTTTATAATTCTATCTACAAATAATTCTTGCATGCCTACAAGGCATAAGTTCTCAGGAATGTGTACTCAATAGCAACCAGACAAAAGCGCCCAGGTTCTGCTCTTCTGGACCAGAGCCCCAGAGCATGTCCTCAGGCACCACTCTAGCCTCCTGGTATTTAAAGGGAGACCAGTTTACAGAGTCCTGAGCCAATAAGCCCCCAAACCTGAAGAAAGCAGATTAGTTTTCATGAAGACCTTGGAGACCTATCAAAGAGGATCCATTGTGTTAGATTTAGAGGATTCTGGGAAGGTTGGAGGACTATCTATATATCAAGTCTGTGACTGTCTCCCAACCACATACACTTTCCCCATGTGGACATATGTATTTTTAGGTTTGTTAGTCCAGGGGTTCCTAACCCCTGGGCCATGGATGGATACCAGTCTGTGGCCTGTGAGGAACCAGGCCACACAGCAGGAGGTGAGCAGTGAGTGGGCAAGTGAGTGAAGCTTCATCTGTATTTACAGCCGCTCCCCATCACTCACATTACTGCCTGAGCTCTGCCTCTGGTCAGATCAGCGGCACGTTAGATTCTCATAGGAGCACAAACCATATTGTTAATTGTGCATGCAAGGGATCTAGGTTGCAAACTCATGAGAATCTAATGCCTGATGATCTGTCACTATCTCCCATCACCTCCAGATGGGACCATGTAGTTGCAGGAAAACAAGTTTAAGGCCCCCACTGATTCTACATTGTGGTGAGTTATGAAATTATTTCTTTGGATATTACATTGTAATAATAATAGAAATAAAGTGCACGATAAATGTCATGAGCTTGAATCATCCCAAAACAATCCTCATCTTCGGTCCATGGAAAATTGTCTTCTGTGAAACTGGTCCCTCATGCCAAAATGGTTGGGGATCGCTATGTTAGGCTATTTAATAGTGTGTTAAAAGCTTACCATTTTCAACGAATTGCCTCCAAGTATTTCCCTATTTCCTGCCACCAAAACCAAACAAACAAATAAGCAATAAATTTTGAAAAGGAGTTCTAAACTTTGTGGAAAGAGTAACTGACCCCAAGTGCTACTTATCCCTCTGAAAGAAAATAGCTGATCAAGAGGTTCAGAGGTACAAGGATGCAAGCCAAGCAACATGATTACCGCCATCACATCCTTTCCTGCAAAGTTTGCTGTGCTTCTGCCCAAACGTTATTCCTACTTTATAGAAAAATATATTAATACAGAGAAAGCCACTTTTATCATTCTTCATTACAATTTTTTAATGTCTCTTTCTTTAACAGGTTGGTATGATTGCTAAAAGAAGGGCTGAACTTATATTAGAGAGAGATAAAAAAAGGAGGGAGGTAAGTAATTTTCTTTTTTTTCAAAACAGGGTCTCACTCTGTTGCCCAGGGCAGGGTGCAGTGGCACAATCATAGCTCACTGCAACCTCGAACTCCTGGGCTCAAGGGATCCTCCCACCTCAGCCTCTCAAAGCACTAGGATTATAGGCATGAGCCATCACACCCAGCCTTTGCCTTCTGGCATAAGACACCCTTGTAACAGCTTTTCAAGGCTGACCCTCTTGTAACCTGATTTCCATCTGTATAAAAATGTCCAGCCAAACAAGAAGAAGAGAAAAAGAGGAATATCAGAAAATACAACTTGCTACAAGTGCAACCACATGTCCCCCTGGTGTGAATATGCTGGACTTCCATACAGAGGACTGCTGATACTATACAGTGCAACTGCAACTGCAACTGCGGGCACAAAGCATTGCAAAGGAGGGGCCAAAGTAATTGTTGCTTTGTCAAAACAAAATATTTACAACCAAAAGTAGATTAAAAAAAAAACCATTGGACTGACAAAATTATGGCACCATGTAAGAATAAGAATCCTCCTCTTAATTATTTGCCTCGATTTTCATTCATTTATTCATTCAGCCCATCAGCAAACATTAATTGAGCTTTGTGTCTGACACTGTTTCAAATACTGGCAAATCAGTCATGAGCAAAACTTACAGAAATCCTAGCCTCATTCTAATGCTCATTTCCCTCATCAAACATGTTCTGAAAGTTTACTCTGTTTAAGGTGTCATGCTAATGTTTAGGATCAAAAAGATGTCCTAACCTGGAATTAAGTACAGTTAACTACTTTAAGCCCTTGGGAGTCCCTAGTGGTCCCCTTCTGAATCACTTCAAATGTTTCAGCAGTGAAGGAGTCCAGGCTTTGCAGTTAAACACACCTACGCGGTATCCATTCTCCAGTTCTCATTGACTTTGTTCACTGCTCTCCAGTGCCTGGTGGAGTGCTGACACACGTGACATTCAACTTCAGTTGTTTCGCTGAGGTTGTATAACACTGAGTAAGTCACTTAGCCTCTGTAAACCTAGGGCTTTTTATTGTAAAATGGGAAAAATTAATACACTTACTTTCCCTAATTAATAATAATTTAATTTCCCTTTGCTACTCTTTAGTTAAATCTTCATTTCTTAAGAATTAATTTTCAGGATAAACTTTAAATGTTCTTTATAATTTTTTCATTTGTTAACATTAGAATGGTGTGATTTCTTCTGATTTATCATTCGGAAATGCAATATTCTATGTAGAGGTTAAATAGGATTTTGTAAGTCAGCTCTCCTGAGACTTCATGTTTGTAAAATTGGCTGTGTATCCCACAAAACTGATATAAACAAACTCACAACACAACTCCTGAGATGTTTGATGAATTAAAAATTAAAACTGTATGTGGGGAGTTTTTTTCCAACTCCTTTGATGGAAATTTTATATGTCCTGCTACTGACTCAGACAATAAAGTAGACAAAATGTAGCATCTCAGGGCTGAGTTAGTGTGCTTGTTACTGCTGGTCAGTGTGCTACCCTAAGTGGCATCCATCCTGACTCCACATCTATCCTGGAGCTCACTTGCATGAACAGATCCAGGGGGTTTCTCACATTTGCCTTCTTATGCAGAATATGCAGTTCTGTGACTTGCCTTTTTCACACTAACTGGGGAATCCCAGGCAGAGAAAGCCCTTCCCAGATTTGTCTTCTTGCCCTAAACAAAATCATTGCCTTTACTGTCTTTTTAGCACTGAATGGGACATTTCCAACATTAGAAATCACTTCAATATCCCAGTCACCACTTGCATTAATTTCATAGGGAAACGTTGCCATCTTGTGGACCTGTAGTCTCAGAATGTGACTGTAAGGCAGCCCCTGGCCTTGCTTGTAATCTTCCCTCTCTTCCTGTCCCCTGGCTCCATCCCTGGGTCTCTATTAGGTGTTGGGTAGCCACTGGGAGGTGAAAGCAAGGGAGGGCCAGGACAGGAAGCCTGGGGAGCAAGTGAGCGCAGTGTCAGACTACGCCTCGGAGAAGAATAATAGAAACACATTGATCATAGGTACTGAGGGAAGGTCCAAGTCAGGGTCCATATGAGGTTGAAACACGGGTCGGGACCAAGTATCAGGCCAAAACCATCTCCAGGATCCTCTAGGGAGAAGACAGAGTGTTTAGACCCAAAGGTTGATACACAGAGGGCTCTTCAGGATGAAACAGCAAGCAAAAGTATGCATGGGTATACAGGTTGGAGACAGATTCAAAGCACTGAAAACCAAGTAGTTCACAATAGCTGCTCCACAGGCAATGTCAGTCACACCACAGCATAATAAAGGAATCTGGGGATCTAGATAACGAGCATCTGTGTCAGGAAGCCCTGAGAACTCTAACAGGTCTTTTACTTCTTCTTCCATTTCTTCATGCTTTCCTCTTCCGTCCCTTCTCTAATCATAAAAAATTCCATCACTCTCCTGGCACAAGCTTCTGTCCAGATATAGCTTCCCCTGTCTTCCCCTACCAGTAGACAGTTGTAACACAGCTTACCCCAAATCTAGTCCTGTCTCTCTGAGACTATGAATTTATTTGCTTTCTGCTTGTCCCTCTGTTTTCTGTTTCTCTGTTCCCCTTTTCCGGCCTTCTTTGGATTATTTGATTATATTTTAGAAATTCATTTTAATTATCTATTGCCTTTTTTTCTTTTGAAAAGTGTGTAAAATTTTTATTTTATTTTTTCTTTTTCAATTTGTATTTTAGATTCAGAAGGTACATGTGCAGGTTTGTTACATGGGTAAATTGCATGTTGCCGGGGTTTGGTGTACAAATAATTTTGTCACTCAGGTAGTGAGCATAGTACTCAATAGGTAGTGTTTTGACTCTCACCCTCCTCCTACCCTCTACCCTCAAGTAGGCCCCAGTGTCTGTTGTTCCCCTCTTTGTGTCCATGTGCACTCAAAGTTTAGCTCCCACTTATGAGAACATGCAGTATTTGGTTTTCTGTTCCTGTGTTAATTTGCTTGGGATAATGGACTCCAGCCCCATCCATGTTGCTGCAAAAGATATGAATTCATTCTTTTTTATGGCTGCATGGTATTCCATGGTATATATGTACCACATTTTCTTTATCCAGTCCACCATTAATGGGCATCTAGGTTGATTGCATGTCTTTGCTATTGTGAGTAGTGCACTGCATGTGTGCATGTGACTTTTTGGTAGAACGATTTCTATTCCCTTGGGTGTATACCCATTAATGGGATTGCTGAGTTAAATGGTAGTTCTAAGTTCTTTGATAAATCTCCAAACTGCTTTTCACAGTGGCTAAACTAATTTACATTCCCACCAACATTTCCTTTTCTTCATAACCTCACTAACATCTGTTATTTTCTGACTTTTCAATAATAGTCATTCTGACTGGCATGAGATAGCACATCATTGTGTTTTCGATTTGCATTTCTCTAATGAGTAGTGACATTGAGCATTTTTTCATATGCTTTTTGGCTGTGTCTATGTCTTCTTCTAAGTGTCTGTTTACGTCTTGTGCCCATTTTTTAATGGGGTTGTTGTTTTGGGCTTGTTGATTTGTTTAAGTTCCTTATAGATTCTGGATATTAGACTTGTGTTGTATGCATAGTTTGCAAATATTTTCTCCCATTCTGTAGGTTGTCTGTTTCTTCTGTTGATAGTTTCTTTTGTGTGAAGAAGCTGTTTAGTTTAATTAGGTCCCACTTGTCAATTTTTGTTTTTGTTGCAATTGCTTTTGGAGACTTTGTCATAAAATATTTGTCCAGAACCAAAACAGCATGGTACTGGTACAAAAACAGACACATAAAGCAATGGAACTCAGAAATAAAGCTGCACGCCTATAATCATCTGATCTTCGACAAGGTCGATAAAAACAAGCAATGGGGAAATGACTCCCTAGTAAGTAAATGGTGCTGGGATAACTGGTTATCCATATGCAGAAGAATGAACCTGGACCCCTTCCTTTTACCATATACAAAAATCAAAATGGATTAAAGACTTAAATGTAAGACCTAAAACCATAAAAACCCTAGAAGAAAATCTGTTGCCTTTTTAAGTATACCTCTATGCTTCGTTTTTTAGTAGTTATGCTAGAATTACAAATACATCCTTGGCTTTTCACATCTACTTAGGGTCAATATTATTCAATGTAATATTGTAAAAACCTTAGAACTGTCTAGCTCCATTTGCCCCACCTGTCTCTAACCCACTAACATCCTTTATGCTCTAGTTGTGATGTGTTTTACAATTGAATACATTACAGCCCTCATAAGAAATAGTTCTAATGTTTATATTAGTCACATGTATATTCAAAAAATTAATAGGAAAGTAAGCCTTGTTTTACATTTATCCAGATATTTACTATTTCTGATGTTCTTCATCATTCCTCTGGTATGATGGAAATCAGAAGGATGGGAATGCTGGATATCTGGATTATTGTTCACCTATTGTCTTTCTTTTCTCTCTATCTTTGCTTTTCAACAGTTTGGTTATGATGTGCCTACATATCATTTTCTTCATATCTAGTTTGAGGTTCACTAAGCTTCTTTAATCTGTACATTTGTGTCTTTCACTAAATTTGGGGAAACTTTAGACGTTATTTCTTTAGACATTTTTTCTGCCTCATTTACTCTTTGTCTTCTCCTTATAGTACCCCAGTTATACATAGGTTAGACCTTTGCTATTGTTCCATATGTCCTGGGAACTTTGTTGATTTTTTTCCATCTTTTTTCTCTCTCTTCTTTAAGGTAAATAATTTAAGCCCAACCAACAATTTTTTAAATTTCAAATACTGTATTTTTAGTTCTAAAATTTCCATTTGGTTTGTTTCTATATTTTCTATTTCTCTCCTGAGATTTCCTATCTGTTCATTTATTATAAGTGTATTTTCCTTTTCCTGATTGATCATTGTAATAATAACTGCTTTAAAAGTTATTGTTTGGTGATCCTAACACCTGGGCTGGGTATTTGATTATTATCTTTCTTTATGAGGATGGGTCAAATTTTCATGATTCTTCATATTTTGAGTAACTTTGGATTATGTTCTAGAATTGTAAATGTTATATTGTGGGGATTCTGGATTTTGTTATGTACCTCTGAAGAGAACTGAGGTTTTTGTTTTAGCAGGCAATTAACTTGGTAAGATAAACTTAAAATTCTGTCATGCCTGCAATGAATGGCAGCTCTGTGTATACTGTTTTTGAACTGCCCATATGTACATGGTTCACAGGCTAGCTAGAGTCTTGGACAAATTAACTTTGGTATTTCCTTCTCTGGCTCTCTCATCTCTGGCATTTACCCTCACTCTCCAGCGGCCCTAGTTGTGGCTCCTTTCTCTGGTTGCTCCATCCAGAAAGTCAGTTGGCTTTCTACCAAAGTTTTAGTCACACTGAACCACTACTACTCTGAAACTGCCCTCTCGGCAAATGCACAAAATCAGAAAACTCACCCTATGCCAATTGCTTCCTCCAAATTTTGACTGCTCTTCAAAATCTGCTTTTCTTGCTCCAAAGACCTCAAAAATAATAGAGAGAGGAGTGTTGTTTACAGTTTATTATTATCTGCTAGAGGTTAAATAAACTTTTTTCTTCATATTTGAGGCAGATCTTCAAGACCATGAAGTTTAGAATATACATCTTCCAACTTGAGGACTAAGACATGCATGATGTCAGGGAAAACGACACTGTTCTACAAGATTAAATGACCATTTACAGAAAAATGAAAACTTTTTTTTCCCTTGGAAGAATTAACCTGAGAGTCTCTTAGATGATCTTTTGTGAAGATTTTTAGGATATTTTTAGGATTTTTTAAAAATCAACATTGTATTACAGGTGTGAGCCAAAGCAAAGTAAGAAAAAGAAATAGCATACGTATTAAAAAGTAAGAATAAAACTCATTATTTGTATATAATTTGAATATCTAGAAAGTGTAAGAGGGTAAATTGCAGAAAAATTCCTTAAGGTCACCTCTATCAGCCCTTCACTTAACAGTGACATTTGCCCCATAAAGAAAAAAGGTAAATCATTTCTAAAGGGATGAAATAATCTGTCTGGAAGATTCTAGGTCCACAGAATGTTGGTTGATACCTTTCATTTTTGGGGCAAGGTCCAGGCTTCCTACATCTTCTCATCTTCACATCTTAAATAGAAGTGTGATACAACATTACCTGCTCATATACAGACAGCATGCAGGTGCTCTGAACTAATCAATTTAATCCTTCATTTATAAAAATGAATAGCCAACCAAGGGTTACCATATACTTGAGGAAAATCACCAAAAAAAGGAAAAACCAACATAAACAAACAGAACAATTGATCATAAAACAAGTGGACAACCCAGGAAACATCATTAAATATTAAAAGAATTTCACTTTCTCTCGAAAATTCAAGAAGAAACTTATATCCATAAAACAGGAAAAAGATGCTATAAAAAGTCAGAGAACAAAAAAGAGTTAATGAAAACTAAAATAAATTAAAAGTTAAATTGAAAAAAAGGAAAAGTCCAAGAAGTTTCTCAAATATAAAACAAAGTGCAAGAGATAGGAAATACAAAAGAAAAAAACTGAAGATCTATGAGGTCAATCCAGGAAGGTCAACATCCAATATGCATTTCAAATAGTGGAAACATAAAATAAGGAAATAATCTAAGAAATGTTAGAAGAAAAGTTCCCAGTATTGAAGAGAGCAGGAGGTCTTCAAATTGAAAGGGCCCATGGAATGCCAAGCAGAATAAATAAAAAGAGATGTGCATTAGACACATCCATATGAAATTTGAGATTGACAGGTATAAAGAGAAGCTCCTACTTGTTTCTAAAATTTTAAAAGGATATCTACAAAGGAATGGAGGTAAGATTTGTATCAGACTTCTCAGTAACAATACTTGATAGTAAAAGACAGAGACAACACTTGTAAAATTCTAAGTGAAAATGGTTTTCAGCCTAGAACTCTGTACTTAGCAAACTGTTTATAATGAGAGAAAATGAAATGGAAAAATTTTCAGATACTTAAGATTTGTGAAAATTAGCCTCTTTTATATTCTTCCTGAAAAGAGTAGCCAATTGATATGGTGAATAACACTGTTTCTGCTCACAAAATAAACAACAATAAAACAAACAAATGAAAAAACCCTAGAAATATGGGGGTGGGGAGAGACAATAAGAGTATTATTCAAATATGGGGCAAATGTAATTGTAGCATGATTTTGAATAAGAAGAAAAAGTGATGCTTGGTCTTGATACTAGACACATTCTACTTAGAATAGTGCATGTTTCTTGATATAGAATTGCATTCCTTGTATTACTAACTCCAGCTGTAGTGAATAAGGGTTATGTAATTTAACATAGCAGGTGCTGTTTATTAGATTTCCATATTCAGAATCAATCAAATGCTGTTTGCTTACTTTTAATTTTTAGAATCAATTTCTACATGAAGCACCAAATACTGAACTCCAATTATAGGACAGGGACATAAATGTAGTAATATTGGAGACAAAATACTTAGAAACTGAAGAAAGGGAGACTTGAAAGGAAGAGTAAGGACATCTTCTTAATGGGGAATCAAAACAGACATCTAAAGAGGGCAGCTCAATAAATAGAGATTTGGAGATAGTATTTAAAGTTATAAGACTCGATTACAAAATAAAGAGTGAAAATATGACTAAAACTGGGCAACAGGCAGAAAGAGGAGTGATGTAAGTTAGCTAAATTCCTCATCATCATTGGCAGGAAAGAGGAACCAAATATCACAAGGGTCAAAAGTGATTACCGTTTACTGTTTGTTTTGTTACTTTCTAAACTGGTTTCTATAGAAAAAACACACATTTTTTAAATAGAAGAATGATTAAATGAACTGTGATACTACGAAGTACTATGTGGCAGTTAAAAATATTAAGATGCAAAGAACAATCAGTGAAGAGAAAGAAACACTTCCAAATAGGAAAAGAAGTTAAACTATCTCTTTGCTGACAATATAATTCTATACCTGTAAAACCCTAAAGACTCTGCCAAAAGGTCACTGAAACTAATAAACAACTTCAGTAAAATTTCAGGATACAAAAATCAATGCACAAAATTAGTTGCCTTTATACTAGTAACATTTAAGCTTAGATCCAAATCAAGGATGCAATCCCATTTACAATAGCCACCAAAAGAATAAAATACCTAAGAGTACAGCTAATCAAGGAAGTGAAAAATCTCTCCAAGGAGAACTACAAAACAGTGCTGAAAAAAATCAGAGACAACACAAAACAGATGAAAAAACATTTCATACTCATGGACTGGAAGAATCAGTATTGTTAAAATGGCCATACTATCCAATCTACAAATTCAATGGTATTCTATCAAACTACCAATAACATCCTTCACAGATTTTTTAAACTATTCTAAAATTCATATGGAACCAAAACAGGAGCCCCAAATAGCCAAAACAATCCCAAGAAAAAAGAAGCCAGAGGCATCACACTACCTAACTTTATACTCTTGGATTATGGTAATCAAAACAGCATGATACCAGTACAAAAACAGACACATAGACCAATGGAACAGAATACAAAACTCAGAAACGAAGCAATACACCTACAACCATCTGATCAACAAGGCCAACAACAACAAAAAAATAATAGAGAAAGGATTCGCTATTCAATAAATGGTGCCAGGTTAGCTGGCTATTCATATGCAGAAGAATGAAACTGGATGCCTACCTTTCACCGTATAAAAAAATTAACTCAAGATAAATTAAAGATTTAAATGTGAGACCTCAGACTATATGATTCCTAGAAGAAAACCTGGGAAACACCATTCTGGACATTGGCTTTGGGAAATAATTATGACTAGGTCCTCAAAAGTAATTGTACCAAAAACAAAAATTGACAAGTGGGAGCTTAGCTCCCACAAGGACCTAAGACTATGGAGCTTCTGCACAGCAAAAGAAACTATCAACAGAGTAAACAGGCAACCTAAAGAATAGGAGAAAATATTCACAAACTATGCATCTGACACAGGTTAATATTCCAAATCTATAAGGAACTTAAACAATTGAACAAGCAAAAACCAAATAACCCTGTTAAAAAGTGGGCAAAAGATGTGAACAGACACTTTTCAAAAGAAGACATACATGCAGCCAACAACATCTGAACAAATGCTCGGTGTCACTAATCATCAGAGAAATGCAAATCAAAGCCACAGTGAGATACCATCTCACACCAGTCAGAATGGCTATTTTTTTTTTTTTTTTTGAGACAGGCTGGAGTGCTCACTGCAGCCTCAACCTCCAGGGCTCAAGCAATCCTCCTGTCTCAGCCTCCAAGTAGCTGGGACTGCAGATAGAAACACACTTAGCTATTTTTTTATTTTTGGAGAGACAGGGTTTAACCATTTTTCCCAGGCTGGTCTCAAACTCCTGGTCTCAAGCAATCTGCCAGCCTCAGCCTCCCAAAGTGCTGGAATCACAGGTATGAACCACCATGCCTGACCTAGAATGGCTATTATTAAAAAGTCAAAAAACAACAGATACTGGTGAAGCTGCAAAGAAAAGGGAATACTTATACACTCTTGAGGGGAATGTAAATTAGCTGAGCCACTGTGGAAGGCAGTTTGAAGATTTCTCAGAGAACTCAAAACAGAAATACCATTCGACCCAACAATCCCATTACTTGGGTATATATACAAAAGAAAATAAATTGTTCTACCAAAAATACACATGCACTCATATGTTCATCATAGCCCTATTCACAATAGCAAAGACACGGAATTAACATAGGGGCTCATCAGTGGTGGACTGGGTAAAGGAAATGTGCTACATATGTATAATACCATAGAATACTACATGGCCATAAAGAAGAACAAAGTCATAGCCTTTGCAGCAATGTGGATACAGCTGGAAGCCATTATCCCGAGCAAATTAACACAGGAACAGAAAACCAAATACCCTGTATTCTCATTTTTAAGTAGGAGCTAAACACTGGGTACTCATGGACATAAAGATGGTAATAATAGACACTCAGAACACCTAGAAGGAGGAGGGTTGGGGAGAGGGTTGAAAAAATAACTATTGAGTACTATGCTGACTATCTGGATGACACGATCAGTCATACCCCAAACTTCAGCATCATGCAATATACCCTTGTAACAAACCTGCACATGTACCCTGAATCTAAAATAAAAGCTGAAATTTTTTTTAATTAATTGAAAAAAATTGAGATGTATGCTCCCATATGGAAAGAAATTTAAATATATTGCTAATTTTTTTTAAGTTGTAGAAAATAAAATAATCCCATTTATGTTTAAAATATGATGTAATTAAATATATATGTAGTAAAACATTTTTAAGGCTCCTAACCAAATTGTTAACCAAAATTAATTCCAGGTAGGAGGGTAGAAATATAGATAGGAGTGTGATGAAAGACTTCTACTTTTTATGTTATACAATACTATATAATTTAATTTCTTTATAATAAAAATGAATTTCTTTTTAAAATTGTACAATTTCAATTTTTAATAAAAAGTTGTAGGAGCTATTCAGTGGAGCCAGAGAGGTGAGCACAAGTTCATCTGGAACTAAGATGTCCCAGCTTGTAGTGTAGACCTATCCCACTATACTTGCAGTGATCCTTAGAAAATTAAATATCAGGATAGAAAATTGACAAGATATAATAAAAAGGAACAAGTCATAAGGAGAACAAATGATCTCAAACTTCTTTAAAAGGAACCAGAACTGAAAAACCCTGCTCCATAGCCAAGCTCCTTTTGGAGGAAGGGGAGCTTGGGCAGGAGCAGGAATGGGTCCTGATGCTCTTACCTTCCTCCCTGCACTCATGTGCCCAAATCCCATCTCCAGGCACTTTTCACTAAACTAAATGACCAGAGGCCTGGTCATTTAGAAAGATTAGGAAGTAGCCTGAAGATTGCAGGCAAGAGACAATGTGAAGGCAAACAGTGGAGAGGGGCCGCAAGGGAGGGAGTGTTGAGCATTATTTAGGGTTACAGTCCTTTGTAACCCCCCATCCCTTCCCATCCAGGATTCTCATCCTGGGAGTCTAGATAACTCCCAGGTTTCAGGCTGGAGGGCAGTTCTCCAACTGAAATAAGGAATACTACAGGGAGAACAGTGTGGAGGCAGTGCAGGAGGATGATTATTATAGGATTCAGTTTTGTGCAAAGTGAACTATAGCACTTAAAGCCTATACAATACGACTTAGTACCAATATCCTGTCATGGTCTTTAATAATCATTAATGTATTATTCTCGTTTTCTCAGATAGGCTATAGCCTCTGAAAAGGCATCTGCTGTCCTGTTTGTACACTGCTTTACACAAAGTGACAATAATAACTATAAGAGCACAATAATAGGTAACATTCACATACTTACCATATGCCAGACATTTTTCTAATGGCTTTGCATGTATTAACTAATTTAATGCTCCCAGCAACCCTGTGAGGTACTTTTATTATTCTTATTTTACAGAGAAGGAAACATCTTGTCCCAGTTAAGACAGCTAGTGTTTTATACTCTGTAAACTGCATTAAATATTGTTCCTGAAGACCATCAAAAACATGTAACATTCTGACAATCATAGACATAAATAACATTTAATATTTTGTCTCTGTATTTATTTGTGGGACCACTTTGGGGCCAGAGTCTTGAAAGTATTAAAATTCTGAGTACCAAAGAAATTTTTAAACAATTTTTCCAAGATGGCAGGTTGGAGGCAGTGTTAGCATGCCTCCCCAACTTGGAAAGACAAAATAGGGTGTAGAGATTCACACTGTGAACGTTTTTCCAAGAAGCAACACAGGAATTTAACAGGAAAACTGAAAGAAACCACAGACCCTTTGAAAGAAGCAGTGGGCTACAGCCTACACCAGAAGGCAGGCAGAAAACTGAGACAGTGAACCCGCTCCACATTGAGCACACTGCTACTACAACCAGCAACTGAGAAAGCCATCATCCCAAAGACCACCACCGAGGAACTCACGCACAGAGGCTTCACCCTGAAGGAACCCAGAAGTTACAAGCAACTGTAAACATAAAGTCACATCCTCAAGGAGAAAAAAAAGAAATTTTAAAAAACCAGTCAAATCCAAAATAAATTCAAAAATAATTAGAAGAAATAGTCTACCTAAATGAGAAGGAACTAGAAAAATAATTCTGGCAACATGACATAAAAGGGTTCTATAACACCCCCAAAAGTGTCAGATATTTAAAACCTTATTGCGTTACTAGATGAATGTCAACATACAATACCAACCAATATCGACCCATTACAAAATATTCCAGATGATTTGTTAATAGTGTCTTTTGTTACATATTTTACATGTATAGTAAAAGGGAATGTTTTCTTCCTTAGAATGTTGTTAGAGATGATGAAGAGATTAGTGAGGAAGAACTTGAAGAAGACAATGATGATATTGAAAACATCCTTGAAGATGAGTTTCCAAAAGATGAGGAAGAGATGAGTGGCGAGGAAGATGAAGAACAGGAAACGGATGCAATTGAGCACCTGAGAGGTGAACTAGGAGAAAAATTTGAAGCAGATACACATAATTTACAAATAATACAGGTTATTACTTTTCCTTCACTTTTTATAATTCAAAAGTAATATTTGAGAATCAGACTAAAGCAATTTAGTTCATGCCATTTTTTTAAACATTTCAAAAATGTATATTTTAGGGCTGTATTTCCTTTTATCAGTATCATTTAACAATTATGCAATAAGTCCATAAATTAAGAGCAACGTGGAAGCCACAGAGGGTCAGAGTAAGTTTAGTCACCAACATGCAGCCACTTGGAAGCTGAAAAATATTTGTGTTCTGGACTGAAGTAGTCAGTCACCAGCAGTATCTACATGCTGTGACTAAATACTACCAGCCTTTTTCTCACTAAATATATTTGTTCTTATGACTTTTCTTATCAGGATGAACTTGAGAGGTATTTGATACCAATAATTTCCATTAATGGAGCTCGGAAAAATCACATTGTACAATATACATTGAATATGAAACTGAAACCACTGGTGGAAAATCGTGCAAGCATTTTTGAGAAATGTCATCCAATACCAGCACCCCTTGCCCAGAAAATGCTCACCTTTACCTACAAGTATATAAGCTCATTCGGCTATTGGGACCCTGTAAAGGTAATTTCAGCAAATGCACCTGAAAGCCATGTTCCTTATTTATTTTTTTCAAAGGTATGTCTTTTTTTTAAGGAAAAAGACTGGATAATTTCAAAAATTGTAAGTATTGTGTAGTAGTCTCATCTAGCTATAAAAACACTTTGGGATTTAAAATGGAATCATTAAACTTTCAGCTTTCTTTTATCATTAAACTTTCTTTTATCACCAACTGTATAACATAGAGGAGACACCCCTACCTCCGAGTTTCTCCTTATCTCTAGCATTTACTGCCATCCATGCACTTCACTCTAGCCCAAGAATTATAATGTTGACACTACCATTGATCTGTAACAACTGTCTTGAGGTAGCTCTCAGGGAGGAGCAATATTGCCATACTATTTCACACCTACTCTGTCAAGTCCAGGAATGGCTGATGCTTGCCCATCTGATGCTATAAAAAGATATTCAAACGTAGCATTGATCAATTGCCCAGTCTTCATCATCACCAATGCAAAGATGTGGAACCACTCCTCCAACTTCATTCCTACCCACACCTTAGGTTGCCTTTTATGGGTATTTTTCCCTTTCATGATAGCTCTTAATGTTTATGTGAGTGGGATTTGAACTATACAAAAATATAGAAGAGAACCCAGTGGGATTTGCCCTACTAGTATACCCCCAAAAGATAACCCAAGAACCCAATTGTATTAGTCATCTCTGGCTGCCGTAACAAAATACCATTTGGTAGCTTAAACAACAGAAATTATTTTCTCACAGTTCTAAAGGCTAAAAGTTCAAGATCAAGGTGCCAGCAGGGTTGGTTTTTCTGACAAGGCAAGACCTCTCTCCTTAACTTGCAGTTGGCCACCTTCTATCTGTGTCCCCATGTGGCCTTTTCTGTGTGCCCACCCCTATGTCTCTTCCTCCTCTTGTAAGGACACCAGTCCCACCAGATTCAGGTTCCATCCTTCTGACCTCATTTAACCTTAATTACCTCCTTTATTAAAGGCCCTGTCTTCAAATGTAAGTCACTTTGGGTGCTAGGGCCTCAAACAGAAATTGAGGAGGTAAGGGAGAAACAATTCAATCCATGACATCACCTTAGGAATGGACCTCTTTGTGAGGATAAATTGGCCTGTGAATAAATGCAAACAACCTTAGGCTCTTTGACAGAAACATTCAGTATACATTAAACACACTATAAATGAAGTAGAAGGACTATAATTGTCATAAACTGAAGGCCAATTAAGAACTATTGCATTGATTACATATGGCTGTAAAATAATGTGTACTTTTCCACAGTTGTTTAATATTAATCTTTGATTATAATTAGTTTTCTTATTCTGTAAGGCAATTTTTTTTTCCTATGTCACAAATTGTTTTTTTCAAATGTGTTTCAGGGAAGTGCTGTAAAAATTCAAACTAACTTTCAAATTCAACTGTGTATATGTTGCAGCTAAGTGAAGGAGAGACAATCAAGCCAGTCGAAAATGCAGAGAATCCAATTTATCCTGTAATCCATCGTCAGTATATTTATTTTTTATCTAGTAAAGAAACAAAAGAAAAATTTATGAAGAACCCAATCAAATATATCCGCCAACCCAAACCTAAGCCTACTGTGCCCATTAGGATTATAATTGTGGGGCCTCCAAAATCTGGGAAAACTACAGGTGAGCTTATATTTGCCTTTGTTTTCCTCAAGCATAAAAGAATCTGCTTGTACCGGATGTACATGGCAGGTCAATTCACCAAGACACTGGGTTGTAGCAGAAAAAGACATTTAATTGTAGGGTGGCTGAGTGAGGAGATAGGAGGAAATCTCCAATCTGTCTCCCTGAGGAATTTGGGGCTAGGGTTTTTAAGAGTTTCGGAGTGGGCTGAATTGAAGTGCAAAAATCATTGATTGGTTGAAGAATGCAGGGTGAAGTCATGGGACAGGGAGATGAAGAAACTGACTTCTGCTGATTCGGTGGGGGTTTTAAACCTCCTCTTGGTGTCAGCTATTCTGCTGGCATTTAGGTTCTGCTTAAGGAATTCCTTAACAACAGCCTTGTTATTCTAACATCAGAGATCCTATCTTTCTTAAACAAAAGTCTTGTGCGTCTGACATCAGAAATCCTATTTATAGGAATGATGGGGATGCCAGTGATCAGTAACTACTGCTATGTGACTTTCAGTTACAAGGAAGTGGGTCAAAGGTGCAGCCTGATTCAGGCTTATTATAACTATATTTCTGTCTAGAATTCTTGTTAATCCTGTGAGAATGACTGAAAACTAGTGCCACTTCTTCAGAAAACCAACTATCAAGATTGACTCAAAACGAGATAGAAAACCTAAATAGACCAATAACCATCGAAGAGAAGGCATTCAAAAATATAACCCAACTCTGAAATGGCCCAGAATCAAATTGTTTTAGACAAAAATTATAGCAAATTTTCAAAGAACTAAAAACTCAAGAGATAATGCCTGTATTTTTATAAGCTCTCCCATAGCAAGGGGAAAGAGTAAGTTTCCCAAGTTATTTTTATTTTCTTTTTTATTAAGGAATATGGTTCATACAGTCAAAAAGGCATATAGGATACAAATCCATTTTTTAATTAACATGACCCTAATATCAAAACCTAATCAAGACAATACAAGAAATTACAAACTAATATTCATAATTATAGTCAAATATCCTAAGTATATAAAGTATATGAAAATATTTTATAAATATAATTTACTATACTAGGCACAGTGGCTCATGCCTGTAATCCCAGCACTTTGGGAGGCCAAGGTGGGAGGATTACTTGAGCCCAGGAGTTCAAGACCAGCCTGGGTAACATAGTGAGACCTCATCTCCACAAAAAAATTAAAACATTAGCTGGGAGTGGTGGCACATGCCTGTAGTCCCAACTATTTAGGAGGCTGAGGTGGGAGGACCACTTGAGCCAAGGAAATTGGGCAACAGTGAGCCATGATTGTGCCACTGTACTCCACCCTAGGCAACAGAGTGAGAGCCTGTCTCAAAACAAGTAATAATAGTAAATCAATTATCTTAATCATTGCTGGAAAGGCATTTGATAAACTATATTCCTGTAATGTTTTGTGTAACTTTGGACTTTCAGGCAAATAGTCCAAAACTTGGTTGGTTGTAGTATTTCAAGATGACATGATAACAATAAGAACAGTGGGTGGTCACAATGAGAACAGAATGGAAATGGCAGATATAGGATACATTTCCAAGGAAAACAGTAAGTCTTAATGACTGACTGAATAGAGAACAAAGAAGAGAGATAAGGGAATTTTATGTTCCAGCTCTTCAGATGAAAAGTTTATTTTGGCTTTATAAAGTTCTTAACATGACAAAGGAGTCTATAATTGTTACAGGAAAGGGGTCCAGAACCAGACCCCAAGAGAAGGTTCTTGGATCGCACACAAGAAAGAATTCAAGGCGAGTCCATAGAGTACAATGAAACAAGTTTATTAGGAAAGTGAAGGAATGGCTACTCCATAGACACAGCAGCCCCAAGGGTTGCTGGTTGCCCATTTTTATGGTTATTTCTGGATGATATGCTAAACAAGGGGTGGATTATTCATGTCTCCCCATTTTAGACCACATAGGGTAACTTCCTAATGTTGTCATGGCATTTGTAAACTGTCATGGCACTGGTGAGAGTGTGGCAGTGAGGATAGCCAGAGGTCACTCTCATTGCCATCTTGGTTTTGGTAGGTTTTAGCAGGCTTCATTACTGCAATCTGTTTTATCAGCAGGTTCTTTATGATCTGTATCTTGTGCTGACCTTCTGTCTCATCCTGTGACTTAGAATGCCTTAACTGTCTGGGAATGCAGCCCAGTATGTCTCAGCCTTATTTACCCAGCCCCTACTCAAGATGGAGTTGCTCTTGTTTGCATGCCTCTGACATAATCATATCCTAAATGTTCACAAAGATAATGATATTTTCCAAAGACAGCAGAACGTTGACATGCAAAATAAGATCCCATATCCAGAGCACAAGGTGAACATGTAGATTACCTGATATCTCATTTTTTTTGTTGAAATGGTGGTTGATTTTTAGCCAGGCGCGGTGGCTCACGCTTGTAATCCCAGCACTTTGGGAGGCCGAGGCGGGCGGATCACGAGGTCAGGAGATCGAGACCAAGGTGAAACCCCGTCCCTACTAAAAATACAAAAAAATTAGCCAGGCGTGGTGGCGGGTGCCTGTAGTCCCAGCTACTCGGAGAGGCTGAGGCAGGAGAATGGCATGAACCCGGGAGGCGGAGCTTGCAGTGAGCCGAGATTGCACCACTGCACTCCAGCCTGGGCGACAGAGCGAGACTCCGTCTCAAAAAAAAAAAAAAAAAAAATGGTGGTTGATTTTTAAATAAGGTGTCAGATTTTAGGAGCCTAATTATTGTTAGAACTTTTAAAAAAATAGATCTCATTCCAGCATTTGTGCAAAGCTGAAGTTACGTGCTCTGTGGCTCTCACAGGAACTTCCTTATTGGGTGGTTCTGATGGTGGTCCCTGGGCAATCGTCGTCCTCATGGGATGAGTAGAATTCTGAGTATCCTCCACCCACTGCTATCTCCACACAGTGCTCAGGCAAGGAATATACACACAACAGAGCACACCCACATTTACTAGCTACTAGAAGCCATTTATCTGTCTGTTGTCTCACTCAGGAGAAGCCAGTGTGAGTCTTCTTTCAGCCAGTGTCAACATCTATGTAACCTTGGACAAATCAGTTCCCCTCACCTATAAAATTGGAATTTCAATATCCATTCCACCCACCTGATGAAATAGTTAAAAATATCAAATAAAGTCACAGAAGAAAAATTCCTCATAGGCTGTAAGTCACTATTAAAATGTCAAGTGTGCCATTATACATTTTAAAAATTATTTCCTAGAGGATTAACTGAGATCTAACTGTATAGAGTATGCTATGCTGATTGCATCATGGAGTCCATAAATGGACAGAAAGGGGAATGATACAATTCAGTGAAACAGGAATATTATATTGTTATTTGGGGCATACTACCAGATAGTAAGAGTACGTATAAGATGACTTGCAAAGCTCTCAAAAATTTTGCCACCTCATGCAGAAGAAAGAAAACCCTTAAAATTGGTTTGTTAAGGAAAAAAAAAAAAAAAACAAGCAGATTTGGCTCATTAGCCAGCTCTATAGCCACATACCTGAAGTACTGTTAATGACTGAACTTTGACAGTTATTAGTTCCATAAAATAGGGCAATTTTAATTTTTGAAATTTCATTGAGAAATGTGAAAATTAGCTTGCTGTTGATATCATTAGCCAGAGTCTAAAACTAAGGTGAACTGATAAATTTGTGAAATGAAATAAATTTAGAGTTTTGTTTTTTACTATCTATTGGGTACTACTGTTCTGGTATCTTTGGGTTGGATCTTTTCTGGCTTGAAATCTCTGTGGCTGCAGCACCTTTGCCCAAATTCTTGTCCTGCATCCAGGAAAAATGAAGTAGGCAGACAAGTGAAGAGTGAACAAGACAAACATGAATTGAGTGTTGTAGCAGCTCAGAGGAGACCCACAGTGGGTGGCTCCTCTACTTAGGCAGGTCATCTGTCCAGTGTTCAGTTCTCAGCAGAGAAGAGGCCCTGGAGAGGGTAGCTCCTCTCTGCTACTGGTTGTCCTGATGTCTGCTGCTCTCAGCAGAGAGGAGGCCCTGGAGAGGGTGGCTCCTATCTGCTGGCAGGTCATCTCTGCAGCTCTCACCAGAGAGGGTAGCTCCTCTCTGCAACTGGTTATTCTCTCATCTCCAGCTATCAGCAGAGAGGATACTTCTCTCTGCAGTTGGTCGTCCTGTCCTCTCCAGCTATCAGCAGAGAGGGTACTCCTCTCTGCAGCTGGTCATCCTGTTATCTCTCTGCCCTCTTCGTCCTCTGGTCGTCCTCTCCCCTGCTCTGGCTGAGCCCAAGGCTTTTATGGACCCCAGAGGGGAGGAAGTGCCTGCTGATTGGTCCATGGGTGGCCCTGGGTAGGCCCAGAACAGGCACCACGAGTCCCCACTCCTGTCCACAGACTGGCATCCTGGCCCCCAGCCTTCAGGCCCTCCCTGGCCTGAAGGTAGGGCCTTACTGGGGACCCACCCCCTTCTGCCCAGGAATCAATCTGCCACCCACTGCCATTTATGGCCCCTGGGGCTTGGCCCCAACCCCTGTTCAGAGATGGGAGTAGGGCCAGGAGCAGAGAGAGGCCAAGCAGCAGGAGCAGACACCCCTGAGCCTGCAGGGGTTGGGGAGGTTCCCAGGCCCCTGAGGATGCAGGCTGCAGAGATGCAGAGATGCCTGGGTCCTGCACCTGGGAGAACCCCCCAAGCTGCACCCAGGGAGCTCCCACACCACCAACTCAGAAGGGGCAGGGTTCCTGCTTGTCCACGGCTCCTGCCTGCTCCATGGAGCAGGAGGCCCAGAGCTGCAGCTGTGGGTCAGGTGGCTGCAGCTGCATCCAAGAGGGCAGGTCTTACCTGCTCCTGGCTGCCTCCAAGAGCACAGGGAGGCTCAGACCCATAGCTGCAGTTTAAGTGACTGTAGCCATGCCCAGGAGGATGAGGCTGCTGCTTCCTCCATAGAGCAGGAGGCCTGGGTCTGCAGCATGGTTTGGGCAGCTGCAGCCAGTGTGATGGCAGCAGCCACTGCCATAACTATGTTTGCTACTTGGGGGACAGGATCATTAAAAGCCCAAACCTGAGCATCATGCAATATACCCATGTAACAAAACTGCACATGTTCCCCCTGAATCTAAATCATTTAATTTAAAAGTTTTATGTTTTTCAGTTGCCAAAAAAATTACAAGCGAATATGGGTTAAAGCGTTTATCAATAGGAGGAGCTTTGCGTTATGTACTAAACAATCACCCAGAAACAGAGCTGGCACTTATGTTAAATTGGCATCTTCATAAAGGAATGACAGCACCTGATGAACTGGCTATTCAAGCCTTAGAACTTTCTCTGATGGAAAGTGTGTGCAATACTGCAGGGTAAGTGAATGGGGTGAGAGGATGGGACAAAGGGAGTTAAATCTTTCAAGAAACTGCTCACTCGTGATTTAAAACACTTACATAGGGCTTAAAGCTCTTGTAAGGGTGTGATCTACTTCTCTCAAACTCTGGGCACCTATATGGTTACATATTTGAATTTTCTGTCAAGCAAAAACTTGGCTTGAAAATTCACATGCCAGATTAGCAGGCAGGCCCCTTCACTCTCTCCAGCAACCCCTGAGTTGTCCAAAAGCCTTCAGACTTAAACAAAGGAGGCTGATGTGACTTCCACACTCCAGGAGTTCTTCTCACTGCCCCATGAAGTTATGGAGAAGTGGCCCTTCCCCATCCCCCAGGTGCTGGTCCAGTGGAGATGGTCTATGTCTGGCCCAGCTCTCTGCACGGGTAGCAGTGCCTCTCCCTTAACACCACATTTGGACAAGAAAGCTATGCACTAGAGCTGTCTCTTCCATTTACACTTCTCACCTTTGCTCCTCCAGCACAGCCACGGGCCATACCCAGTAGTAAAAGCCCTCCCCCTGAAACCTGAGGCCCTGGTCTTGAGCACAGGTCACTGACCTAGAACCCCCCTGATTTACTCAAGGTTTTCTATTAGGAGCCTCCTTGCCTTTCCTTGTCTGTGACCCATAATTAAGTCCTTGAACAGTTCTCGAGTTCATTTACTGGGGAGCAGCTTCTGGGGTGTCAGACTTTATCCCCAGAAAAGGCCCGGGACTTACCCAAATTGAATTACCTACTCCCTGGTGTTCAGCTTTGCATAAGAAGGACCTCAGTGAGGCAATCATGGTTGAGTCAAAAAGATTTCATTCCACCTTAATAATACCAGGACAATGACTGCTCATTCACCCAGAATTTCCCTAATCCTGAGGGTCACTCAAGTGACTCTTCACAGGACAAAGAAGTTGAGCTACTCTTGATTAAAAAAACAACAATTGCACCCTCATACATTCTCTATGAGGCCAGCCTAGCCAACAGTCTCCTCTGCTGTAGAATTGTAGGCCAGTGCCTAGAGACTCAGCTGTTAGAAAATAAAAACTTCAGCTGAATTAAATTCAAAGGAGTTTAAGCAATGAACAATTCACAAATCGGGCAGCCCCCAGAATCACAGCAGACTCATGAAGACTCCAGCAAAGCCACATGGTGAAAGAAGATTTATAGACAAAAAAGGGAAATGATGTACAGAAATTGGCAGTGAGATACAGAAACAGCTGGACTGGTTACAGGTTGGTGTTTGCCTTATTTGAACACAGTTTAAACACTTAGCAGTCTGTGAGTTGTTGAAGTATGGCCGCTGGGATTGGCCAGGACTCAGTTATTGTTACAGGCACATACTCCTAAGTTAGGTTTTCAATCTTGTCTGACTATTAAGCTAGGTTACAGTTCATCCACAAGAACTCAAATACAGACGTATGGCCATATTTAGTTTGCTTTAACAGCTGGAAAGCACTGAGGCAGGGAGTCCTGTGGCTTAGGTCAAACCAAACTTCCTCATGACCACCAGCTAGCATGTCCAGCTTGCTCCCACCTCACAGGGAGTTTCCTGAGCTTGGGGGCCACTCCTCCTAGAAGCTATAACCAGCCTTTTTTTTCCTCCTCTCAGTTTGATAGTGACAATCTCATTATCTCAATATATCTCAATCTATTGAACTAGTTTAAATTTTCCTTGTCATTTCTGCTCAGAGGCATGCATCATGGGTCCTGATAGAATGATTCCCACTCAAATATTATAGGGCCACTCTCACCAACTCTCCCCCAGCTGCACTCCCAGCCTCCTCACAGAGCATTTACTACAAAAAGCAAGCTGAAAGCACACATTTTTTTTTCCATATTGACTTAGTCTCTTACTAAAATACTACTTCTTGAGCATCTAATATGTACCAGGTCCTACTCTAGTTGCTTTACATACCTGATCTCCAATCTTTAAAACAACTCTAAGAGTTAAATATCATTTCCTCTCAGAAAGTTCAAACCAGGTTTTAAATCTAAAGTTCTCTGCCTCTAAAGCTATACTCTTTCATGTTTAGATTAACAGCACCAATTGAACACAATGTTCAAGGTACTGTGGGAGTTATCTCTCAAATTCTGCCAAAATCTATCTCCAGCATGCTGAGTGTAGAAATTCAGAGCTCTCTCCTACACCCACCTTCTGAACTGTGGTTTGGATGTGTCCTGCCCACTTCATGGCTCTTGGCCTGACTGAGATTAAAGATGCAGAGATGAAGAGGGCAAAGTGTGAAGAAAATAAATTGAGTTACATAAGGAAAATCATGAGCTACTCCTAAAGAGACATACTGGTTCTGGAAGACAGAAAGGAAGTACGAGAGAAAAAGAAATGTGGAATTTTTATTTTCATGTTTTTCCTTGTTAGTGTTGTCATCGATGGATATCCTGTAACTAAACATCAAATGAATCTCTTGGAAGCTAGATCAATCATTCCCATGGTCATCTTTGAATTGAGCGTGGCTTCCAAGGAGATTTTCAAAAGATTGCTCCTAGAAAAAGAAAATGAACAAAGGTAACGTGCATGATGAAGACAACAAAAAAGGAATAAACTTTAATCATACAGGGGGAAAAGATATGTTTTTAACAGCTTTTTCCATTCTTTCTCTGTGTCTCTATTAGATTGCCTTATCCATTGCACAATAGTGCACAAATTATAGCTGTCAATAATGTAAAGTATCACAAAAATATTGGTGAGATTAGGCAATATTATCAAGAACAGCATCAGAACTGGTATGTGATTGATGGATTTCACAGCAAATGGTGGGTATGGAATGAAGTCATTAAGAATGTTCAAATGGTGAATAAATACATGCAGACATACCTGGAAAGAATAAAAGCAGGTAAGATAGCACTTTTTAAGGTAGAATAAAATATTAATTTAAAGTGTAAACATGCCTGACTCGTGTTACTGTAATTCATTCCATTTGAATATGAGTCAGGCATGACTTAATAAGTATTTCATATATATAGTATTATCCAATACTACCCATATATACGTAGCATTATCCAATACTACCCATATATACGTAGCATTATCCGGTACTACCCATATATACGTAGCATTATCCAATACTACCCATATATACGTAGTATTATCCAATACTACGTATGTGTGTGTGTGTGTATATATATATATATATACACATATATATATATATATATATATATAGTATTATCCAATTATTGTGATGCTATGGTCTGAAATTTGTATCACCCAAAATTCATATGCTGAAACCGAATCCCCAGTATAATAGTATTAAGAGGTGGGGCCTTTAGGAAGTGGTTAGATCACGAGGGCTTGCCCTCATGAATGGGATTAGTGCCCTTATAGAAGAAGCTTGAGGGAGCCTGCTTGTCCCTTCTACCACATGAGAATACAGCAAGAGAGCACCATCTATGAGGAACAATGCCTCGCCAGATACCAGATTTGTTGGTACCTTGATTCTGGACTTCCCAGTCTCCAAAACTGTGAGCAATAAATCTCCGTTGTTTATTAATTACCCAGTCTGTAGCATCTGGTTATAGCAGCGAAAATAGACTACGACATGTGGGCATGTTTGTTCTAATAAATGACTGCCACTACCCAAGCTATCATTTATTGAATGTCTATGTGAATCTAGGACATAAAAATAATAGATGATCTCTCACTAAAAGGGTATATAGTGTTTGGAATAGTAAGAAGCTATTTTTCAGAATGTGTGGAGTAGTTATATGGGTCCATGATTGCAGAGTGACACCTGGCAAAATTTTATTTAGGAATCTAGAATTAAAATTATTTTTACTATTTACACCCATTATAGTATGATGTAAATGTTGAGTCCATAAAAAAATTAAGCTTGCTCATTAAAACGTCTTTTAATCTATATTAGGAATTCACAGAAGCACGTTTGATTATATATTCTTGTTAAATAGTTTATTGACTGTTCTCTGAAAATACACAAAATACAAGGAAAGTTATCTACATCTGGTATCTCTAAAAAGAGTGATGACTACAAAGATATGATCTGTAGGGTTCTCACAGACATCTGTTTAATGATTTTGTTTAACTTCAGAAACTACAGAGAAGTTATGATGAGGTTTATGGGAGCAATGTGACTAAGAGAGTCCTGTACAAAGAAAAATGCAGTGAGGATTCCAATAATAACTGCATCACTGTATCTTGATTTGCTTCATCATGTGGGCATAACCAGTATCTCTGGTTCCTGTTTGTTTACAAATTGGGAATCTGTTTTCACCTAAAGATCATAAGGCATGAAGATAAAAGTGCAAGGGAAGGGAGAATTGAGTTTTTAGAAATATCTCAATAAGCTCTGGGTGGGATAGCACTGGGAAACACTCCACAGCAGACTTTGAAAGTGAAAGCTGTGCTTCATTCATCTTTCTGTTACTCTATTTCACCCTCCCTGTCTTAGACTGGGTTCCCTAGAAACAGACTCAAGATGAAAAGTCATGTGCAGAAGTTTTATCAGAAAGTACTTTCAGGAGTAGAGTTGCCAGATTTAGCAACTAAAAATACAGGACACCTAGTTCTTTTTTCTTGAAGGAGTCTCACTCTGTCACCCAGGCTGGAGTGCAGTGGTGTGATCTCTGCTCACTGCAACCTCCCCTTCCCGGGTTCAAGCGATTCTTGTGCCTCAGCCTCCCGAGTAGCTAGGACTACAGGTGTGTGCCACCATGCCCGGCTAATTTTTTGTATTTTAGTATATACAGGGTTTCACCATGTTGACCAGGCTGGTCTCAAACTCCCGACCTTGGGTGATCCACCCTCTTCTGTCTCCCAAAGTGCTAGGAATGCAGGTATGAGCCATCATGCCTGACTGACACCCAGTTAAATTTCAATTTCAGATAAACAGTAATTCTTTAGTATAAGTATATCCCAAATAATTGCATAGGGTATACTTATACTAAAAACTATTAATATTTATTGCTTATCTGAAATTCAAACTTAACCAGGCATTCTTTAATTTTATTTTTTGAGACAGGGGCTTGCTCTGTTCCCCAGGCTGGGGTGCAGTGGTACAATCATAGCTCACTGCAGCTTTGAACTCCTAGTCTCAAAGGATCCTCCTGCCTCAGCCTCTCCAGTAGCTAGGACTACAGGTGCATGCCACCATGCCCAGCTAATTTTTAAAATGTTTTTATAGAGATTGGAGGGGGCAATCTTACTTTGTTTCCCAGGCTGGTCTCAAACTCCTGGCTTCAAGCGATCCTCTCACCTCAGCCTTCCGAAGTACTGAGTTTATAGGCATGAGCCACTGCAACCAGCAGTGTCCTTTATTTTATCCAGCAACTCTAATCAGGAGATACACCTGTGGACAAGTCAGGATGGTCAGATTGGGCAGAAGGAGAAACTAACCTGCAGTGTGGTGGGAACAGAAGCCCTCAGTAGATCCTGGGGAAACACTGGTGCTGGGAGGGACCTTCAAAATGTCCCAAAGTGGGGGGAGGGTCCAGGCTTTGTATCCTCTCCACCCTCGCATCAGCCTGTCATTGACCATAGGCCACCCTGGGAGGGAGTATAACTTGTGTAGGCTGTGACAGAAGGGCAATTTCCAGTCCAGCTGTGAGCAATCAGCGCCAGGTGCCCAGCAGCTGCACGGTGGGTGTGTCAGCCCTGGAGAGGGAACTGAGGATCCACTACATGATTCCAGTGCCTGCCTCTGCCACACATAGTTTCATCTCAGTGAAGTCTGTCCTGTTCTCTTCTGCTTCAGCATCTGCCTGATAATCTAGCCTGTACCTGATTGTTTGAATTTAGTTTTGATTTTTTTCATGCTCTGTTTCCTTTGTATATTGTTCAAATGATCGTCTCCTACCAGGAGGCCAAGGTTTACCCTGATCAGTGAGATGGTGCAAGGCTGGGGCTTAGAGGATTAAAGAGATTCCTCCTGCCACATTCCAGAAGAGGGTACACAGACATTGCCAGATGTCATCAAGAATATCCCAATAATTAGAAAAAGAGACATTTGGGTGTCTTTTGAGACTTGAAGTTGCATTATTCTAAATTACCCTGTCACTAAACCTGTCAGGATTGGTGAGGTTCAGTACATCTGAGCTAAAGAGCAACCTAGAAATAGATAGTATTAGAATACTATAGCACCATGTAGTATATAATAATACTTTGTATTATAATACCATATACCTTAATAATACTATATATTATTGTACTATAGTACTACATATTATAGAACCACTATAGTATCATAGTAGTGTAATATTCTTTGTAGAAAATCAATATTGGAACTTCTTAGCCTTTTCATCTGTGTCATAAGCAACAGATAGAATAGTGTATTTGTTATCTATTGTTGCGTAACAAATTAGTCCAAAACTTAGCAACTGAAAATAACACACACACACACACACATACAGTTCCTGTGGGTCAGAAATCTGGACATGGTTTAACTGGGTACTCTCTTACAAGGCTACAGTGAAGGTGTCAGCCAAGACTATGGTCTTTTCTGAAGGCTCAACTGGGAAAGAGCCCACTGCCATGCTCACTTGTGTGATGTCGGTAAGATTCCGTTCCTTAAGTGTTACTGGACTGAGGACCTCAGTTCCTTGCTGGCTGCTATTGGCCAGAGGCCACCCTCAGTTCCTTGCCATGTGAATCTCTCCAACATGGCAGCTTCCTTTATCAAGTGTACAACCTGAAAGGGCAAGAAAGAGTGTCCATCTTTTGTAATTGTTTTACTTAGGGCTGCTGAAACAAACTGCCACAAACTGGGTGGCTTAAACAACAAAAATGTATTGTCTCACAGTTTTGGTGGCTAGAAGTCCAAAATCAAGGTGGTGACAGGGCCATCCTCTGCCTGAAGTTTCTAGGGGAGGATCTATTCCATGCCTTTCTGTTTTTCCAGTGTTGCCAGAAATCCTCAGCATTCCTGAGCTTGTGGATGCATCACTCCAGTCTCTGCCTCTGACATCACATGGCGTTCTCCATGTGTGTGTCTTTGTGTCTTCACATGTCATTCTCCCTTCTGTATCTGTCTGTTTGTGTGTATTTCTCTGACCTGATTTCCAAATAAGGTCATATTCATGGGTACTGGGGGTACTTCAATATATCTTTTTGGGAAACATAATTCAGGCCATAATGGTAAACTAATCTTGGAAGTGACATCCCCTCACTTTTGCCATATTCTGTTTATTAGAAGCAAGTTACTCAGTCCAGCCCACACATGGGGGAGGAGATTACACAAAGGCATGAACACCACAAGGCAGGGATCAAGAATACCACTGGAGTCACATCAGATCAGCCCACCCTGTGGCTTCCAGTGATACACATGATATGATGATATGGTGAAGGAATTCACCATCAGATTTATGTTCAGATTAATCGGGAAATTGGGAATGTTAAGTGACAATAATTTTATGTGGTAAGATATGGTAAGGTTCAAAGTCATTTGTTTTAAGGCCAATAATGCTCTCCTAGAAAGCCCTCTGTTAACTCTGTGAAACAGGCACAAAGACATTCAGGAGATCCCACCCAGCTGGCTCTCAGCTCTTCAGAGAAGACCAGAACCTAAGGATACAATCAGGATTCATTCATGGATGGCATCCTTTCTTCTGGGACTCAGAAGTTGAGTTGGGGATTCTAATTGACCTATGTTGACTCTGATGAGTCTTAGATGTTACAATTTGGAAAATACTGTCACTTTATCAGTTTATGTCCTAAAGACCTGGTTGGGAGTAGTGCTGATGCCACACTGATGATTCTTTGCCTTCAAGAGATGAATGGAGGATGAGAGCCAATAAGCAATGGTTTTAAATGCCTGCCTTATTGAAGGAGGGCTGTGATTGCTTAAAGAATGCCAGTTAATAAAGATCCCTTCATGTTGTGTATGTTCCTTTCCCCCTCCCCTACTCCCTGCTTAAAAGCAGGATTGTGGAGAGATTGCATAATGGAAACCTCTTTGGGCACGGTTTCCCAACCATCTCCTTTTCAGGATTACATGTGGCCTTTTGAAGAGTGGAAATGGTAGTTGGTATCAGGAGACATCATCTTCTGGACCCCTACACCCTCCTTCCCAGTACAGGCAGGCAGATCAGTGAGGCAATCACGTGACATGACACCTCTGGCCTGTGATTCCAAAATCCAAAAACCTCTAAAAATACCAAGTTTAGTTATAAATCATTTGAGGGCAAAACTTGACATGAGCTGACATATGGCTATTTATAGTCTTTTTATGAAACCCAGTAAGTGGGGAAGGGTCATCCTATTTGGTTGCAGAAATTTCATCTTATTGATTACAGGGTGCTTCTCCAGACTCTGTGAGGGTGTGATGTATTTCTTTTCTTTCATTTTGTTTGTTTGTTTGTTTGTTTGTTTGTTTGAGACAGTCTCACTCTATTGCCCAGGCTGGAGTGCAGTGGCTTACTGCAGCCTCCACCTCCCGAGCTCAAGTGATCCTCCCACTTCAGCCTCTCAAGTAGCTGAGACTACAGGCATGTGCCACTACAGTGGGCTAATTTTTGTATTTTTTGTAGAGACAGGGTCTCGCCGTGTTGCCCAAGCTGGTCTTAAACTCCTGGGCTCAAGCGATCTACCCACCTCAGCCTCCCAAAGTGCTGCGATTACAGGCGTGAGCCACCACACCTGGCTGAGTGTGATGTATTTCCAAAATCTAAAATATTCTGAATTATCCAACATATCTGGCCCCAAGGGTCTTAGATAAGGGATTACAGTTCTGTAATAGTACATTTCAGATGAGATCATTTCTATCCTAGCAAACAAAAAACAAACTATGATTTATGCTTCCTAATTTTATGGTTAATTTAGTATGTTCCTAGGCATAATCTTTTAAAAAGGTAAAACTTTGCCTTGGTAAAAGGACAACTAACAAAATGTACTGGCTATAATAAGTCATTATAACTAAATAATATATATGTATTTATACACATATGTATATACATATGTATCAATATACATATATACGTATGTATCAATATATACAACTATATAATGAGTTATAACTCATTATAACTAAAATGTATTTAAAAAGTAATTTTATTTTCTATAACATCTTATATTGCTTTGAAGTCCCCATTCCAGTGGAGTATTGGAGAGAAAACTCTCTTTTTTATGTGTATACTTACATTTTTGTTCTGGGTAAGCACAGAGAGAAAACTCTTAATCTTGTTCATTAAAGGAACTTGGGTACTTTCTTTTTAAAATCTACTCTTTAGAATAAAGCCAATCACTTTTGAATAAATGTTTGTTTTCCTTCTCTTAGGTGGGATCTGGGCACAGGGAGAACTTTGTGTGAGTAACATCATGTCAACAAACTATTTGCACTTCCTGAAATCTAGCCCATAGGTTTTTCTAAACATAGCAGGTTTATAAATGTGCAGGTATACACATGTATAAACTGTGTGTGTGTGTGTGTGTATCATATATATAGTCTATAGTAGCTAAGAACTAAAACGGCCAAAACATTCACCAATAGATAAATGGTTGAGTAAACTACATGTATGTTTATACAGTGGAATACTATGCATTGATTAAAAAGAATTAGGTAAATTGGCCAGGCACGGTGGCTCATGCCTGTAATCCCAACACTTTGGGAGGCCGAGGTGGGTGGGTCACCTGAGGCCAGGAATTCGAGACCAACCTGGCCAGCATGGCAAAACCCCGTCTCTACTAAAAGTACAAAAAATTAGCCAGCCATGATGGTACACATCTGTAATCCTAGCTACTTGGGAGGCTGAGGCACAAGAATCACTTGAACCTGGGAGGTGGAGGTTGCAGTGAACTGACATCAAGCTATGCCACTGCACTCCAGCCTGGGTGACAGAACGAGACTCCATCTCAAAAAAAAAAAATTAGGTAAATTATATAAGCTTATATGAAAAGAGGTCAAAGACCATAACTGATAAAAGCAAGTTGCAGAATAATGTTTCTAGTATAGTGACACAAGCATACTATATGCAAAAAAGTATATATGTGAAGGTATAGAAAAAAGACTGAAAAAGATACAAATCCAACAGTGATGATTACCTCTCAAGTAAAGTATTGGATTGAAACAATGGAGATGTGAATAGTAACTTTTACTTTTTACTCTATTGTTTGGAATTTTATAATGTGTATGTATAGTGCTGTGTAATTAAAATTATTTTAATTTCTAAAATCATTGTGTTCTCTATGAAAAGTATATACATGATAATAGTTAATATGTTAATAATAGGAAAAGCTGCCTGCATTGACAAGTTATGTATCACACCTCAAGAGCTGCTTTCTCGCCTGGGAGAATTTGGACAGTTCTGCCCTGTCAGCCTGGCAGAATCCCAGGAATTATTTGATTGCTCTGCAACTGACTCCTTGGAATTTGCAGCAGAGTTCAGGGGGCACTACTATAAAATGAGTTCTCAGGAAAAACTGAATGTAAGTTTGTTTCTAACTCCAAATATGTACTAAAGAAAGAAAATGTCTTATCTTGGAATTAATCAATAGGAAGGGATAGGCACCCAGAAACTTGGGACCAGGAGCCCCATTACTGGAACCTGTGACTCTGGGACAAGTGAAGCAACTCAGCAGTGAGTTCCAAAACTGCATCCCAGGACATAATTTGAAACATTGGAGGAGTCCAGGGTCAATGATGAGCTGTTGGCCTGGGCCAGCCTAACGGCTAAGGAGAGCCAACAGTGAGTCCCATAAATGGAAGAGATGCTGAACATCAAGGGCTCAGCCCACTGAGGATCCAGGGGGTTCAGCACCCAGGGGTGCTGAAGGGAATCAGAGTCAGTAGAAATGAAGCAAGAGCTGACATATGTCTCCTGAGCTTAATTTTTTTTCTATCACTAGAACTCTTTATATACCTTATATTTCTGCTTAATGGAACAGAATATAGATTTTGTCTCATAATGTCCACAATTTGATGATTTTTAAAGATTGGTAGTTGAAAACAAAACAAAAAAAAATCAGATGCCTCTGAACATTTTATTTCCTTGGAGAATTAGAATTGTTGGTCCCTTTATTATGAGATATTGATTTCTTCCTGCTTACTTAAATGGTAATCATAGAATTTTTAAAACTGGAAGTGACATTAAAGGCCATGTATCTGGTCCACCCCTTCCATTTTACAGAGCAATATACCTGAAGCTGGAGAAGTTAACTCACCTGCCAAAGGCACCCAACCGGTTAATTACACAGCAGGACAGGAATACGGGCTGGCAAGGGCCTGCTCTCTCCAGTGACTGTAGTGTAGTAGGAGCGCAACAAGTGTTTTTTGTAGGAATGAATGAATGAGTGACTGAGATGAGGATAAATCTTGGATGTGATCACTTGGGAGTATTCCTGTAAGGAACTTCTGTTCAGAGGAGAGGTTATTACAGTTTGAGGAGCAGCAGAACTCTGCTACTGAAAATGGGGAGGGTGCAGGAGAGCCTCGGTGGCCTTCTGATTGGCATAGCATTTCTGGTTTAAATCATGTTGCTACTGGAATTCTTTTTTAATAGAAATTCTTGGAGAACCCAGAATTGTACGTGCCTCCCTTAGCACCTCATCCACTCCCATCTGCTGACATGATCCCCAAAAGACTGACGCTGTCAGAGCTGAAGAGTCGATTCCCTAAGTGTGCGGAGCTCCAGGGCTACTGTCCAGTGACCTATCAGGATGGAAACCAAAGGCAAGTCCTGGCCTTCGTGGAAGTATAGAACGATATTGCTACGCCAAAGAAGTGGTTCATGTAATAATCTTAACATATTGGTCAAAAGGTTGCTATTGTTTAATTGGAAAAATATTCTATTTCTTCCTTGAGCTACATAGGTAGAAAAATAAAAAACTTTTGACCTTTTATTTACAGAAGACTGCATATTAATTATACAATAGAGGTTTTGTTTTGTTTCTTTGGTCTTCCAGATATGAAGCTCTAGTACCTGGTAGCATTAACTATGCTTTAGAATATCGTAATCGTATATATATTTGTGAGAACAAAGAAAAACTCCAGAAATTTTTGAGGTGAGACCATTAAATCACAAATATTTACTGAAAATCTGTGTTGCATGCAACATGCTGGGAACAGGGGAAAGGAGTGTGAGTGTGTGTGTGTGTGTGTGTGTGTGAACAAGTACTGGTCCCTGCCATCCCAAAGCTGTCCAGGGTAAGATGGACTTTGAGTGCCTGATAACAACAGAATGTGATGGACTTTAGGGTGGGGAAATGCCTGGACTTCTGAGAAAGTGTAGCCCAAAGGTCTAACTGAATTGTGTGTGGGTGTAAGGTCAGGATAAGGAGTAGGAATTGGCTAGATGAAGGGAAAGAGGGACATGTTCCAAGCAGAGGGACCTACAACAAACCTGGCCTAGGGTATTCCTGAACTGTTAAGAACTTCAGCATAGCTGGATGCGATGTGGAGAGGGGATGGAGTGAAGGCGAGGCTGGAGGTGGAGGGCAGGGCCAGAGTGTGGAAGGTCAAGTAAGACCACCATGAAGCGTTTGCGGTTTCATGGACTCATACTGTGTACACAGTTTGTGTCCTCATAGTGATCCTGAGGGCAATCTGAGCACACTGACTGATTGTAAGTGAGGTCGGCGTTGGAATCAGATTTGCTCTGGGGTCAGACCACTACTAAAGTGTAGACCATGGATTGGAGTCAGACCACTACTAAAGTGTAGACCATGGATTGGACTACCAGTGATGAGGCTGCCAGAGTGATCTTGTCTGAAATATGATGACATGTTTGAGCTCATCCATAGTTATGTGGGGAAGGCAGCGGGCTTGGGACCACACCCTGAGAAACACCAACGCATAAATGTCAGAAGAGCTTACAAGGGAAACTGAGAAAGAAGAACCACAGAGACATGAAAGGAGGGCCAGGATGAGGAGGGTTGAGGGAGGCAGAGGGGAGGGATGGCATGGCAACAGGTTTAAATGCTTCTCAGAGGTCAAGCAAGACAAGGGCTGAAAAGCGTTTGAGATTTAGGGTGTAACAGGTCATTAGTAATCTTGCCAAGAATGGTTTTGTCAAGTGATGTGAGAGGACGTGACTACAGAGCTCCAAGGAGCAGAGCTGAGGAAACTGAGCTCTTGCCTGTAGTCCAGAGGCACAAACAAACACAATGCCTACAGCAGCCAGGAGGCGAGGGACCCGAGGCAAGCAGGCTGGGTGTGAAGACACAGGAGTCAGGGGTCCTGGTGCAAACTGGACTGCACATGGCCGGCTGAAGGGACCAGAGCTGCCCATCTACTGCTGGAAGAAGCTGGAAACTATTATTGCTGTTTAAATTGTTCACATTCCTAAACATCCACATCTGATTCAAATTTAAAAATAAAATACATGTGGATCAAATCCCATCTGCAGATAAAATTTGTGTGGTAGCTTGCAATGTCTAGTGAAGCCACTGTTTGAAGAAGTTTAATTATAAAAGGAGAAGAGATGTTCGTTTCTGGAAGGCATATAGGATTTAAGGAGTAAAAATGGTTTTTCTTTTTTTTTTTAATGGGGAATTATGAAGATGTTTAAATGCATATGCACGGGAAGGACCCAATAAAGAAGGAAGTGGCAAAGATGCCAGGGCAGGGAGCAAGCAGGTGCTGTAGTAAGATGCCTGGAGAGAGGGAGCGGTGGGACCAAGGGGCCTGGTCTCAGATGGGAGGCACTTCCACCATGGGAAGAGAACAAGTGGGTAGCTCTGCTTGTGATGGGCTGAGGAAGTCCCATCCCGATGGCTTCTCTGAGTACAGCATGGCATCTGCCTGGGGGTGAGGGGGCATTTGGGAGAGTCAGAAGTTTAAGGAAAATAAAGAAAGTTTTATATAATTGCTGTGAAAAATGAGAAAACTGAGATGAGGTGAGTAGGGCTGGGTACCCAGTTGACATGAGTGGCTGTGCACTTCCAGGAGCCCCAGCCTTCCCACTTGTATTATTTTCTCCAGTGCAGAAAAACAAGTAGTGAACTTTATCTTCTAATAATCTCTTGTCTATTCCTATCTATACACGCTGAGTATAACTGTGAGCATCCATCTAATGAACTTTGTGTTCTTAGGTCGCCACTGAAATACTGGGAACAGAAGCTTCCACACAAGCTTCCCCCATTAAGGGAACCGATACTTCTTACTAGTCTTCCTTTGCCTGGATATCTGGAACAGGTTCTTTTACTTAATTTTCTGTTATGTATGTTAGAAGAATACAGTGACTTCTTCTTTTTAACACTAATTTTTATTTTGGGAACGATAAAATTCAAGGCAGAGTTTTCTGATTTTAAGCTGCAAATTCTCTCAGCCTATTTTGTTCATATGTAGTGGTTAAAATAAAATGTGTGAAAATCCCCTGCTTCCATAGCTAATTCCCAAATATCTGCACCAAAGTGAAGAGAAAGTAGAGCGTCACAAAATTGTTTCCATTTGAATTAGATATGTAGTTTGGTTCTTACTTTTGAATTTCAATGTCTGTGAAACTTTTCATAATTTGAAATGTGCAGATTCAGTCCGTGAGAGGGTCATTCACTGACTACTCAAAAGAGTGGAGTTACAGTGACACAACCAAACCAAAAAGCCCATATTTTGCCCCACATTCAGATAAAGTCAGTTTTATTTACTGTTATTTATTTATTCTATTTAAGTTATACTTTATTTATCCAAGTATAACTTTTTAAGAATAGCAAAACTTAGCAGCAGCCAACCACTATCTTTACTATTTTATTTTATTTTTACTATTTTTAAAGCTTTTTTAAAAAAAAAAAGTCTACAAAATAAATGCTTAGGGCACAATTTCAAACCTTTGTCAGCAATTCTTAACCACTCTGATTTTTTCAACTTGCCTATAAGGTTAGCCTTCAGTCTGGTTTAACATCAAAATGCCAGATGAGGCCTACCCATAGGGGAGTATTCTCATGAAGGCCAATTTTTATCAGGAGGGCCTCTTACCTTTTTCTGGGCTCTGGAATCTTGCCAGCACTGACTACTGTGGTCTCTGGAATTCCTTGTCAGGTGGCCAAGGGTCCTCAGAGTGGGAAGCAGTCTGGCCATTTCTGAGAATGAAAGCAGATACGGGCCAAGATATCGCAAAGCCTAGGGTCCCCTTCTTTCTTCTCTTAACTTTTTGTTATAAAAAATGTCAAACATATAAAAATAGAGAGACTTGTGTAATGAAGCCCATACTCCTATCCATCACTCAGCTGACACTAAGTCAGTTTGTAATTTTCATTTTTCCTAATCAAATATATTTTGTATTTCCTGTTGGCTAACTGGTCATCTAACCATATTTATAAGCCTCATCCCCACTCCAGGGGGCTATTTGAGGCAAAGAAATAATATTTGCCTCTTTATCTGTTGGCACTAAGAAAAGAAACCAAACTCAAGTATACACAAAATTTGAATTGTTCCCTCCCTGCAGGGTATTGCAACTTCTCTAATTAAAGCAATGAATGCAGCGGGATGCTTAAAGCCCAAGTTCCCCTTTTTAAGTATAAGGAGATCTGCACTGCTATATATAGCACTTCATCTCAAAGGTATGTCGTTTTTAATGATTTACTACTCAGAACAAATTTAACATTAATGGTAGTAGAAGTGATGAATAGGATTGTTAAACTGTGTTGCCTGCTTGGTGAGAGAGAGAGAGAGAGTCTTAGTAGCAAATACAATACAGGGCAAATATTTTAAATAAAATGTCAAAGTTAAAATTCTGTTTTCAAAGTAGGGACTACGAGTAATACAGTCAGCTGTCAATAATCCATGCCATAAAGAAGGGTGAATAGAGGCAATTATGACCTAAAACAGAATAATCTCCAGATTTTGTTTGAGATTTGGATATCTTCTCGACCATAACTATGTAACTAGCTCAATCACACATCCAGGTCTCTTTCTCTTTCATTTAATGACTCAGTAACTAGCAGAAATTATTCATAGTTCTGTGAAATTTTCTACAGCATTTAATCCCAAAGGTTCTGAATATACAAGAAAAAAGTATAAGAAGAAGATGGAGCAGTTTATGGAGAGTTGTGAACTCATAACATACCTGGGTACCAAGATGACCAGAAAATACAAGGAACCTCAGTTCAGAGCCATTGACTTTGACCATAAGTTAAAGACCTTTCTCTCTCTCAGAAATATAGACCCAATTAATGGGTAGTTTACTTAGGTAATAGCAGCCTGAATCTCAAGAGTTATCTGAAAGTGATAGAGGGAAACTGAGAGAAGTAGATTGAAAATCTGGGCCTCTTGGAAGTACTTTTGCCTCCTGAGCAAGGTACCATGGCTGCCAGACTTCAGGTGAACTCAAAGGTCTGCCAGCCAGGAAGGAGCACTCTTATGGAAACATAAGTTTTAATACAATTTTAAAATGTATTGCTCTTTGCCTGAACTTTGACGCTTTAACAAAACAAACATTCTATTTATAATTCCATATAGAAAAGTTAAGTGACTTATTTAATAAATGTATTATTTTCCTTTTTAACATTTTCAGTAGAAAAGTCAGTCTCTGTTAAAATTACTCATTAAATGTTAGCTTTAAGAAATACATTTAACATTGTGATAAATGAAACCAGAATATGGGTTATACATTTTACATACAAAATTGTTTGTGAACTTTGTGAACATAAGATATTATCATCTTCCCAATAAAATAAATGGATTTTGCAACAACTGACTGGCTGCCTCTTTTCTTTTTCTTAAGTATTCATTGAAGCATGCTTTATACATTATTTTATAATTAGAAATTACCTGGAATTTTAAGAAGGATGAAATCTAGAGTCATTATATGACTCAGTATATGCTAGAGGAAAACTTACTAAATTGAATTTAATGAGATTTTTAAAATAACAATTTTCAGCAGCAATATAAAAAGATCTGGAATAGGAAACAGCAAGATTGACTCTTAAAAAATAAAAAATATGACCATTAACTGTGTAACCTTGGGTAAATTTCTCTGAGCCTTCATTTCTTAATCTCCACAATAGATGGTTTAGCTCTTTGATCCCTATAAATTCAATAATGTTAATTAAAAACTAGAAGTCTTTTTATATATCTTTTGCATTATATATTTCATAATAAAATGATTTTTAAACAAAAGCTGGAAGCCTATTGCCAAAGTTAGGATAAACCTCAAAAGCCTTTACTTTTTCAGGAGGCTGGGAGTTGCCAATAGCTACCAAGTTTTGCTGGCAACTTAAGCCCCATTTTTTGTTCCCTGCCCATTTCTTAATGTCTGTAATTTACCATCTTTCTATCACCAACTGAAATCTACTGGCTTTTTCATTCTTGACAAAATATAAATGTTCTCAGGTCTCTTCAGCCTATGGGTATGATGAGTTTGCTTTAGCAGTTAAACCCAAACTTCATTGCTTCAGTGCCCCTGCCTTTACGAAGGGCAGCAGTCCCTGCAGAATACCGCTGAGTGTTTCTTGGGGTCTCCAGGGAGTGTCCCATGTGCTCCAGAGAAAGTCTACACCCACTGCACATCTCCTGGGGATGAAGTTCTCTAGTATGGCTTCGCCCTGAGAACTCTACGAGCCCAAGGATGCTGTCTTCTGAGCTCTAACATCTCATGCATCATTATTCTGGAGCTGCTGAATTCTGCACAAAACTAGGGCAAATGCCCTTTATCTTCTTAGTAGGAAGAAGCTCAGTCCCTGAGCTGAGTCAGCAACCAAAAGCCATGTGATTCTCCCTTTTCACCTCTCTCTCCATAGAGTTTCTTCCTCTGAGTAAATATATACAACAGAGTATAGCAGGTAGGAGCAGTGGGGAAGGAGTAAGGAGTCAAATTTCCTAGAGTAGCTTCTAGTGCTGGACACCCCAGGTCCCTACCATTCACATGCAACTACAGTTAGCTACATTTGGAGCCTTATTTAGAATAACTATGGACACAGCTACTATTTCCCAGCTGTTTTCTATGTGGCCAGAGAGAGCGTGCTAGTGGCTTTTCATGCATTATCTCATCTCATTATTACACATGAGAAGAGCTTCCTACCCAAGATCATGTAAGTTACTATCCAGATTCAGACCCTGATCTGCCTAACTACAGCCTTGCTCTTACCCTTACCACTTCCTGCACTGTAAGCACATCTTGCAAACCACCATCCCAGTGTCAGTGTTCTTAAGTAGTGTCAGTAGTGTCCTTCATGTATGTCTGTGTGTATGTGTGAATGTACTTCAGAGTACAAAAAAAATACGGGAGACCCTTGGGAAAGTCTTGTTGGAGCCTGAGAACCACTCCCCTCCAGGCCCACTACATACGTGCACTCACACCCACCTATCATGTTTGCTTTCCTTCTCAGGGGAGCAAGCTGTGTTTTCCATGTCAAGCGGTCTGTGTCCCTAACAAGGGAGAACAATATTTCTGCAATAAGAAGAACATGTATCCTTTAAAGCCTCTTATTGAAATTCTGCTTTTGTTTAGAAATTATGCTTGCATATTATTACAAATAATCCATTAACTAGCGTCCCAAATATGATGAAAGAATATTCTGAATGGGTGTCCAGGGACCCTTAAACTTTCCCTATGTGAAACAATAACAGAGTGGGTGGCCAGGCCATGGTGCTCACTGAGGCTCAGAGAGACTCCTTTTTGCCCACCCCCATCCTCCAGCTGCTGCCCCAATCCTGACTGCTTCAGGAAGAGGCTGAGGCAGTGCAGCTTTAAGGGCAAGGGAAACTCCAACCAGCCTATGCCTCTCCATGGCTTGTCTAGATGTCATTTTCACAGCAACAATAACTTCACCTAGGAAGGAGAAGCAGTCTCCATTTGACAGATCCTAAGTCAAACAGTAAATGAAATGTGGAAAAGTAGGAAAAGGATTTTGGAGTACTTCCTTTCCTTCTTTTTTTTTTTTTTTTAACAGTTACACTCAGATCCACACTGAGTAGATACGCTATATTTGACCATTCCTATTGCTGGAGTGTGTACTGTTGTACTAAATTTTAAAATACTACGTTGAGGTTGGGCACAGTGGCTCATGCTTGTAATGCCAGCACTTTGGGAGACCAAGGCGGGAGGATCCCTTGAGCTCAGGAGTTTGAGACCAGCCTGGGCATGTCTCTACAAAAATTTTAAAAATAAATAAAATACTGTGTTGAATCTTTCCCTCTTATATTTAGGATTATTAGCCTGATATAAATTCTGAGAAATAAAATTGCTGGGTTAAAGGGCATGAATATTCTTAAATGGATATTCACAATTCATATTACCAAGCAACTTTCCAAAATAATTACAGCAATTTATACTGCTTCCAGGAGCACCCAAGAACACCAATTTTAATACTTCTTTACAATCACTTGTCAGTATCTTCACTTTTTTTTCTTTAATGGGTGAAAAGCAGAACCTTTTTGCTTTAATCTGAACTAATAGTGAGATTGAACATTATTGCATATGTTGGTCACCAGTTGCATTTTCTCTTTTGTGAATTATTTTATCACATCCTTTGCCCTCTAACTTATGGGGCGTTTAAAAGTTCTGCATGAGTTCTTTATGTAATATAGACATCGACCTTTTGTAGTACATATATTCCATTTTTTAGGTATTAACATAAAACGTGTTCATCATTCCTTTCTGATTTTTTATTTTTTTTGAGATGGAACCTCGCTTTTTCGCCCAGAGTGCAGTGGCGTGTTCTCAGCTCACTGCAACCTCTGTCTCCCAGGTTCAAGCAATTCTCTTGCCTCAGCCTCCCAAGTAGCTGGGATTACAGGCACCCACCACCATGCCCCGCTAATTTTTGTATTTTTAGTAGAGATGGGGTTTCACCATGTTGGCCAGAATGATTTTGAATAGTCTTCTAAGCTCCGGAAATTCTTCAATCTCTAGAAATGGAATATTCCATTCTGTTTTCTTCTACTTATTTGTGTTTTTAAAAATATATATTTGGCCGGGTGCAGTGGCTCACGCCTGTAATCCCAGCACTTTGGGAGGCCAAGGCGGGCGGATCACGAGGTCAGGAGATTGAGACCATCCTGGCTAACACAGTGAAACCCCGTCTCTACTGAAAATACAAAAAATTAGCCAGGCATGGTGGTGGGCGCCTGTAGTCCCAGCTACTCAGAGAGGCTGAGGCAGGAGAATGGCGTGAACCCGGGAGGTGGAGCTTGCAGTGAGCCGAGATTGTGCCACTGCACTCCAGCCTGGGCGACAGAGCAAGACTCCGTCTCAAAAAAAAAATAAAATAAAATAAAATAAAATAAAAATATATATTTAATTATTTAAGTCCTCTAGAATTTATTTCAGGATATGGTGTGAACTGTGGTTTTAAATTCTTCAAAACTCAAAGTACAGTAATAAATACTACATTTTTTAAACGTTTTCAATTTTATCATATATTTTTCATTTTATTTGCAATTCATTTGATAATTTGTTGAATTCAGGTAATTCATTAAAATTTCACAAATTCAGTGATGAAGGGGAAGAAGTTCAAGAACAGGATAGGCTGGGCGCGGTGGCTCACACCTGTAATCCCAGCACTTTGGGAGGCCAAGGTGGGTGGATCATGAGGTCAGGAGTTCGAGACCAGCCTGGCCAACATAGTGAAACCCCCGTCTCTACTAAAAATACAAAAATTAGCTGGGCATGGTGGCACACACCTGAAGTCCCAGCTACTCAGGAGGCTGAGGCAGGAGAATCACCTGAACCCGGGAGGCGGAGGTTGTGGTGAGCCAAGATCAGGCCACTGCACTCCAGCCTGGGCAACAGAGCAAGATTCCGTCTCAAAAAAAAAAAAAAAAAAGAACAGGATAGGAATGAGAGATATATTTTACACATGAACGCCTTTGTCTAGTTGTGGGTGTTTTTTTTTTTTTTGTCTTTTCTTTTTTTTTGGTTTGTTCTTACTTATACAAATGAAGATCTGGGTTAAAGAATATCAAGCCACAAAGCCTGAGAGCCCTTAACTATAGGTGGTTCTGGGAAGAATTATCAGAGGGAGTGACACCTGAATTATATGGACTTTTTAAAATCAAAGCAGGTAAAAAATTTTTAAAAATAAGTCAAATTTGAGATTATAACCAGGGGGTGAAAAACATTCCAAGAATTAATTTGTGAGCACACGTATTCACCAAACCTGTGAGACACATGTTGAAGACTGCTTAGCATATGCAAGCATGTGTATATTTACAAGAATTCTACCAGTCTGTGTACAGTAGGAGATTAAAATATAAGCAGATACATGCCCTGCCCTTGTGTAGTACAGGACACATGGGATCTGGAAATTGGAGCACTACTGGATTAATGCTATAAAATCCCTCTAAAGATGCACTATTGGCACTGAACATTGACAATTATCCTTCTGTTCTCCCCAAATCCCTTTAAGTCATAATAAGCCTTGGACTATATAGTTCCTTCCAGCCACAGTTATCAACCAACCATCCTGGGCTACACAAATATTTTTGATGCCCTTCATCATAACAAAGGACTTCCGCTAACCTTTAATTGCCAGATGATCATGACCTTCTCCTTCCTCCAATCTGCCAGATTCTCCATTGACTCAATACACCTGGAAGCTAGCCGGCACAGGGCTTTGATGATGAAGTCCTGAGTCCCAGGGCCAAAAAAAAAAAAAAAAAAGGAGAGAAGAATGGAGATTAGATTTGGAGAGGAAAGAGAAAAAATCTGGATAGCCTTTTATCAATATTCACTCTGTAACTGATCTTACTTACAACAATTTATAATCTATGCTCTGATAACTCCATTATTAATATCTCAATTCTGTTCTCAGCTCTGAACTCCAGATTGTTATCTACGACTGCCTACTGTACTTGGTTATCTAGTTAACATTTCAAATTTAATATGTCCACCCCATACTTGTTATCCAACCCAACTTCTCTTCCTCCACATCAGTTAATGGTAACACCGTACCCTCTGTTGATTTAGCCCCAAATCCAGGAGTCAATCTTGATTGCATTGTTTCCGTCACTCCACACATCTATTCTCAGCAAGTCCTGTCAGAAAGACCTATCCCCCAAATCTACCTTGAATATGGGCTCTTCTTACATTTTACACTGCTGTCACCCTCATATCCATGCCTCCACTCATGTCCCTCCAGGATCTACTCTTCATCTAGCAGCTGGAGTAATTTTTAAATACATAAATCAGATTCAACAGTCCTTTTGAATAATCTTCCAATGGCCTCCTATTTCAGTTAAAATCCAAACTCCTTTTTCTTGGCATAAAAGACTTTACATGATCTGGCTCTTCTTGCCTTTAACATCCTCTCCATCCTTTTCTTTCTCTCTCTCTTTTTTTTATTTTTTATTTTTTGGAGACAGAGTCTTGCTCTGTCGCCCAGGCTGGAGTGCAGTGGCATGATCTCAGCTCACTGCGACCTCCGCCTCCTGGGTTCAAGAGATTCTCGTGCCTCAGTTTCCTAAGTAGCTGTGCCAACATGCCCGGCTAATCTTTCTATTTTTAGTAGAGACGGGGTTTTGCCATGTTGGTCATGCTGGTCTTGAACTCCTGGCCTCAAGTGATCTGCCAGCCTTGGCCTCCCAAAGTGCTGGGATTATAGGCGTGAGCCACTGCGCCCGACCTGGCATTGACCAATAACTTTGAAATGCCATTATCTCCTCTACAGTGTTTGAAGTATGCACTCTATTTGTACCAATTAAGTGGCTGTCCCTTACTCTTTCACCATGTATATGTAAAGTCTCAAGGTAATCAATAGCTGTACCCTTAAAATACTGGAATACTGATAACCAGCTTCCCATCTGAAATGGTATTTTCATTCATTATTTTAGATCTACTCTATTTGTTTACTCTCCAAATTGGACATTATTTTGCATAATCAATGTTTGTTTAGATTTCCTTCAAACTTACTTTTTTCTCTTTTTTTTTTTTTTTTTTTTTTTTTTGCTTACAACTCCCTCTTATATCTCAGACTTTCCTCTTGGTGTTATTTTCCTTCCTATGGTATGGGTTTGTTGGAGGTTAATACTTTTATTTTTTGTTTGACCAAAATTGTCTTGATTTTGTCCTTGTCCATGATAATTGTAGTCTATAAAAAAGATTCTAGGTGAATTTTGAAAGTATCATGCCACTAACCTCTGGCTTCTACTATTGCTGTTGAGAAACCAGCTGTCATTTTAACTGGTTTTCTTTTATAGGTACAGTCATGTATTGCTTAATGACAGGGATATGTTCTGAGAAATGCATCATTAGGTGATTTTGTCACTGTGCAAACATCACAGAGTGAACTTACACAAACCTAGATGGTATAGTCTACTACACACCTAGGCTCTATGGTACAACCTATTGCTCCTGTGCTACAAACCTGTACAGAATGTTATTGTACTGAATACTGTAAGCAGCTGTAACACAGTGGTATTTCTGTATCTAAACATACCAAAACTTAAGAAAGACACTTAAAATACAGTATACTGATGGCTCATGCCTGTAATGCTAGCACTTTGGAAGGCCTAGGTGGGCAGAGCACTTGAGCCTAGGAGTTCAAGACCAGCCTGGGCCACATGGCAAAACCTCATCACTACAAAAAATACCAAAAAAAAAAAAAAAAAATAGTGGAGTGTTGTAGCATGTGTCTGCAGTCCCAACTACTCAGGGGGCTAAGCAGGGAGGATCACCTGAGCCCAGGAGGTAGAAGTTACAGTGAGCCGCGATCATGCCACTGCACTCCAGCCTAGGCAACAGAGTGAGATTTTGTCTCAAAACAAAACAGTATAAAAGACAAAAAAAAAAAAAAAAAAAGTACACCTGTGTAGGGCACTTACCATGAATGGAGCTTTACAGGAATAGGAGTTGCTCCGGGTGAGTCAGTGAGTGAGTGGTGAGTGAATGTGAAGGCCTAGGACATGGCTATACACTACTGTAGACGTTATAAACATTGTACGCTCTAAGCTACACTAAATTTATATGAAAAAAATTCTTTCTTGGCTGTATAGGTGGCTCATGCCTGTAATCCCAGCGTGGGAGGCTGAGGCTGCATTTATTTTTTTAAATGGGTGTCCTGTGTCTTTATTTGTGAAATCTGGCAACTCTCCATTCCGTCTGCTGCCCCTCACTCACCGTGCTCCAGCCACACGGTCCTTGCCGTTCATCAGATGCTCCTTCCCAGTCTGAGCCTTTATGCTTGCTTTTCCCTTGCCTAGGATATTCTTATTCTAGATCTTCCCCCAGCTGTCTCCATGTCATTCAGATCTTAGCTCAAATGTCACCCTATCCTGATTTCACTTCCCTGTCAGTCTCCATCATCATTCTTTATAAAATTTAACACTTTCTGAAACTATTATTCCTTAGTTTACTTGTGTATTTGTCCTGTCTCCCCTTAGTAGAATGTAAGCTTCATGAGAGCAAAGGCCTTGTTAGTTGCTGTATCCCCAACACCTGATGCCAATGTCTGGCTCTTAGTAGACACTCAACAAATATCTGTTAGATGAATGTATGACACCCCAAATCCTGTTCTGCAAGATTTAAAGTTATGAAGACCTGTTAGGGGTAGACCAGCTGGCCTTAACAAAAGTTTTGAAAAAGTCAGTATGGATCCAAAACAAAATTGCCTTGAAGAAAGGGCTAGTCTGTGTTGTGGGTAGCTGATGCTGGAAGATCCTCCAGACTCAGTCTTTCCTCACAGGATTATGCTCCAGTGAGCAATGATTGAATGAGGAAATGGAAGTACCTGGCTTACCTTGACACTGAGTCTTCTTATGCCGTTGAGGACCTCTGGAGGGCCAGTGATTTGACTGCAACCCTTGTAGCAGCAAGAAACAATGAGGTAGCTAACTTCCTGCTGGTATGCAGAAGTCAGGGAGTGCTCCCCATCCCACTGGTACCCCCACAAATCCAGAGGACTTAGAGACAATTCAGTATGAAAGGGAAACCTCAGAGAAGGAGCATGTGTGGCTTGAGCTAGTTTTAATAAAATCTAGTAAAAATATAAGAGCCAGGTTGCTAATTACACCTCCGGTTCAAGATCAGGGAGGCTATAGATGGCATGTTGGGAATCTGGAAATGGGCAGAAAAATAAGTAATTAGGTATTGGCGAAGAGAGAGAAAATGCTGAAATAAATGGATGGAAGCAGGTGGGGAGTAGATTTGGATGGGGCTTGTAGACCACATTAAGAAGCTTGGACTTTATCCAGAGGGCATGTGGGAGCCACATGGATTCTAAGCCAAGGAGTGACTCTAGTCTCTGGATCTCATACGTGGAGAGATCCTCTGTACTCCACAATGGATTCTAAGCCGAGGAGTGACTCTAGTCTCCGGATCTCATATGTACTTGGAGAAATCCTCTGTACTTCTGCGAATTAAAGAGAACAACACTGCAGCTGAGACCAGTTAGAAACAGTCTATTGAACAAAGATGATGAAAGTTTGAATAATAATGATCATTTTAATCACAGCAGACGAATTAAACCAGGCATTTCCTAAGCCCATTACATACTTAATTTTGTTTATGCAATAGCAACCCTACCGAAGTGGCACTAGTGTTAACATCTCCATTTCACAGGTAAGGTAAAGAAGTTGTGAGGGTAAGTAATTTGCCCAAGATCTCTCAGAACCCAGGTTTCTCTGACTGCAGTGCTCTCTTCATTCTCTTAGATTAAGGCATCGGGAGTGGGGAGGAAAAGGAGGCAGAAGTGAAAAACATTTAGAAGGTAAGTAATAGTTATTATATTAGCACTAGATAATGATGATGGTGATGATGATGACAATGATGATGACGGTAAGGGGGATTTCATGCCTTTTACATTCAAGAACAACACCAGATTCAGTGTCGTAGGAGAGATAAAATTAAGGTATTGGCGTTGAGCTAATAGTTTAATACGATATAAAACTTCCCAAAGGGAGGGGTCACAAAGCCTCTCCTGTCCATGGCCCCCAATTCACCGCAAAAGTCGCTCCTGCCTGGGCTCCCCGGCAGTGCCACACGCAGGACCTCGGGCGCCGACACCGCCCCGGCCACTGTCCCTCCTCCGAAGCCGCGCCCCTCCTCGCCCCTCCCCGCCCCGCCCCGGCCCGGCTCTGGCCCCTGCCCCCAAGCCCCGGGCTTGCCATCTCTCGCCGCCCCGCCCCGCCCCGCCGCGGCACCCCCGACCCCAGGCCTGCATTCTCGCCCCGCCTTGCCCCTCCCCGCCCCTGCCACGCCCCAACCCTCGAACTGCCGTCGCGCCCCGCCTTGCCCCGCCCCGCCCGCCCCCGCCCGCCCCCGCCCAGCCCTGATCCCCGGCCTGCCATCTCGCCCCGCCCCTCCCCGCCCCTCCCCGCCCCTCCCCGCCCCTCCCCGCCGCTCTCGTGGCCCCCACCTCCAGGGGCGCCTCTGCGGGCCACGTGGTTCGGCGTCCGCGCGCAGGCGGCTCTTGGCGCCGCGCTTCCGGGTTGGCTGTGGCTGTGGCTGCGGCGGCGGCGCAGGGGCAGAAACCGGTGCGGCGCAGAAGCCCCAGAGGCGGGCGGAGCGGAGGGCCAGCGGGCCTCGGCGTGGGTCTCTCGCCAGGCCGCCGGGTGAGCTGGCAGCGACCGAGACCCCACCGGGCGACCCTGAGAGGTAGGTCTGCCGCGCCGACCTCCCCCGCCGTCTGCTCCCTAGTCGGGCCCGCGGGGCCTGGGCGGGGAGGTGGGGGTCTTTCCGCGCCGCCTCCCCCTGCTCGGACCACCCGGGGCTGCGGGGGCTCTGCGCCGCGCCCAGTGTGTCTGACGGCCCCACGCAGCTTAAGTTATTAGTATTTTATTGCAGCTACCTCACATTCACTTTGCACATGCACATTTCTTCACTCTTCACATTGGTTCCCACATACGAAATGGCTAATAATCTGGGAGATGGAGGCAGCCTCGTTCTCCCTGAGATAGTTGTGCAACCATAGAAAGTTCGTGCTTGCGGAGGATTTTGGAGATGGTTGATCGCATTTCTTCATTTTAGAGAAGGTAGACCCTGAATCGTTCCATGAATACTGGAGAGTCACTCAGCTAGGTAATGTGCGGCAGGAGGCTGAGGGAGAGAATTGCTTGAACCTGGGAGGCGGAGGTTGCAGTGAGCCGAGATTGCGCCACTGCGCACCAGCCTGGGCGATAGAGCGAGACTCCGTCTCAAAAAAAAAAAAAAAAAAAACCCGAGCTAAGTTGTTTTGTTTTTGTTTTTTTGAGGTGGTGGTCTCGTTCTGTCGCCCAGGCTGGAGTGCAGTGGCACGATCACGGCTCACTGCCACCTCGAACTCCCAAGCTCAGGTGATGCTCCTGCCGCAGCCTCCTAAGTAGCTGGGACCACAGGCGGGTGCCACCACGCCAGGCTAATTTTTGTATTTTTTGTATAGATGAATTCTCTCCATGTTGCCCAGGCTGGTCTCAAGTGATCCGTCGGCCTCGGCCTCCCAAAGTGCTGGGATTACAGGCGTGAGGCCACTGCTCCCGGGCCCAGAGCTAAGTTTGTAGACAGACAATTAAAAATGGTAATGGTAAAATTCAGTTAATGATGTGAAGTGAATAGGAAGTTCATGTGGGCTGGCACTAACCTTTTAGACAGTGCTTCCTCCTTTTTAAACCTTGTTTTCTTATTTCAGATTTAACCCTTCGTGGCTTCTGAAGAAAATGGCAGAAACATCGCCAGAGCCTTCTGGGCAGCTTGTTGTACACTCAGACGCTCACAGTGACACTGTCCTGGCCAGTTTTGAGGATCAGAGGAAGAAAGGCTTCCTCTGTGACATTACTTTAATCGTGGAGAATGTACATTTCCGGGCCCACAAAGCCTTACTTGCTGCCAGTAGTGAATACTTCTCAATGATGTTTGCAGAAGAGGGGGAAATCGGCCAATCCATTTATATGCTGGAAGGCATGGTTGCAGACACCTTTGGTATCCTGTTGGAATTTATCTACACAGGTTATCTCCATGCCAGTGAGAAAAGTACAGAACAAATTCTGGCTACTGCTCAGTTCTTAAAAGTCTATGACCTGGTAAAGGCTTACACAGACTTCCAAAATAATCATAGCTCCCCAAAGCCAACAACTTTGAACACTGCTGGTGCCCCAGTGGTTGTTATCTCTAATAAGAAAAACGATCCTCCAAAGCGGAAACGGGGAAGACCAAAAAAAGTCAATACATTGCAGGAGGAGAAATCAGAACTGGCTGCAGAGGAAGAAATACAGTTAAGAGTGAACAATTCAGTTCAGAATAGACAAAACTTTGTGGTTAAAGGAGACAGTGGTGTACTAAATGAGCAGATTGCAGCAAAAGAAAAGGAAGAATCGGAGCCTACTTGTGAGCCAAGTAGAGAGGAGGAAATGCCAGTTGAAAAAGATGAGAACTATGATCCCAAGACCCAGGATGGCCAGGCAAGCCAGAGTCGGTACAGCAAGCGGAGGATTTGGAGATCCGTCAAACTTAAAGATTACAAACTTGTTGGGGATCAAGAGGACCATGGTTCAGCCAAGAGGATCTGTGGAAGGAGAAAGCGCCCTGGAGGCCCTGAGGCCCGCTGTAAAGACTGCGGCAAGGTCTTTAAGTACAATCATTTTTTAGCAATCCACCAGAGGAGCCACACAGGTAATGATGTTTTCAAAGCTGATTGCAGTGTGTTTCAGAATTGGGAGTAGTGATGATAATAATAGCTTCTATTTACTGTGCAACTTCTGTGTGATGGGCATTGTAATAAAGCCTTTATACATGTTATTGCATTTAATTTTCTCCACAATCCTGCAAGGTAGATAATATCCTCATTGTACATTGTATGATTAAAATCATATTTACTCATATGTAAGAGAGGGTTACTAAAGTGCATAGTTTACAGATGAAGCAACCAAGTTCTAGAGAGCTTAAATAACTTGCCAGAGTCACCCGTTAGTGACAGAGCTGGGATTGAACCCAGGTAGCCTGGTTGAAGAACCTCTCTCATTTGTAGTTGTTGAATGAATCCTTTAATGTCCACTTATCAAGATCTAGCCCAGTGTACCCTGCTTTCTGATTCTTGAACATTCTTCATCTTGACCATAACCATGCTTTTGCCTAAGTCTATGTGGACCACTTTCTAACTCAGCTGTCTAGCTTTAAATACCTTCTCATTTTTGGTCCCTCCAGCCCAGCACTGACCAATGGGACCCTTCTGTGATGATGGAAATGTTCCTACATCCGCAGTGTCCAATATGGTGGCCAGTAACCACATGTGGCTTTTGAGCCCTTGAACTGTGGCTAGTGTGACTGAGAAACTGAATTTTAAATTTTATTTTAATTCATTTAAATTTGAATAACCACATGTGGCTAGTGGCGATCGTATTCGACACTGCAGTCCTAGCGAGAAATCCCTTCCTTTGAGCCATTTCAGGTGCTTAAACCCCACTCTGCTTTGGGTCAGATTGTTGTTGCTGTTTGTATATCCCTCAACTTAATTGTAAGCTTAAGTATAGGGACTGGTGCTTAAGTCTCGTCCTGTGATCCAGCAGCATCTGGTGCTGTGGTTCTCAACCTGCAAATTGGAATCACTTAGGGAGCTTCTAAAACTACCACTGCCTAGGCCTCAACCCCAGAGCTTCTGATTTAATTGTCTGGCACCTTGGTGCTTTTGAAAGCTCCCAAAAGACTTTAGCTACAGATAGGTTGAAGACCTTGAATTCAGGTACTTCGAACAAAGTAGATACTTGAGAAATATTTGTTGAAATGTAATAGGTTATATTTTGGCTTTTTTTTTTTTTTTTTTGAGATGGATTCTCGCTCTGTCACCCAGGCTAGAGTGCAGTGGCCGCGATCTCGGCTCACCGCAACCTCCGCCTCCCGAGTTCAAGCGATTCTCCTGCCTCAGCCTCCTGAGTAGCTGGGATTACAGGCACATGCCACCACGCCCAGCTAATTTTTTGTATTTTTATTAGAGACGGGGTTTCACCATGTTGGTCAGGCTGGTCTCAAACTCCTGACCTCGTGATCTGCCTGCCTCAGCCTCCCAAAGTGCTGGGATTACAGGCGTGCGCCACTGCGCCCAGCTGGCTATTTTAATCAAAGATTTATATGTGCATAGTTTAGAGTTAAATCATTATAGAAGACTTAAGAAAAAGCATGTAGGATCGATCTTCCCTTACGTCCCCAGTACAGACAGTCCCCGACTCACAGTGGTTCGATTTTTCATCTTTAAAATGGTGTGAAAGCAGTACAGGTTCAACAGAAACTGTACTTTGAATTCTGAGTTTTGATCTTTTCCCGGGCTAGTAATATTCAGTATGATCCTCTCATGCCATGCTGGGCCACACAGTCACTTGGGTAGATGACCCGTACTCTGCATTTGGTGCATTCATACAGTACTCTGTATAAGTGTATTTTTCCTTATGATATTTTCAGTATGATGGGTTTGTTGAGATGTCCCATCATAAGTCAGGGAGCATCTGTATTCTGAATTTTGCAGCCCATCACTTTAGTATGGGTCTGTTTTCTTCCATCTGGGTAGATAACAGGTAGATTCATAAGGTTTGGAAACTGTCTTTCAGTTCTGGAAAATCTTGAGTTATTTCATAGATGATTTCTCCCCTCTGTTTTCTCTGTTCTCTCTAACTTTATTTTCTCTTATATTTTCCATCATTTTTGGCCCCACCATCTGGGGGATTTCCACTTTGTTTATCAGCCCTTTGAGGTTTTCTGTTTCGACTCTTATTTTTTTCCCCCTTAGGAGCTCTTTTTGTTTTCTAAATGTTTTAATTTGAATGATCTTTTTATTTCACAATGTAATATCTTACCTCTGTGAGCATGTTAATGATAACATTTTCCTCATTAGAGGCAAGTTGCTTTTTTTTTTCTTCTTACTTGTTTGTCACTACTACAAAAGGCTTTCCTTGAGTGCCTGATGTTTTTTTAAAAATCATATTTAGTCATATGTAAGGGCGGGTTGCTAAAAGCTACCGGCAATGCTGCATGTGTGGAGAGAGCCTGTATTTTATTTATTTCTTACTCTGTTGCCCAGGCTGGAGTGCAATGGCGTGATCTCCGATCACTGCAACCTCTGCCTCCTGGATTCAAGTGATTCTCCTGCCTCAGCCTCCCAAGTAGCTGGGATTACAGGCATGCACCACCATGCCTGGCTAATTTTTTTGTATGAGAGAGCCTGCAAAACTGTGACGTTGTTCCCAGATCACACTGAGGGTCAGGCTGCTATTTCTTGTGGCCCAATAACAAGATGTAGATGAACTGGGGAGGAAGAGAGTTTTTATTTCTATAACCAGTTACAGGGAGAAGGCCTGGAAATTATCGCCAGACCAAATCAAAATTACAAAGTTTTTCAGAGCTTATATACCGCATAAGCTGTTTGTCTATGTGTAAGTGTGCATTCCTCTACAGACGTAGGTGATTAACTCTTAATCTATAACCAAGGTCTGCGTCCCAAAGACCTTCTTCTAGAGCCTCAGTAAGTTTACTTAATCTAAATGGGTCTAGGTGCTGGGGTGATTACCCTTCTGCTAAATCACGGAGATTTGGGGAATTCCTTCAGATCCCCAGTAAAACTTGTTTAATCCTAAATGGGTCCCGTTAAGAATTCCTTCGTTATTTTGTCATGCTTTAACGCCCAGGAGAAGCCTAGGCAAAACTCTTGGTGGGCTTTTGTTACATTCCAGCCTTTGTTTAAGGGCGCTGGCTTTTAATATTTAACTTAACCACTCAGTCAGTACTGAAACAGTTGTTATGGAGGTGTGTTATAACCTCACTGGAGGTGGTGTGGCTGTGCCCCATGTCGTTGCTGGTGCCTGGCTTCCACATCTTTGCTCTCTTACCTTGGACCTATCATGTTCCAGTGGAAGACGCTTCTGCTCTCTCACTTGGAGGCACTAGGCCTGGCTGCCGGCCTGTGTCTAGGACAGGAGGGGGAAGAAGGAGTGGGGGAGTCTCATCATCCCAGATGGAAATGTTGACTTACTCTCCCTGTGGTGATCCCAACTCAGCTGTGCCTAGAAACTCCTAATCCAAAGACCCCTTTTTCTTAATCCTCCTCAGTGAACACTCTCCATCCTCTTTTGGGGAGAGGGACAGTCTCCTGGCTGTGTAGAATGGAAGATTTGATCAGGGGTCTAAGTACCTTTGAAACAGACTTTCAAACAGACTCTGTTTCCAGAGATAGCAGGTGCCACCAATTCCTGAGTTTTTTGGAGACTGTATCTTTGCCACCAATTCCTGAGTTTTTTGGAGATTGTATCTTAAAAATTAGGTTTTATTGGGCTGGGTGTGGTGGCTCATGCCTGTAATCCCAGCAATTTGGGAGGCTGAGGCAGGAAGATTGCTTGAGCCCAGGAGTTGGAGACCTGCCTGGGCAACATAGTGAGATCCCATCTCTAAAAAAAAAAATTAAAATTACAATTAAAAAATTAGCTGGGTGTGGTGGTGGCACACGCCTGTGATCCGAGCTACTCAGGAGGCTGAAGTGGGAAGATCATTTGTTCCCAGGAGGTTGAGGCTATAGTGAGCTATGGTAGCGCCATTGCACTCCAGCCTGGGTTATAGAGTGAGACCCTGTTACAAAGAAAAAACAAAAAATTAAGTTATATTAGTGCTAGTCACTGCTGGCTTCAGATTCATCTGTTCCAGCTTCCAAAATTTTATTGCTGATGTCTCTTGTGTTCATTGTTGGCCTTTTGGATGTGTGCCTTTTAGGAAAAATCCCTTATTGTTATTTTAATTTGGGAGAGACAAAAATGTGTGGATTCTTACTTACACCATGCTTCTGGGGCTCTTCTTCCAGGGGAGCGACCTTTCAAATGTAATGAGTGTGGAAAAGGCTTTGCCCAGAAGCACTCGCTACAGGTCCACACCAGGATGCACACAGGCGAGCGGCCGTACACCTGCACCGTGTGCAGCAAGGCTCTGACCACCAAGCACTCACTGCTGGAGCACATGAGCCTGCACTCAGGTAGTGGGGCTTGCCCAGAGGGCCAGCTGTCACCAGATTCCCATTCCCCAGGGTGGGCATTACCAACACCTAAATGGTGTTTTCTCAGCCTAGTATCATTTCCAACGTGGTGTCATTGAAAGACAGGGTTTTGCATCGGTCTGAGTGCAGTTTAGAGTTCTGCACAGATCCTTAAACTAGAGCTTATAAACTGGCTGCTGGGAGTTTAGTGTGCAAGTGTGTTTTATTAAACCACCAAAGTTTAGAATTGTTTTACTTTGAACGCCTTTGGGGGAAACTTAAATTCTCCAGTTCTACCCCAGTCTCCGTCTCCAATACTCCCTATTGCCTTACATACCTTTGCACATTTATGTTTCTGTGGTAGATTGAAGTTTTCTGGGTTTGTAAACAAGTCACTTGTATCATTTGTAGAAAATGGGGACCTGGGCCCACTGTAGTATTTACCTTATTAGTGAGCATTCCAGTTCTTTATAGTTTTTTGCATGTTTTAGTGTTTTGGTTTTTTTGGCAGGACAGAAGTCTTTTACCTGTGATCAATGCGGAAAATATTTCAGCCAGAACAGACAACTAAAGAGCCATTACCGAGTTCATACAGGTACGATAAAGTGAGAACATTTAGATTGAGGGGGAAGAAATGCAAATAAAAATTGTTTCTGAAACATTAGGTTCATATTGTTCTGCTCTTAGCACATATTGTTCACATAGGGTATTTAGGGAAAAGTGCCTTAAGAGTCTAAATTATATGTTTTTATATTATTGTCTGCCACCATGTGAATTATGTTTTATTTGTATACTACAGTTTTGGTGCCACACACAGAAACCCTATAGAATTAAAAGTGCTACTTGCACAAGGGAGCTTCAGTGAATGGTTGTTAGTGGTGCCTGGGCAGAGACATTATCACCCCATGGCTGTCAGCCCAGGCTTTCTCTCCCCGGTTCTACCTGTTGTCCTTTTTCTTTCCTGCCAACTAATAAGAAATGAATGTGGGTTACGAGTGTCATTTGAGATCATTTGTGGCCTCAGTCACACCAATACTTTGAGGAAAAAAGGAGAGACTACATTTAGATTTGGAAGGATCCTAGCTCTCTTGGAGGAGGCAGTGAGTTGAGGTGCTTAGGAAAATATTAACAGTTACCAAATTAATGAAAAAATTTTTGTTGTTAAAGTACTGTATTTAAAGTGATTATTTTTCAGGGAAGTGCTTTAACACAAATCACTGAAGAAAATGCAGGGAGAGCATATATGCACTGACACTTTTTTTATTGTTGCGACAAGGCCACTCATTACCGGAATGCAAAGACTGCCATCGCAAATTCATGGATGTATCTCAGCTAAAGAAACATCTGCGAACACACACAGGTAAAACTCCATCTCGTCTGTCCCCCTAGTACACGGGATGTTTTCAGGAGAGTGAAGAATGAAGTTCTCTGACTGCCCTGCTAAGCCTGTGTTTGGAAATGTTTATTATAAATTGGATGGGAGTTGTGTAAGAAGATAAGTTAAAAGTTGGAAGGCAGAATGTTGTCAGCACTGTCTTTGGGGAAATCACATCTCTTGTAGAGGAGCAAAACGGAGATCACTTACTGAGCACTATTCGTATGTCACAATTCATTTAATACCACAGAATAGTGAGTCTGAGTCTGGTTCTGTGTTTCACTCTTAATTTACTTCAGCATTGAAGGTGATAGCAAGACTTTTTTTTTTTTTTTTTTTTAAGATAAGGGCTCATGCTGTCATCCAGGCTAAAGTGCAGTGGCACGATCACAGCTCACCACAGCCTTGACCTCCTGGGCTGAGGTGATCCTCCCACCTCAGCCTCCTGAGTAGCTGGGACCACAGGTGGAAACCACCACACCTACGTAATTTTTTATTTTTTAATTTTTTGTAGAGATGGCTCCCACTATGTTGCCCAGGCTGGTCTTGAACTCCTGGGCTCAAGCAGTCTTCCTGTCTGAGCCTCCCAGAATGCTGAGATGACAGGCATGAGCCACCATGCCAAGCAAGATAATTTTTTTTTTTGTCGGGGTTTCCCCTGTCTCGACTCTGACCTCGTGATCCCCCCCGGCCTCCAAATCTGGATTACAACTGACCACCCCGATGGAGTCTTTCTCTGTTGCCAGGCTGGAGTGCAGTGGCGTGATCTTGGCTCACTGCAACCGCTGCCTCCCGGGTTCAAGTGATTCTCCTGCCTCAGCCTCCCTAGTAGCTGGGACTATAGGTGTGTGCTACCATGCCCAGCTAATTTTTTTTGTATTTTTAGTAGAGACAGGATTTCAGCATGTTGGCCAGGATGGTCTCGATCTCTTGACCTTGTGATCCGCCCGCCTTGGGCTCCCAAAGTGCTGGGATTACAGGCATGAGCCACCATGCCTGGCCCAAGATTATTTTTTTAGAAAAGACAGCCAAATGTAACAGACACAAATGTAGCATAGACACTGAGAATGTTTCCACTTTCTCCCCTAGAACCAACACTTAAGCAGCACCACCTCCAGAAAAATCAGTTTCAGAGATGACGAGGAGGCAGCATTGATTAGGGCAGGTCAGCTTTTTTATGTAAGACCAAAAAATTGGATCTTTTATACCTTTTGTCAAAGAATGTGTGTTAAAAATAAGCCTATTCAATTTTCTAAGAAAAACTTGCCATTACAGGTTATTTAATAATTCTGTTGTCTACTGGAATTATCTAAATAGCAAATTGATTTATGGTGCTTTGGACTTTTTTTTTTTTTGGAGTCACTGTCTCACTCTATCGCCCAGGCTGTTGTGCAGTGGTGCGATCTCAGCTCACTGTAACCTCTGCCTGCTGGGTTCAAGCAATTCTCCTGCTTCATCCTCCCGAGTAGCTGGAACTACAGGTGTGCACCACCACGCCCGACTAATTTTTGTTTTTTTTTGTAGAGACAGGGTTTTGGCATGTTAGCCAGGCTGGTGTCGCTTGAACTCCTGGCTCAAGTGATCCACCCTCCCAGCCTCCCAAAGCGCTGGGATTACAGGCGTGAGCCACTGTGCCTGGCCTGGATGTTGTTTTTTAAATGCAAGTTTTTCTTCTTAAATTCAGTAAACGTCTCATAGGATATGGATTTTAACACATGCACTGAGCACTTACTGGGAACCAGACACTGTTTTAGGCTTTGAGGATGCAGCAGTGAATGAGATGGACAGGCCCCTGCCTTAAGAGACCAACATTCAATAGGGAAGACAGAGTACAAACAAGTATATAACACATTCGGTGTTGTGAGTGCGTTGAGGAATAAAATGCAAGGTAAGGGGGCAGGATGCGGGAAAGAGAGCTGCTCTTTTATGCGTGGACTGGTTTGGGAAGGTCTCACAGATGAGGTGGCATCTTGGATGGAGAGGAGAATGCAGTGGGGGAGTGAGCCAGCCAGCCATTGAGGATGCCCAGGAGAGAGCATTCTAAGCAGGAGGAGCCCTGGGCATAGGGCCCTCAGGCAGGAATAAACATTTTTGACAAGCTGGAGACGTGCTGGGAGGAGCACCAAGGCAGCCAGAGAGCTGGGAGTAGGAAGTCGTAGTGTAGGTGGATGTTCTCAATTTAGCTGCATGCTTTTTACCACCTGGGAAGCTTCAAAAAAAGCCTTGTCCCAACCGCCGAGATTCTGATTGACTTCACCTGGGCAGAGCCTGGGCATTGGTGTTTTTTAAAATACCCCTCAACAATTGTAGGGTGCACTCGGGCTGAAGTACTTTGAAGGCCACAGTAAAGATTGGATTTTATTCTGAGGGAGTTGGCTTTACTGAGATGAGTGACATGGCATGACTTAGGGTTGTAACAGGGTCACTCTAGCCACCCTGTGAGGTGGGGGCGAGGCCAGGGTGGAGGCAGAGAGACCCATTAGGAGGCTGTGCAGTAGTGGGGCTCGGAACAGCACAGTAGCAGCAGAGGTGGTATCAAGTGGTCCAGTTCTGGATATATTCCAGGGAAGAATTCATGTGATTCGCTCATGATTGGATGTGGGAGTTGAAAGAAGAGGCAAAAGCCACTGTGAGGAGGAAAAACTAGGGACGACTAAGAAGAACAGATCAGGAGTTAGATTGTGGACTGGTTGGTGTCTATTTGACATCCATGTGCAGGTGTGGGGTAGATCATTAGATTTCCAGGTCTGGAGAGTTCAGGGGAGAGATGCAGCCAGAGCTCTGGATTTCCACAGGTACACATGTGCCTGCAAATAGTATGTGGTGCTGTGCTGAGTTCCCTAGGGAGACAGCGATGGTGGAGGAGAGTGGAGCTGGCTTGGTCATGCTGAGCAGTGCCAGAGGAGGCACTTCCCCTTGGTTTTGTTGTTGAGCATAAGGGGGAGTGAGGTTTCTGGGCTTTGTGAGTAGCAGTAGGACTTGAAGTAGGGATGAAAAGGAACAGAAGACCTCCCCCACTATAATTCCAGCAAACTCTTCTCAGCCTGTCAACTTTGAGAAGCAGAACAGAAAGTGGAAGATGTGTGGTGAGTTAAAAAGGAGACAGACGGGCATCTGTGGTTTGCCTGACTTAGAAATATGAAAAGAAATTGAACCTGTCAAAAAATTGGGGCGCTTCAAGAGCAGTAACTATGACCCATCTGTCCCTAGCATCAGCACGGAGAATCTGCTTGAATGTTGGTGAAGGGCATTGGCGTGCCATTTCCCTGCTCCCTGGGCATTGAGCACAGCCAGAATGAGTAGTCCCAGTCCCCACCCTCAGGGCCATGCTCAGTTGGAAACCAAGACTTCATCTCTTAGAGATGAACCGTCATTCATCTCTTAGATCTTTAGGCACAAACTCTCTCTGGGTTACATGTCCTGCACCAAGCACTGGAGAAGTCAAAGGCAAATTAGAGACGTTCTCTTTCCTAGGAGAGCATCCCCAGTGAGGGAGGTGGACACATTTTGACACGGAGGCAAAGTATCAGGCAGACAAGCAGTACCTGCCAGGTCACCACATCTCAGGCCCTCCTACTCACATCTTGTCCCCGTACCTGGCGCTGGTCAGGTTTATAGGGACCCAGTCAAGCCAAGTGAGTTCACAAGACAGATAAACCAGAGAATATATCAACTCAATAGAGGGATTACACCTTTCTGTTGCCCACAGCACCTCCTTCCTCACATTAGTGTACCCAAAAGCCAAGCTAGTGATCAGAAGATTGCATGGTGAGCTGGGAACAAGTCAAGGGAATTAGCCCAGGCCACAGAGAAGCCTGGTGAGTGACCTCTGACCCCACAGCACAGTCCCACCCCACCAGTGTCCCTGTTCCTGGATGGTGTTCCATAAACACTGATTCTGCCCTGAGGGCTCCTACTCACAGGTAGATGGCCCTGTCTGGGAACAAATGATAAAGTTCAGTAAGTCACAGTTCTGTTCACAGCCTCATTGTGGCTTGAAGTTGAAGCTTCCCAAATCTCTTCAACTGTGTGTTGAGACCATCCATTAACGTTGAGACCTGGGGGTCTTCCCATCTTCCTGAGACCTGGTGGCCCCTCAACACAACATGCCCTTACAGAGTCTACATGCCGTCTACTATGAAACAGTATGGCGTGGTCAGAGCCACAGCAGAGGTGTGAACACAGGACAGGAAACAGCTGAGAAGACCATATAGGAATGCCAAGTACACAGGTGTCAAACCATGCTATCCACAGTTATCACGGACATGTGTCCCTTTTTTGCCAAGATTGGCAAGTACATGAGGAAATGCACATCTTTATTTATTGTTGGTGGGAATATAATTTGGGAACCCTCTGGAAGGAACTTTTGCAATACTTACCAAAACGTAAACCGCACAATTGTGAAAAGATGTTTGCCTAAGGATATTCATCATAGGCAGCATTGTTTATAACTTAACAAGTTTAACAGCCACCCAAATGTCCCAGGAGGGGATTAGATAGGTAAATTTGGGGCAGTATACACAATGGTACACAAAACAGACTTTTAAAATGGCGGTGTGGCTTTACTGATGTGACAAACAGCATGCATTGGATGACCTCACAGAGTAAGACCACAAATAAACAGATTTGTCTGTAAAGATATTCGCCATTGTTAACTGGTTGTCTCGAGATGAGAATAGTGGAGCAGTTTTAATATTCTTTGTATTTTCAATATTTGATTCTTTTACAATGAACACAGTAATTTTTTAAGAAAAACAAAGCTGCGGTCCACAGTGGGAGGCAGGATGTTGAGGGGTCTAGACGGACAGAACTGGACTGCCAGGTGAACGTGACAGCTCAGGGAATGGGAGGTGTCACTGTGATTGTTGTGCCTGGCTGGACAGGGGCTGGGTGATGTTGTCGTTAACCATCATGACCCATGTTATTCTGGGTTTCAGCAGGTGGGGATGGGAAATCCACCTGTGATGCCAATAAGCAGTGACTCATCGATAGTATCTGGAGTGGGGTCCGGGATTTAAGTCATTGGGGAAGGGTAGGGGTGGGATCGGTGGAGTAACTGCTGAGAAGAGGGTCTGGAAGTACACCCTGGAGCTGTTTCAGTACTTCTGTTGACATCACCCTGGGTGGGACCTTTCGTCACACTCCTGTCTCTGCCTTTTCCTTTAATCGCTATTGTCTAATCCTCTTGTAACACACTTCTTTCCGGTCCCCATGCCTCTCAGGCCCTGTCCTATTACCTTATCCTTCTTCTCCATCTGCCACCTGCCACCTCCTGGTCTAGGCCTTGTGCGTAGCCTGTTAGAGGTCCCCCTGCCTCTAGCCCACCCTCCTCATCATTCCCAGGTGTATTTTGTTGGTACTTTCAGCATGTCATTCTGCTAAAAACTTCCAGAGGCTCCACAGGTCCCCTGCCTGGATTTCATAGCTCCTGTTGCCTTGGCCTCCCGACTCCTGAGAGTGATGCTTGTCACTCCTGGTGCACACCGTTTGGTCATTTCTGACACCATAGGCTCATACTATTTAGACTAGTACCCTGGCCCAGGTTTCTTTCCAGTCTAGCCAGATCCCGCCCACCCCATCCAGCACCCTGTCTGCACTCAGAATTGTTGACGCCACTTGTTTTAATGTTCAGTGAAACACAGACCTATGTTACTTAATTAGTTTGTGCATCTCCTCAAGTAGATTAGAAAAGTTTCTTTTTTGTTTCTTAGCTGTGTACTTTATTGATGGTCTATCAGTGTTTGAGAACTAAATAAATTTAAGGACTGGGTGTCTCTGTTGAAGGTGGTAGAGCTGTACACAGGGGAAGAGATAGAAACCACTATGCGGGAAGACCCCGGGCAGATTCACCTTGGCTAGGGAAATTTGCCTTCCTGCTGTCCTGCTCACTCCCTCAAAGAGCTTCCACTGCAGGGTGTTGCTCCTGCAAACACTTACCCTCAAAAAACATTTGCCATCAGACAGACTTTCTGAAATAGAAACTCAGCTGGAGCTGAATGGTAAAGTTAATGTTGTTATGGATGATTGTTGTTGTTCTTTCTCTTAAAAACCTGAAAACTGCAACAAGAATTTTACAATCACAGGCAAACAGCAGGTACTCAGTCTTTGAATCTGGAGAGGGAGAAAACCAACCAAGATCAGAGAAGGCCCCAGCTCTGATGTAGAAAGCTATAGACAGATTATGGCAGTGGCCTGGTTTTAATCTTTGAAGTGGTAAGAGTTCATGATGCAAAGATGCAGATTCATCCAAGTTGTTACAGCTGTCCTCTGCCTCGATGGAGCTTGGAGAAATGTCTTGCCTGAATTTTCCAGTAGATGCTGTGAAAGGGAAGCTCACTGACCATCTTCCATTTCAAATTGTACTTATCCTTTGCTGTTCTCCTGCTCTCCAGTTAAGTGGATTTTGCTGCTTGCTTTTTTTTTTCTTCTTTTTTTCCAATTTAGTTTTCTTGCCTGCATTGGATTACTTAATTTTGTTTCTGGGCAACATGAACAGTCTGTCATTGTATGTTCAGCATGAAAACACACTGAATAAGCACTTGCTGATGTTAGTGAAGCCTGGTGGGTTCTGGAGCAGTTATAGCATCTCAGGTGTACCACCCCCATGAAATTCATTCAGCAGGGGTTTCTGAAATGGCATGCCAGGCCAGATTCTCAGCACTGGGGTACTAGAAGCGGGCATACCCACAAGTTATCTTAAAAAGGAAGAAATGGATAATAAATAACTTATACATTATATGAGGCAGCAATAGCATTGTGGAAAAACTAAATTGGAGAATTGGACTAAGGAGTGCGTGGCAAGGTTTGTAGTGCTCTTGGTGGTGATGGAGCCTCACTGATAAAATAACGTGTGAACAGAGACTTGAAGGAGATGAGAGTGAACCATGCTGGGAGACACCCTGAGATGACATCAGGGAAGTTTGGGGTGAGGAGTAGGGTTTATGGGGTATGGATCTATGATCGCTTGTAGGGCAAGAACTTTGGGTTTTATCTTGGGGTGGGAAATCATCAACATTTGCAGCCCAAGCATAAAATGACCTGACTGCATCAAGGCTCACTCTGGTGGCCACATGGATAGTTTATGGCAGGGAAGCAAGAGCAGAAACGGAGACCCCATAGGAGGCAAGAGATGGTGGTGGTGTGGACCAGAGAGTGGCAGTGGAGGTACTGAGCAGTGGTCAGATTCTGGATATATTTGGAAGGTTGATATAAACGTGAATAATACATAACTCACCCTAGCACACAGGAGTCCTTTCAGGGTCAAGTGGGCTACCTAGCCAAGCAGTAAGGCAGGAGAGCATAGGTGCTGTAATATCTAATGGGAGAAAACAGGAGTAAATAGGGTGTAACTCACTTCCTTGTTGCAGTTTTCAGGTTTTTAAGAGAACCATGCCTTACAATTTCTGTGTATGCTCTTGGCACTCGGCACACAGTGCTTAGGTTAGTTACAGAGTAGATATTTGGTGAGTGCATCATTCATTTATGCTTACGGAGGGGATTGCCTTTGTTCTGTTTATATTGTGAAACCAAAGTGTTTTTATTTTGTCTTATGCTGAATGTATATTGTTAAATGTTTTTTTTGTTTCGTGTGTGTTTTTTTTTAGGTGAGAAGCCATTTACTTGTGAAATCTGTGGCAAATCTTTCACAGCAAAGAGTTCTCTTCAGACCCACATCAGAATCCATCGGTAAAGTTTTGCAGATATTTTTCTCACATGGAGGCCTGATTCAGTTCTGCTGTTCAGTGAGGGGACATGTGTTACCTATATAGTTTTCTCCCAGTTGTTACTCTGCAGAATTTTGTGTGCAGTTTATTACTTTGGCTTTGTTTTATTTGTTTGTTTTGAGACAGGGTCTCGCTGTCGCCCAGGCCGGAGTGCAGTGGTGTAAGTGGAGTGCAGGTGGGAGTTCAGGCGATTCTCCCACGGTGGCATCCCGAGTAACTGGGATACCACACCCGGCTAGTTTTTGTATTTTTTTGGTAGAGACGGGATTTCACCGTGTTGACCAGGCTGATCTCAGACTCCTGACCTCAAGTGATCTGCCTGCCTGGGCCTCCCAAAGTGTTGGGATTACAGATGTGAGCCACCACACCTGGCCTATTTTGGTTTATCTTTTCAATAATGAAATTCCTCACCTAGGTAAAAAGGAATGCTGATTCTGGCCAGTAAAAGTTTACATTACTGAGTTCATTTATTAAATTTTGATTGGGGCTAGGGATTGGTCTAAAGCTTAAATCTTCAATCAAAAATAAGTATTAAATTTGATGTTTTCTGAATAAATGTTTTTGTTTACACAGTTATCCCCAGGTGGGACTTAGGAGTTCTTCTAACAGCATCACAAATAATTAGAGGATGCTTTAATTTTTTAAATTGACATTAATCATAGATACTTATTGGGCCAGTAGAGTCTAAAAATTGGCTGTGAAAACTAAGACAAAACAAAAGAGAACTATGTGTTTATTGTATAAATATTTACTCTCTCTTCCTATCTGAAATACATACTGTGGAATCATAAAATTTTATCATATCTAGCCCTGCCCCATCTGCCACCCTTCCTCAGGCACCACCCCCACCCTATTTTCAGATTAGAAACTGCCCATGGAAGCGAGACTTGCTTCAAGTCCCTGAGTTAGTAGGTGAACCCATGATGTATGACTTGCAGTCCAGTTAATTTTCCACTACTCTTGATTGCTTGCCCCTAAATAATCAGGAAGTAGTAAGTAGGTATTTCCATTTTAAAAATAAAATGTTTATTTTCTTACAGAGGAGAAAAGCCATACTCGTGTGGCATTTGTGGCAAATCCTTCTCTGACTCCAGTGCCAAAAGGAGACACTGCATTCTACACACCGGCAAGAAGCCTTTCTCCTGCCCTGAGTGTAACTTACAGTTTGCTCGCTTAGACAACTTGAAGGCTCACTTGAAAATTCATAGCAAGGAGAAGCATGTGTCAGATGCCAGCAGCATTTCTGGCAGTAGTAACACAGAAGAGGTCAGGAATATTCTTCAGCTACAGCCATATCAACTCTCTACCTCGGGAGAGCAGGAAATTCAGCTTCTTGTAACTGATTCTGTACATAACATCAATTTCATGCCCGGTCCTAGCCAGGGAATCAGCATCGTGACTGCAGAGAGTTCCCAGAATATGACTGCAGACCAGGCTGCTAATCTTACCCTGCTCACGCAGCAACCAGAGCAACTGCAGAATTTAATTCTTTCGGCTCAGCAGGAGCAAACAGAACACATTCAGAGCCTCAATATGATTGAAAGCCAGATGGGACCCTCACAAACAGAGCCAGTGCACGTGATCACTCTGTCCAAGGAAACACTGGAACATCTTCATGCCCATCAAGAGCAAACAGAGGAGCTCCATTTAGCTACAAGTACTTCAGATCCAGCTCAGCACCTGCAGCTGACACAGGAGCCTGATCCGCCACCCACTCACCACGTGCCCCAGCCAACGCCGCTTGGCCAAGAGCAGAGCTGACCTGTAAACACGTTTGACTGCTTGATTGGGCTCTTCTTATAAGCCAGCTCTGACTGGATTTTGAACGCTTGAAGTCAGACTCTCCACACCATCGACTTGCAGATCCTTCTGTGAGCTGTGATGGCTAACTGATGTTTATAATGCCCTCCATCCAGGTAGCAAGATGTGTGTATGTCTTGTCTAAGGTACTGATTTGGATTGAGCATTTCAATATTGTTGAATGGTTTTCATTTTCATCTGCAACGTCTCATAAAGACTCGGGTAGTTTTTCTTTGGGAGCATTGATTTCAGTTTTTCTGTAAGGTTTAAATGCTCACAGCCATAGGTTATGGTCTTGCCAACCTCCCCAGTTATGTTTTTTTATTTTCTAGGACAAAGGGAGTCATTTTGGTTGAACTGGGCAGAATGGTTTGTGCTGTTTTCTTATTTTTGTTAGGCAACACAGTTGTTACCACAAGACAAGTCAGGGCTAAATATGACAGATCACAATGTATGGGGAATTTGCCCTTTTAATAACTTCCAGTCCCCTAAGACAAAGTAACCCTCAACGTTTTATCTCTGTGCAGTACAGTGGGCTTATTGTGTTATACTTGAGGAAGGTTCAAACTCATAAACTCAGTATTTTAACTCAAAATTCATGTAACAAGATAGCTAAAAGTATAGGATTTTTTTTAAATTCTGAATTCATCTTTCCTGAGAAACAAATTTACATATTTTTTAACAGCAAGCTATCAAAATTTTAATTAAGTTTAAAATACAAAATTGGATCAAGACATTCACCCTAAATTCTGAATTTTTGTCAGAAAAGAGATTTGATTTTCATGAAGGTAAAGCTTTCTTCACTATTCTGGAACATAAAACTTTATTCAGTGTAATTTAAGTCTTATATATACTCTACTGAATTCTAACTGATCTCCTGAAAATGTTGATCTACGTATTGTGTCCTTTAACTTTCTGGAGATGGAAGCTTATTATAATTCATTTTTATTGCAGACTAGTTCAATCCCACAAAGTGAATATCTTCTCCTAATCTTTCCTTTTTTAGAGACAGGGTCTCACTCTATCATCCAGGCCAGAGTGTTAGTGGCACAATCATTGCTCACTGTAACCTCGAATTCCTGGGCTCAAGCAACCCTCCCACCTCAGCCTCCTAGTAGCTGGGACTACAGGGATGTACCACCACACCCAGCTAATCTTCATCTAATCTTAAAACTTTGAGCCTCAGAGACTTTGTAGCCAGCATGTGTCTGTAATTGTATGATTTTTAAATCATCATCAAAAGATTAAATTATGTTTGGGTTAAGTTTTCAAGCTAAGCATATTGAATTCTTTTACCACTTTCATGTAAGCTGGTAGGGGATTTTTGAGAAAAGAAGGTGGGCACTAGTATATCTAAATTAACAATGCCGATGGAGAGTAGGGGGTAATCTACTCTAAAATTAATAGAGCCTTTCCGTCAATTGTTTTGTTTTAGACATCCTTGATTTCTACCTAAATCAAGTAAGTTATTTGGAGGTTAGAGTAATAGAGAATTCTTCAGGTTTGAGAGAAGATAAAAACATTTTGGTTGCATATTTGCTAAGCTATATTTTATTATATGTAATTCACAAAATTTCTAAAATGATATACATCTCATATGTATCAACCAAACTAATGTTAAATCAGGCCTGACTAGAGCAAAGATAACAATATTTTACAAACACTGTTAAGCCCTAAGTATTATTTCAGGTTCTCGTTTAAACTGTTTAATTTTATTCTTAAAATACAAAGTTTTTACCAGCTTTTCAAAGCCCACCAATCCACATTTTCTCCAGGAAACTAAATATTTAAGTAAGTGAATTTCTACTCACTCTGGATAGCTAGGTGATTATTCAGAAAATACGGTTACATAGCTATTTATAAGTCAAGTTTCACTGGCTCGATAACAGTCTACCTCTACACTAAGAGAACTATAACGTGAACAACATAGGTCACTTTAAATGTTCTAGTAGCAACATTTAAAAACATAAAAAGAAGCAGGTGAAAATGTTAATAAAAGTTTATTTAATCCAACATTTGCCAAATATTTCAACATATAAAAATATATTAGTGAGACATTTTACATTCTCTTTTTCATACTAAGCTTTCGAAATCCAGTGCATATTTTACACTTTCTGCACATCTCAATTTGGATGCTAATGTTCATTGGACATACTTGATCTGTATTTAGATTTCATGCAACTTACAGTTGAAAACAGATTCTCATATCAAGTAGCTAAGACAAAAGTTTTTTTCAAGAATTGAAGTATCAGTTTAAAAATTTATATTAAAATTTATTAAAATTAAAATCCGGTTCCTTGTTGCATGGGACACAGTGCAAATGCTTGATAAGCACATGTGGCTAGTGGCTGCTATATTGGACAGCATGGGCCACCTGTTTCTAGCTTGAGCATCAGTCCTAGCTATGCCTGAATTATTTGACCAGCTGTCAAAGAGAAACAAGGAAATGATAGCTTTATCAATCTAGCCTCTTCCTTTGTCCCACATATACATTCTACCCCTTTGAATAAAAAAGTTCAATGACGCCGGGTGTGGTGGCTCATGCCTGTAATCCCAGCACTTTGGGAGGCCAAGGTGGGCGTATCACGAGGTCAGGAGTTCGAGGCCAGCCTGACCAACATAGTGAAACCCCATCTCTACTAAAAATACAAAAATTAGCCGGGCGTGGTGGTGTATGCCTGTAATCCCAGCTACTCGGGAGGCTGAGACAGGAGAATCACTTGAACCCAGGAGGCAGAGGCTGCAGTGAGCTGAGATCACGCCACTGCACTCAAGCCTGGCGACAGAGCGAGACTCCATCTCAAAAAAAAGAAGTTCAATGACTTGAGTACCCAAAAGAAATGTCGTGAACATGAAAGTACTTCTCATGTGTCCTTGAGAAATGATGTTACTAGTGCAGTGTTTCACAATTCGTTTTCTAGTAAATGTGTACTATTTTTTAAATTGTTTTAACAGAAATACAGAGTGTGTTTCTTAGCAAACAGAATGTTATGCTTTGGGGCTCCTGAAACACCTCATTTTGAAGGTGAATCTTTGGTTTTCTCCCAGTAGAGGGTCAGCCTTAGGATGACTCTTACCATCAAAATCAGTTATTCAAGTGCTTGCCCAGTGCTTCTTGAAACTCACCTCTACTCTGTATTTTCTACAGTTGGTTCTTGTGTTATAAATGTTGTGAGCAACAGATTAAATGATGCTGAGGAATGAAAAAAGATTCTCATTATAAACACTTACCTAGGATTCTCATTATAGATGCTTATCTAGGTTTTCCTAAATGGGAACATAACAATATCTTCCAAATATGGAGTCCTTACTATTGGCCAGGAGCCAAGCCAGGTCTGTTAAATCTGTATCATATCTTACTGGGTCTCAAACATCTTCCATGTCATGGCACACAGATTTACAATATAGCACCCTCGGGTTGGAGGACTCCAGTCCCCTCTAGTCATGACTGGTATATTAGTTTGCCAGGACTGCCATAACACATACCACAGACTGGGTGACTGAAAAAAATAGAAAGTCCAAGATCAACATGTCAGTGGGGTTGGTTTCTTCTGAGGCCTCCCTTCTAGTTGTCTTCCCCTGCCTGTATCTTCACATGTCCTTCCCTCTGTCCTACTCTCTTTTAAGAACATCAGTTATATGGGATCAGCCCACATTAATGTCCTCATTTATTATCTTTTCAAACACAATCCCATTCTGAGATGCTGGGTATTAGGACATCAACATGTGAATTTGGAGTAGGGGGACACAATTTACCTCCTAACAACTGGCATCTGAGTGAGGAGGGGAGCAGTGTCTGGGACACACCTTAACCGCTGGAAGCATGTCTCATCTTAATCTTCATGACATTCTGATGAGGTGAGTAATTATTATGCTTATTGGACAGATGAGAACATGGAGCCCAAAGAGAAAGTCTGTTGCCAAATGTCATACAGTAAGTGGTAGAACCAGAACCAGGGCACAGGCTTTTAAAACTTTAAGCTGGATTTCTTATTCCCAAGGTTAATAGAACCGAAAGAAAATGACAATTTTCTTATTAAATAAGTAATTTCTTATTTAATATTAAATACGTAATTTATTTCCTACTTATTAAGTTATTTCTTATTAAAAATTACATATTTAATAATTAAGGAATGTGACCTGCTTAATGTAATAGAACTTTTTGACTAAAATTGAGGGTCTGTGTCTGGAATTATAGCGTACTTTTTTTAAGTGGAGACAGGGTCTCACTATATTTCCCAGGCTGGCCTCAAACTCCTGGCCTCAAGCAGTCGTCCCACCTCGGCCTCCTAAAGTGCTGGGATTACAAGCATGTGCCACCTGCATACAATTATAACTTTTTTACATAAAACAATAATAGTGAAAGTTATGGTCTACAGAAATTCAGTAATCATGTTAGTGTTTCACTACTATTGATTTAAAGCTTAATTGGTAAGAAAATGTGGCACATATACACCATGGAATACTATGCAGCCATAAAAAAGGATGGACGAGTTCATGTCCTTTGCAGGGACATGGTTGAAACTGGAAATCATCATTCTCAGCAAACTAACACAGGAGCAGAAAACCAAACACCACATGTTCCCACTCATAGATGGGAATCGAATAATGAGAACACGTGGACACAAGGTGGGGAACATCACATACCAGGGCCTGTCGTAGGGTGGGGGGCTGGGGGAGGGATAGGATTACGAGAAATACCTAATGTAAATGACAAGTCGATGGGTGCAGCAAACCAACATGACACATGTATACCTATGTAACCTGTATGTTGTGCACATGTACCCTAGAACTTAAAGTATAATTTAAAAAAAAAAAAAGCTTAATCGAAATTTGCCAGTTGAATGAAAGTTACTAGTAAGGTGAAAATGTCTTAGTTAACAGGAGCCTCTGTAAGTGAGCCCTTTTTTCAAATTTTTGACTGAGGATATTTTAAGTTTAGGGTAGGTTTGTTTTATTTTTGTTATCCTTAATAAGCATTAAGGTAAAATTTCATTTTCAGTTTCTAAACTTAAGCCTAAACTCTTAAGAATTGAAAGAAAACTCTTTGTCTTGCTTTTGTAAATAGCAGATAAAGAGGAGTGCCCTGTAAAAAATCTGCTTGCCTTGCCTTTTGTAAATAGCAGCTCTCAAGGAGTGACCTCTAAAAGAAGCGGGAATGTCGTGATAGTTTATCCTGCTCTCAAATTCTTTACACATAATAAAGCAGCAAAAGACTTTAGCTTACTGGACTGTGTGTGTGTGTGTGTGTGTGTGTGTGTGTGTATTTATATATTTCATTCTAACTTGAACATAGGACATCAACAGCTTTTAAACTAAAGCTCATTCAATTACATTTCTTTTTTTTTTTTTTTTTTTGACATAGGGTCTTGCTCTGTCACAGGCTGAAGTGCAGTGGCATGATCATGGCTCACTACAGCCTCTTAGCCTCCTGAGCACCTGGGACCACAGGCATGCACCACCATGCTCAGCTAATTTTTAAATTTTTTTTAGAGACAAAGTCTCACTGTGTTACCCAGGCTGGTCTCAAACTCCTGAGCTCAAGTGATCCTCCCACCTCAGCCTCCCAGAGTGCTGGGATTACAGACACAAACCACTGTACTCAGCCCACATTCTCAGTAATACAAAATGTAGGAATTTAAACACATTTTGGTAACAGCAAGGGATCTTAGCTTTTTATGTGAGTCTGAAAAGCGGTACTATATTCAGTGTGAAGTGTGAAAAAAGGAAAAAATCTGAGCAGGGGTCAGGGTAGAGAACTTTTATTCTGAATTCTTAATATCCATAATATGTCACTTTAAATATAATTCAAAGATGATTTTCCAAAAGAATAGTTTGGGTATTGGCTTTAGTTCATTCATATTACTTTATCCTTGTTAAATGAAAAGTCAAACTGAAGCTTCCTTAGACTAAATCAGAGTTAAAAACAAAACTACATTTTAAAAATCCACCTCTCAAGATAATTTTAGTTTGGTTAAGTGGCTTCTGGATAAATGTTTCTTATAATCTTAGTGTTTGAAGGGCAAAGGCAGTCTTATTACAAGAATATGGGCAAGTATTTAACTGATCCCGAACCTATTTATGTGTTTAATCTTTGCAGCCTCTCAAGGTAGAGTCCTTGTGTTATCTCAGAGTCTATGAAATCATAATTGTGCTTTGACTTCTGGGGAAGGTATTGAGTAAAAAGCAGCATACAGAGGAATAAGGTGGGAAGGAAGAATAGGAAAGAATGGGGGCCCCAAATTTGTGATTTACCCACTCCAAGCCAAGAGACAAAGCTGGGTGTCATTCTTGAAGGGGCCCACCTCACCCCCACACCCAATTCATGGCCATGTTATGTCACTTTCACCTTGAAATATCTTTTGACTCCATCCACTTCTCCCATCCTCACTATACCACGTCACTTGCCTGTACTCCTGACAAAGACCTGATTGATCCTTTCTACCACCTCCTGCTGGGCTTTCTCCACTGCAAGTGGTGATCTGTTTGGGCTCACCATTGTACCCTTAGCTTAGCATCAAACAGAGTGTCTTGCTAAATGAATGCATTTGCATTAGTTATTAAGATAAATATGACCGTGCCTCTGCTCTGCTTAAAATACTTCTACAGAGTTTCCATTGGCCTTTAGAATAAAATCTCCAACTTCCTCTTGGGACCCTCTTCCCCATTCTCATTTCCAGTCACGTGGGTTCCTTGCTGTTCCCCACACATACCCAGCTCTTTCCTACCTGAGGGCTTTGTGGCAGGTGGTTTCTCAGCCTTGAAAGTTATCTGCCCCCACTCTGATTCATGACTACTCATCTGTCCTCTAACCTCAATCAAACCACGTTGTCACATCCTCTCATGGCACTCTCTACACCTTTGGCACAGATGTCACTGTTTTTAAGTCATGGGCTCTGTCTCTGGCTATACTGCAGCCACAGCTTCCCAGCCCAGGACCATGGGTTTGTTGCTTGAAGATACTGGCCCGCAGGTACAAAGCCATATTACAGGGTGACTTAAACATGTCACCTACAGTACTAGGGACCCAGTTTCTGGGCCCAGGAGATAAGAAATTGGGAGGTGACAGAACATGGTATGGGGCAGAGGGAAGGGGATCCTGTCTTAATGGCTCAGGTTTTTAACCCAGGCCTACTGCTGGGTTTTACCATTTGCAAAAACATTAGAATGGAACTCCTTTTTTTCTTTTTTTGGATGGAGTTTCACCCTCGTTGCCCAGGCTGGAGTGCAATGGAACGATCTCAGCTCACTGCAACCTCCGCCTCCCAAGTTCAAGCGATTCTCCTGCCTCAGCCTTCCTGAGTAGCTGGGATTACAGGCATGCGCCACCATGTCCTGCTAATTTTGTATTTTTCATAGAGATGGGGTTTCTCCTTGTTGGTCAGGCTGGTCTCGAACTCCCGACCTCAGGTGATCTGCCCGCCTTAGTCTCCCAAAGTGCTGGGATTACAGGCGTGAGCCACTGTGCCCAGCCTTAGAATGGGACTCTTTTTAGACTGACTTAATGTATCACCCACTTATTTGATCCAATATGAATTGGCCAATGTGATTGTGCCAGTATTTTTCGTTCTATATACACATAATTTGAATCATGACTCAAGATTCTAATTAAGGAGAGAAATTCTTATAGTTAGTAAATAGCTTTAATAGAGGTTTTTTTTTTTTTTTTTTTCTTGGAAGAAATTCTAAGTAGAACTTGGTTTGGGTCTTCTAGTCTGTTCATTTCTTAGGACAGCATTGAATGGTAGGATTTTGGAGTAGAAATGGGCTGAGAAGGCTGAGTAATTAAACTGCCTCCATTTAGAGATGGGCAGACGAAGTGTGGTTGGTGACATCCAAGGTCACACTAGGCTAGTGTGAAGCAAAGCTGGAATCCGACCAGACCTTCTGGATTCCAGAACAATGTATTCCCTGCTGCTTTATGCCCCCATGTTAAGTATTTAATTAGCATAAGTTGAAGCTCCAAGTCAGCAGTTTTTAGCACTGATGAACTCATTATTGTTCTCTGATCTTCTTTAAAGACAAATTTTATGATGTGTCATTCATAGAGCCACATGACCCTGCTTGGCAAAAGGCATTGAGTCAAGCCAGACCCCACTAAGCCTTTGCAAAGACATTAAGTGCAGCGGCTAGTTGTGTACCATCTGCTAGTGAAAGGGAAATGAGATTATTCTAGAAGCCAGGGACTGTCTCGAGATCTCTTATGGTCTCTGGATCTCAAGGACAGCAACCCTCTTATTTATTCCTCGGTTTTATTAGTGTTTCCAGCGTGACAGTTCACTTCCTCTAAACAAGACATAGCTTCGTATAATGCCAGCCTTTCACGCATCATTTTGAATCAACCCTGTGGGGTGGAGCCCAGGGTAACCCAGCTGTAGTGGACTTTAGAACGTTTTTACACTGTGTATTTAAATATGGGTGTGTCTGATATTCGGCAAATTCATTTCAAGCCAAATGACGTGTCACACTCAAAAGCTAGGATGGGCCCAACTGAGAGGCTGCCCTAGTTTTCTGAGCGCGACCTGGCTGAATTCCCTCGCCTCTCCTGGCAAGAGAACAGGCATTTCCCCTTGCTTTCCTCCCACTGCCTGCTTCTCAGCTCGAGCTGGGAACAGTGAGTGTTCAGGTCTTACTGGGTCTCAGAGATTTTCCAGATGAAATGCAAAGTGAGAATAAAGGGAGAGCCCTATTGCCTCCCAGCTCTTTATGGTCTCTGGATCTCAAGGACAGCAACCCTCTTATTTATTCCTCAGTTTTATTAGTGTTTCCAGTGTAACAGTGTCACTTCCTCTAAACAAGAAACAGCTTCTTATAATGCCAGCCTTTCATGCGTCATTTTGGGTCACCCCTGGGGTGGTGGAGCCCAGACAGAACTGGGCCCCCAAACAGCTCTGCCACTTGCTGTGTGCAGATCACAGAACTTCTGTGACTCAGTTTCCTTTTTGGTAAAATGGGACTTGCAAGCACTGATGCTGAGGTAATACTCATAGGATGACGGTCAATAAATGAGACGATGTTTTTTAATATTAACTAGCTGAAAGACTGGACGCGTCCCTTCACTTTAGGCGCTGTTTCCTTATCGGGAATACAACGAAGCTGATCCCAAAGGCCTCTCCAGCCCTTTTCAGCAGACAGTCCCATGGGTCGTCACTCTAAGGCATTCTTTGAAGACTTGGTCTCTCTTCCACACACCCCTCCCATTCCCCATCTCTTAGTGGTGGTCTAACCCGCCCCGCCGTCCCCTTTCCTCTCACTTCTCATATCCATTTGGAAGCTGCAGATTGCTGAGTTTCCAGGACTTTAATCCGCGCCCTTTACCCTCGGCCCGGACTTAGGGGTCGACCTGTCTCATGGGAGGCGCACTCTGCGCTTGGATCCATCCTGGGGCGCCCGGGCCGTGCATCTCCAGGTAGGAGACCGGAGGAGACCGCAGACGTTCCGGCGCCACCCTCGGACCCGCCGGCTTTTCCAAACCTCTTGAGAGGCCTGAGCGCCCTCTTGGCCCGGCGCTGGGAGGCTGCCAACGGACCCGGGACCGCGCCGGGGGCGGGTGATCCTCGCCTTGCCGCGGGGAAAGAGCTAGCCTTGCACGCGCAAGCGCCGGGAAGGAGCCCAGGCCGAGGGTGCGCGGTCCAGCACTGGGCGCCCTGACCCTCGAGCTCCTCAACCCCCAACAGGCCAGACCCACCCGGAGGCCCCAGAGCGGAACGGGGTGTCCGCAGCGCAGCGCCACGCCCTCGGGCGCCACTCTGCAGGCATGGGCGGGCCCAAGACTGTCCCCGCTGGAGGCGGTGGAGGGATCCAGAAGTAATGAGATGCTAATGAGTCGCGAATAAAGCCCGGGCGGCGCCCCGCGCCCCTCGCGGAAGCCCACACTCCGCGGGACTCCGGGCGCACGCCCCGGGCCGCCCCGCATCCCAGCATCCCCGCCCGATCTCGGCGTTTCCGCCCCTGCCCCCGCCCTCCCACTCGCTCCGACCTGGTTGCCAGCCCGGCAGGAAGCGGCCCCTCCCGGCCTCGGAGCCGCTGGTAAGTCGTCCAGCGGAGCCGGCTGCGCGCCCCGCGGCCGGGTGGGGTGAGGTGGGGTGCGCTTCCGGGGAAATGCGGCTGCGAGCCCTCGGGAACCACGCCCGGCAGGTCCGGCAGGTCTTCCCTCAGCCCAGCCCTGCTCACCCCGCGTCCGGACTTTGCCGTCCAGAGTGTCGGGGACCCCCACTGCTGCCGCGCGCGGTCCAGCTCCCTCTCCATCCTTTCAGACCGCTCCACCCCTCTCACAGCCTTTGTCCTGGAGTTTCCAGGCTGGGTCGCCCCTTTCTCCCCTTTCGCCGAGTTCTTCCTCCTTCCACCCTCCACCCCCAAGAAGGATCTTTGCCCTTCCGTCTTAAGATTCCGTCTGCCCTCGTCCGGGCGACCCGCAGCGGGAGGCTTTCATCTCCTGTCTCGGCGCGGCGGGCTGGGAACGGAGGGGCAGCTGGATGGTGGAGGGGCCTGAGCCTCAGGGACCTGCCCCCACTGCCCCCACTCACCCTCCCTAACGCTGCCGTAGACACCCGCCTCCTCCATACCCTCTGATCCCTTCTGGGGCCTGCGTGAGAAACCCCCTCGGGCACCCTTCAGGTGGCGTGGGAGGGGGCGACAAAGCGAGGCCTTGTCTCTGGAGATTCCTGGGAGAGCGCGCCCGGGCGCACAAGGGGCGGGGCGGGGTAGGGGTCGATCAGGGAGGGGGGAACCTGGGAGGGGCGAACCCGGCTGCGGTCGACCCCCAGCCCTACCCACGGCTCTCTGGAGTAGGGCACGTTCACAGAGGAAGTGTTTTGACCACAGTGCGTCAGAAATAGACCCAGGCCTCCTTTCCCCAGTCAGTCGCAACATCCTCCCGCCGTTTGTTGAGGTAGTTTGGTGGAGGGAAGTGGAACCCACGCGGACAGAGGCTGTTTCTCTGTCAGGAGGCAAGCACGAGTGCTGAGGAAAACTTTGCCCTTGCCATGAGACACTTCTCACACCCAGCGTGGCACTGGGGCCATCAAGGGGCGCCGGCACAGGGACGCATGGAGGGAGATGGGGCAGGATGTATGCTCAGCAGCTGGGGTTGTGAGTGTCAGATCTGTCCCTGTGTTGCATGCAAAGGCAGCTCTGTCCTCTCCACATCTAAGAAATCCCCCCACGCCCTGATTCCAAGGCCTAAGGAAGGCAGGCTAAGAATTCCTACCCCACGGCTTGGAGATCCCTGGACAGGGAGACTGAACTGGAGGCTCCCCTGGTGTCCCATGTGCCCATTAGTGAAAGACTAATGTTTTTCACTTCCAAATGTGGCAAATTTCACTTGGAGTGGACGGGATAGCAGCTGTCTCTGGAGCAGATGCTGGCAGGGGAATGGGCTGGGAGGAGCAGAGCCAATCACTGGTGAATCCCGAGCTCCCTGGGGACACCAGCCTGCTCTCTTCGCCTCCCCTTCCTTTTTATTTCTTCTGTTCTCCAGCCTCTTCCCCTTCTTTTTCCACCTCTCCAGCCACTCGCCTCTGCCCAGCTGCTGCTCTCCCCGGGAGGCCTCCATGGCTTCACCCCCCTCCACCAACCCAGCGCATGCCCACTTTGAGAGCTTCCTGCAGGCCCAGCTGTGCCAGGACGTGCTGAGCAGCTTCCAGGAGCTATGTGGGGCCCTGGGGCTGGAACCCGGTGGGGGGCTGCCCCAGTACCACAAGATCAAGGACCAGCTCAACTACTGGAGCGCCAAGTCACTGTGGACCAAGCTGGACAAGCGAGCAGGCCAGCCTGTCTACCAGCAGGGCCGGGCCTGCACCAGCACCAAGGTGGATACACGGTGCCTGGGATGAGGTGCAGAGAATGTGGGGAGTCAGAGGAGGGACAGGATGCCATGCCCTCACTGCCCTGTGTGTTCACAGTGCCTGGTGGTGGGTGCTGGACCTTGTGGGCTGCGGGTCGCTGTGGAGCTGGCGCTGCTGGGGGCCCGAGTGGTGCTGGTGGAAAAGCGCACCAAGTTCTCTCGCCACAACGTGCTCCACCTCTGGCCCTTCACCATCCACGACCTGCGGGCACTCGGCGCTAAGAAGTTCTACGGGCGCTTCTGCACTGGCACCCTGGACCACATCAGTGAGCACCACGTGGTGGCCTGGAGGGGCGGGTGAGCCTGGGCTTAGAGGCAGGCCAGTGGGGAAATGCTGGGCTAGCCAAGAGTCGAAGTGGACAAGATCCGTATCAGTCAGGTGACCTTGAAGATTCAGGTCCCCCATCTATAAGTGGGCTTTTGGGCTGAGTGATCGCTAAGACCTTTTCCAGTCTGACCCTGACCAGGCACACACTGGTACATGGGGAGCTTGTGCTGCCCTAGGGTCCCTGTTCCTAATGTCCTCTCCCTTCCAGGCATCCGGCAGCTCCAGCTGCTTCTGCTGAAGGTAGCATTGCTGCTGGGGGTAGAAATTCACTGGGGTGTCACTTTCACTGGCCTCCAGCCCCCTCCTAGGAAGGGTAAGTATTTCTATGCTCCCTGGAATCTCCCCCTCCCCCATCAAGAACTTGGCCAGTGTCTGAAAAAGGGTGGGCCAGGAGTGTCCTTTTTTGTTTTTGTTTTGAGACAGAGTCTCGTTCTGTCACCCAGGCTGGAGTGCAGTGGCATGATCTCAGCTCACTGCAACCTCTGCCACCCAGTTTCAAGCGATTCTCCTGCCTCAGCCTCCTGAGGAGCTGGGATTACAGGCATGTGCCACCACGCCCAGCTAATTTTTGTATTTTTTTAAGTAGAGACGGGGTTTCACTATGTTGGCCAGGCTGGTCTCGAACTACTGACCTCAAGTGATCCACCCGCCTCGGTCTCCCAAAGGGCTAGGATTACAGGCGTGACCCACCATGCCAGCCAGGAGTCTCCTTTTCTAATAGTGTGGCCTTGGGCAAGCCACCCTGAGCCTCAGATTGAGCATTTGCAAAACAAGAATACCACTTCCTTCCTTACCTGCCTTCCATAGCTGTGAAGGTGTAATCTGATAGATAATATATCATTGCTTTCTAAACCAGAGAGTCCTTTACACATGTTTTGATGATTTCACTGGCTTGTCCTGAGACTATAGGGGCTCTTACAACTTCTACACCTTTGTGCCTCTCATACCCCCTGCCCTAGGGAGTGGCTGGCGTGCCCAGCTCCAACCCACCCCCCCTGCCCACCTGGCCAACTATGAATTTGACGTCCTTGTCTCGGCTGCAGGAGGTAAATTCGTCCCTGAAGGTGAGTGATCACTTCCCTCAAAGAAGCCAGCATCTCTGGCACATCCTGGGCCTTTCTAGATTGTTATAACCCCCTCCTCCTGCCATTGTTCACCTACCGTCACCTCTAGGCTTCAAAGTTCGAGAAATGCGAGGCAAACTGGCCATTGGCATCACAGCTAACTTTGTGAATGGACGCACCGTGGAGGAGACACAGGTGCCGGAGATCAGTGGTGTAGCCAGGATCTACAACCAGAGCTTCTTCCAGAGCCTTCTCAAAGCCACAGGTCAGGGACCCTCTTGCTGAATTTCCCCTCCCCCTGCCTGACTGGCCTGGCTCCTGCCTCTCCCTTCCAAACTTGTCCTCACTGCAAGGAACTCCACACTTTTCTGTTTTTTTGGTCTCAGCAGCAAAGAAGGAACCTGTCCCCTCAGGGATTAAGCAGGCACAGCCCTAGTTGACCACCCAGCATGAAAAGTCCTGGAATCTCTCAGAGATGAACCTATGTATGGGAGTTTTGCTTAAGTGGTACTTCAAGAAGGTGCCTCTGTTTACTTTGGTTTTGCACTGCCATGCGACCAGGTGGTGCAGGTCTCCCAAATGCCACCCCCCTCCAAGCTTCCCTCTTTGCTCTAAGTCCTCAGGCCTCCTGGGCCTGGGACAGATGGTTGTTTGTGTCATCAGGACTCGTGGGGTTCTATGCATGGAGCACTCACTGCAGCCTAAGCCGGGATCCCAGGTCAGAGGTCAGGCCATGTTGGGATGTTTAGGGAAGTTGATGCGTTATCAGGAGACGTATCTACTGTCCCCTGCCCTGTACCCCCAGGCATTGATCTGGAGAACATTGTGTACTACAAGGACGACACCCACTACTTTGTGATGACAGCCAAGAAGCAGTGCCTGCTGCGGCTGGGGGTGCTGCACCAGGTGAGGCCCAGTCCTGGCCAGGAGAGGCTGGGTGGTGAGCCCCGGGAGGCAGAGGCTAGGCTTGGACATAGTCGACACCTGGGTGTGGGGACCCCGTCCTCTCCTTTGTCCTGGTGTTAACTTCACCCCTAAAAGTTCTCTCGGCCAGGCATGGTGGCTCACGCCTGTAATCCCAGCACTTTGGGAAGCCGAGGTGGGTAGATCACCTGAGGTCAGGAGTTTAAGACCAGCCTGGCCAACATGGTGAAACCCCATCTCTAACTAAAAGTACAAAAATTAGCCGGGCGTGTTGGCGGGCACCTGTAATCCCAGCTACTCGGGAGGCTGAGGCAGGAGAATCATTTGAACCTGGGAGGCGGAAGTTGCAGTGAGCCAAGATTGTGCTACTGCACTCCAGCCTGGGCAACAAAGTGAAACTGTCTCAAAAAAAAAAAAAAAAGTTCTCCCCTGGGATTTACAAGGCAACAGGAATCATATTCTGGGCTAAACACCTTATACCAGCCACAGTAGGTATGTGTCAGCTCCGTGAGGGCAGGCATTTTTGTCTCTTTGTCTGTTGCTTGCTACTAATTGCCAGTACCTGGAACAGTGCCAAATACATAGTAAACGCTCAGTATGTATTTGCTGAATGAATGAACTAGTTGAGTGCCTACCACGTGCTAGATAGATACTGTGTTGAGAGTTAAATTTGCATCTCTCATCTAATTCTCATGAGTACCCTGATAAATTAGGCATGTTGTCTCTAAGTGATGGACAAACTAAAGCTCTTGAGTTTGTGGCAAGTATATGACAGTAATGATATGGGCAGAACACAGCCTGGGACACCCAGCAGCAGGGTGAGTGCTGAAGAAAGGGCTTTGAGAATTCCAGGCTGCTGGAATTCTAGTCCCAGCTCAGCCTTCAACTGCTATGTAGTCTAGGGCAGCCCCTTCCTTCTCTGGGCCCCAGGATGTGCACCTTCTGCGCCCAAGGGGGTGGCACTGGCCCACTGACCCTGCTTTCAGAGGTCTCTGAGGTTCTGCTCTGTTGACCATACAGGACTTGCCAGACACCGATCGGCTGCTGGGCAGTGCCAATGTGGTGCCCGAGGCTCTGCAGCGCTTTGCCCGGGCAGCTGCTGACTTTGCCACCCATGGCAAGCTCGGGAAACTAGAGTTTGCCCAGGACGCCCATGGGCAGCCTGATGTCTCTGCCTTTGACTTCACGAGCATGATGCGGGCAGAGAGTTCTGCTCGTGTGCAAGAGAAGCATGGCGCCCGCCTGCTGCTGGGACTGGTGGGGGACTGCCTGGTGGAGGTGAGGGGTTCAGGAGGCACAGGGGTTTCATGGTTAGGGGAGGGAGCTGCCTAGTATGGAGGAGGGGATAAAAAGGTCTGCCTGCAGAGGGGAGGAGCTAAGGGCTGCCTGGTGTGGGGACGGCCCCTTCTGCTGTGACCTTGGTGGGTATCTGGGCTTGGGATGCGCCTGTTGGATTCTCCCTGAGCTGCTTCCTATTCCTCTGACACTGCAGCCCTTCTGGCCCCTGGGCACTGGAGTGGCACGGGGCTTCCTGGCAGCCTTTGATGCGGCCTGGATGGTGAAGCGGTGGGCAGAGGGCGCTGAGTCCCTAGAGGTGTTGGCTGAGCGGTAAGACCTGAGTTGAGGGGGATGTGGGCAGGGTAGGATATGTGACAAGGTTCAGGAAGAGGGGCAGGGGTGCTGGGTGAATAGATGGAGGAATAGGCAGAAGAAAAGGCCTGGCAGTTCCTGAGGGGTGGGTGCTGACAGGTGCCCTCCCATTCATGCCCCTGCCCCTTACCCTCACCCCCTCAGTGAGAGCCTGTACCAGCTTCTGTCACAGACATCCCCAGAAAACATGCATCGCAATGTGGCCCAGTATGGGCTGGACCCAGCCACCCGCTACCCCAACCTGAACCTCCGGGCAGTGACCCCCAATCAGGTCAGACCCCCGACACACCCACCAGCCTTCCCAAGCCAACCCCCTTCCCCCAGGTCAGGCCCTCCCTGCCCAGTCGCTGCCCTTTGGGGTCAATCCTACCCCCGGCGGGCCCTTACCCCTGGACTGAGGGGCTGTGTGGCCAGCCTGCCTTGAGACCTGAGCGGGGCTGCCTTAGGTACGAGACCTGTACGATGTGCTAGCCAAGGAGCCTGTGCAGAGGAACAGCGACAAGACAGATACAGGGATGCCAGCCACTGGTGAGCAGGCCTTCCTCCCGAGGGGTGACCAAAATATGTACTACCCAGCGAGGCCCAGGTGGTCCCCGCAAAGCAGCTACAGCCTCAGGACAGGAGCAGTGTGCCGGAGCACTCGTTGTTGGCTGGTGGGTTGGTTGGGGGCCTGCTGGAGGAACGGAGGGGCAGCACCACACAGGCAGCAGTTGGCTGCCAGTCTGAATGGAAGCGCTTCAGTGTTTTAACCACCGTTACAGCCATAGTGGTGCTGGCAACCTCCCCTGCCCCCAGTTTAGTCTGCTGCCCCCTATGTAGCCAGTTGCGATTTCACTTTATTCACTCCTCTACTTTATTCCATAGAGATTTTTTTAAAAGAGAATTGGGATGGAGGGCTGCTGATAGTGAACTTTAGGCTGGTGCCCTAGTAGAGGTGGGTCCCCGACTCCTCCTCCCCTACAGAACCCCCACATGCAGCAGCTGGGCTCCCTATATGCCTAGGATGGGCAGAGGGGGCCTTGGGCACAGCGCAGCCTTCTCTCCCAGGGTCGGCAGGCACCCAGGAGGAGCTGCTACGCTGGTGCCAGGAGCAGACAGCTGGGTACCCGGGAGTCCACGTCTCCGATTTGTCTTCCTCCTGGGCTGACGGGCTAGCTCTGTGTGCGCTGGTGCACCGGCTGCAGCCTGGCCTGCTGTGAGTCCCTGGCAGACCCACCTCTCTCTCATGATCTCAGTGTAGGAGTTAGCATATCCAGTTGAGTCCTAGCGACAGTGTGCTTCCCTGCATCTGCTGACACTCTTGTGAGACTCTAATGCATTCAGATAGTGGAGAGCTTTGTGAATGGCACAGGCTCCCAAAGCCAGGAGTAGTGTCACTGGGTTGGGCACTGGGTAGCAGAGACTACACACCTACCTTCAAGCCTTCTTGTACCCCAGCCGCTGCTTGCTGTCCCTCCCCTCCTGCTGCCCCTCCTCCCCTTAGTGGGGCTAGGTTCTTGTCTCTAGTTGGCTTTTCTCCCTGACATCCCACAGGGAACCCTCAGAGCTGCAGGGGCTGGGAGCTCTGGAAGCAACTGCTTGGGCACTAAAGGTGGCAGAGCATGAGCTGGGCATCACACCGGTGGTGTCTGCACAGGCCGTGGTAGCAGGGAGTGACCCACTGGGCCTCATTGCCTATCTCAGCCACTTCCACAGTGCCTTCAAGAGCATGGCCCACAGCCCAGGTGACCTGAAGGAAAGGCAGGGGTGTGTGTGTGTGTGTGTGTGTGTGTGTGTGACAGAAAGAGGGAGAAAGCGCCCTCTGAGGGTCAGCCTGGGAGAGGTGTCCTTCTGGGTTGGAGAGTGACTGTCTGTTCTGGGGGTACAGTATTGGCACCCCCCATCCACACTGATGCCCTGGCTCTCCCCGCAGGCCCTGTCAGCCAGGCCTCCCCTGGGACCTCCAGTGCTGTATTATTCCTTGGTAAACTTCAGAGGACCCTGCAGCGATCCCGGGCCAAGGTGGAGAGTTTAGGCAGGGCTGGAGCTGAGCAGGGAGGAGTGGGCAGGGGGGTACCCAGTGGAGATCCTGGGATGATGCTGAGGACATTCAGAAAGTGGGGAGAACTGGGAGCTCAAAACATCGCACTCAGAGCTGTTAGGACTTATTGCAGGAAAATGCAGAGGATGCTGGTGGCAAGAAGCTGTGCTTGGAGGTAAATGCAGGCAGGAGCGGGTCAGTCTCCTACCCCACATTTTATCCCCTTTCCCAGTAGTGTCTTCCCTATTTCTCATGCCCCCATGTCTTGTTCCCCACCCCAGGTCCTATAACCCCCCATCCAGCCTCCCTGCCTAGTCTCACTCCCCTTCCCTTCAGCCCCTTGTGTTCATCTGTACGCATCCCCTCCCAGCTAGCCCTGCCCCTCTACCCTCCCTGCCTAAGCACTTACCTCCTTAGATGGAGGCCGAGACCCCAAGTACTGAGGTGCCACCTGACCCAGAGCCTGGTGTACCCCTGACACCCCCATCCCAACACCAGGAGGTGAGAGCCAGGCCTCGTGTGCAGGCAGAGGCCTGGGGAGGGCAGGGCAGGGGCGTTTCATGGGAGGGAAAGAACTTTGGAGCTGGCCTTGGCTCCACCTGACCCTGTGTCCTGGGGGTCCACGCAGGCCAGTGCCGGGGACCTGTGTGCGCTTTGTGGGGAACACCTCTATGTCCTGGAACGCCTCTGTGTCGACGGCCATTTCTTCCACCGGAGCTGCTTCCGCTGCCATACCTGTGAGGCCACACTGTGGCTAGGTGGCTATGAGCAGCACCCAGGAGATGGTGAGTGGGCCTGGGAGACCTCCAGAGAGACTCTGGGCCTGGCCCTGCCTGGGGGACAAAGAGCTTGAGGTAGAGAGGCACAGAGTGGAAACAGGCTCAAGATGGCACTTCGTTCTCCTGAGCTCAGGGTCTTCTCTGTCTCCTGGAAAGCTCCAGATGTGTGGTTCTGAGGAACAGGAGGCTGGCAGAAATTCACCTGAAAATCTGTCGTTTTCCCCACCTTCCTTCATAAACTGTTGCATGTCTGGGCACTGGGCTGCCCACACCAGATGCCTCCTCCCCTCTCTACCCTTTCCAGGACATTTCTACTGCCTCCAGCACCTGCCCCAGCCAGACCACAAAGAGGAAGGCAGTGATGGAGGCCCTGAGAATCCGGTAAAGACTGTGAAGGCATGTGTGTGTACTGGGGCATGGGAAGAGGAAGAGGGTCTCGTCAAACCAGCGCTTTGCTGGGAGTAACTGAATGTCTTCCTCTACTAGCATGTAAGCTCTGTGAAGGCAGGGATGCCTGTCTGCGTACACTTCTTGTTCTCTCAAGTATCTAAAACACAGCCGGACACTGTTTGTAAACGGTTTTAAGCGAATGAATGCCAAGGCTCACCTTTGCTCCAAAGGGGTGGCCTCACCCCCCGACCTCACCCCACCCTGGGCAGGTCACTGACCAGACCACATGGTGGCTTTTCCAGGAGCTCCCCACACCAAGTGAGAATAGCATGCCACCAGGCCTCTCAACGCCCACAGCCTCGCAGGAGGGGGCCGGTCCTGTTTCAGATCCCAGCCAGCCCACCCGTCGGCGGATCCGCCTCTCCAGCTCAGAGCGCCAGCGGTTGTCCTCCCTTAACCTTACCCCTGACCCGGAAATGGAGCCTCCACCCAAGCCCCCCCGCAGCTGCTCTGCCTTGGCCCGCCACGCCCTGGAGAGCAGCTTTGTGGGTTGGGGCCTGCCAGTCCAGAGCCCTCAAGGTAACCCATCCTCGCAGATGTGCTGACCCAGGGTGGGACAGGGTGGGAATTCCTGCAGAGGAATTCTGGGGAATACAGAGGGAAGTTGTGGGGATCCCAGGCTGTGGCAGCCTCTCCTCTGCTCCATTATTCTCAGTTCCTCCCATGCCCCAACACATACATTCAGTCTTCACCAGACTTGCAGGGCCTCCGTCACCACCATGCTCTTTGTTGCCTGACTGGGGCAGGTGCTGGAGGCAGTAGAACTTCTCAGTTCTTCTTCTCAGCTCTTGTGGCCATGGAGAAGGAGGAAGAAGAGAGTCCCTTCTCCAGTGAAGAGGAAGAAGAAGAAGATGTGCCTTTGGACTCAGATGTGGAACAGGTGAGCAGGCCAGCATGCAGCCACAAAATGCTGTCCAGCCCACTACAGGAGAAACCTGCACTGGTCCACTGCACCCTTCTCTTGGAATGTCTTCTCACTCGGCCTGTCGTATCTCTGGCCTGTACCTTTTCTACCAGAGCTTACCCCACTTCAGCACGGGTTATTTTCTGCCTTTCCAAACAACAATCCTATCCACCAGGGGGCCCAAGCCCTATCCCTGACTGACCTGACCCTCCCATAGGCCCTGCAGACCTTTGCCAAGACCTCAGGCACCATGAATAACTACCCAACATGGCGTCGGACTCTGCTGCGCCGCGCGAAGGAGGAGGAGATGAAGAGGTTCTGCAAGGCCCAGGTGAAGCCCAGGGGTTCCCAAAATTCTGATGGGGTCAAAGTTCTGAGAATGAGATCAGAGTTCCTCCAGTGCTCTGTTCTTGAGCAACGTAGAGACTCCTGGGTATCCTGTCTTGTACCCCTCAGACCATCCAACGGCGACTAAATGAGATTGAGGCTGCCCTGAGGGAGCTAGAGGCCGAGGGTGTGAAGCTGGAGCTGGCCTTGAGGCGCCAGAGCAGTGAGTGACAAGCTAGGACACCCCTCTGCCTTCTAGCACTGTGTTCAGCTCCACGCTCCAGCCCGTAGGAGTCCCAGTGGCTATGCCACACAGCTAACACATACCTGTGACACCCTGCTCTCCTGTCTCCCCTAAGCCTATAACTCCTGTGGTGCTGGCTGGAAGCCTCCTCATCACCCCACCCATCTTCCTTCTTCTCAGGTTCCCCAGAACAGCAAAAGAAACTATGGGTAGGACAGTTGCTACAGCTTGTTGATAAGAAAAACAGCCTGGTGGCTGAGGAGGCCGAGCTCATGATCACGTAAGGGGAAGGGGATGGTGACAGTGGCCCATGGGCCAGGCTCCAGCCCCTTGGGCACCTTAGACAGCTCTGCTTCTACAATCCCTGACCTCCACAGGGTGCAGGAGTTGAACCTGGAGGAGAAACAGTGGCAGCTGGACCAGGAGCTACGAGGCTACATGAACCGGGAAGGTAGGTGAAATGTGGGGAGAAGCAGACACATCCCAGGGATGTGTCATGCGAGCCTCATGATCTCAGATACTGACCAAGCAGAATGGTCCTTAGTCTGTGTACCTCTGAGACAATTCAGGAGGAAGCCAGAGGAGGGGGCTCCAAAGCCCCTTCTCACTTCAGTTCAATCAGAGCTGCACAGTTGGCTTTTATACAAGATCTCCTTCAAAAAAATGGTGCTGCTCAGTAGTGCTAGAAAACCACTGGTGTTGGCAACCCTCCTAATTTGGCAGCTTAGGAAACAAAGCCCGGGTTATAGAAATCACATGGGCTGGGATTAGGTTGTGGCCCTCCTGCTTCCCTGCCCAGTTCCCTGTTCTCTAAGCTTTGTCTCCTCCTTTTAGAAACCCTAAAGACAGCTGCTGATCGGCAGGCTGAGGACCAGGTCCTGAGGAAGCTGGTGGATTTGGTCAACCAGAGAGATGCCCTCATCCGCTTCCAGGAGGAGCGCAGGCTCAGCGAGCTGGCCCTGGGGACAGGGGCCCAGGGCTAGACGAGGGTGGGCCGTCTGCTTTCGTTCCCACAAAGAAACCACCTCACCCCAGCACAGTGCCACCCCTGTTGATCTGGACTGCCTGGCAGAGAGCCTTGCTGTTTACAATTAAAATGTTTCTGCCACAAACAGGGTTCACACTGCCTACAGGTGGGAGGTGGGGGCATGTATCGGGACAGGAGAAGATGTGTAGGAGGCTTAAGGTCTGTAGTGTGACAGTCACACTGACCCCTGGCTCCCATGGCCTCTACAAGGAAAAAGGCAGAGCCACTGAAGTGCCAAGCTTTATTGTTCTTTAGCTCTGTCCCCCTCCTGCTGCCGCAGGAGTAGGGCTGGCTGAGGCTCTGGGCCCAGGTCCTGGGCCTCCCTTGCCCTTCCTAGCACATGCTGGAGCTCAGCCTGGGCCCTATATAAGCCATTGACCTCCTGCACGTGGAAGAGGTAGAATGCACCTGCCCACAGCACCAGCCCTATGCTGGGGGTCCAGAGCAGTATGGCAGCTTCCCCAGCCCCTCCTCCAGCCGCCAGGACACACAGCAGTGCCAGGAGAAGCAGCCCCAGGCCAATCACATAGCTAGCAAAGGCAGCCCACCAGCGAGCCTGAGCCATGCCCAGACCCAGCTCCGTCCAGGCCTCCTTTAGCACACTCATCAACGGCGACCTCTCTGCTGGTCCTACAACAGGGCAGGGCAGTGGGGCAGGAGAGAGTCAAGAGTGGAAGGGCTGCTTCAAGCGGGGCAAGAACCAAGGAAAGGGTGGAGGTGACTCACCATGGGTAGAGCTGGGGTTCTGCTGTGGGGGGCTGTGCCTCACAAACAGAGTAGCCATCAGGGCTTCATGATCAGAGAGGGGAGTGCCACTGTGAGGGTCATTGCCTGTAGTGGTTTCAAGACTCTTACAGGAGATGTAAAACCCAGAAACTGCCTAGGAAAAGTATAGGCCAGAGAGAAGCTTACATATGAGGGCCTCTTCCCAGAGAACCAGCTCCCGGCTACCCCACTTTCCACCCATCAGTGGTCCAAGACTAGACTAGCTGAGCAAAGGATCTACACAGGTTGGTGGCAGACAGAGAGACACAGCATATGAAAGCATGTTGAGGGGAGGAGCCTGACCTTGTAAAGCACGTAGTCAATGCGGACACCAAAGGGAAACGGCTTCAGCTCCTGCTGGCTGACGTAGCAGTTCTTGGGTACCATTGTGTTGCCTTCTTCAGAGCCCTAAGGGAATCATTGGCTCATGCTAGGATGTTGGGGAGATGGAGGGAGAGAAGCTGGGGATATAGGTGGGGAAGTAACAGGCAAGTCCTCACCTTGAAGTCCCGAGTTTCAAGGTAGGCATCACGAAGCCCTGTCCACTCCTTCAGCAGGCAGCAGCCCAGGTCTTCTGGGTGCATGTTGAGGTCTCCACACAACAGAACCACGTCTGCCTTCTTGGATGTGTGGCTGGGGGAACCAGGTTGGTGAGGTGGGAGTTCTTCCCTCACCAGCTCTTCCCCATGACTGGGGCCTTTTCACCCTCAGTCCCTGGGTCCCATCCCACTTCCCATTTCAAGCCCAGGCTCACACACTGGATGAACTGGGCCAATTCCCAAGCTTGGGCCACACGATGTGCTAGGTAGATGTCCTTCCGTCGATTGTATTCGGCATGGAGCTGAGCAAGATAGATGAGATCACAGCAGATAAGACTGAGGGTCCCAGGGGTATGTCTGAATCAAGCCTGTATCTGTCACTTGGCATGGTGTTTGGTATAGAATGGATAAGCCTTGCCCATTGCTTCCTTATAAGATCTTGCCCCCACACCTCACCCCCAGGTATGAAAGCTAGAGAAGTACCATCTCTCTGTCCCAGGACTGGGCTGCATGTCCCAGCCCTAGGCACTGCCAGCTTCACTCACATGGGTCACATAGGCGTTGAGCACCATGCCGCTTAGATGGAGCACCAGCAGCCCCACAGCCTTCCCACTGAACCAGTCACCATGATGGATCTGCAGGCAGAAGGAGATAGAAACTCAGGGCACCGCCACCATCTTTCTGCCCATCCCCTGCAGCTCTCAGAGGGCTGCCTCCTCTACCTTGTATTACTGGAGGTGGAGAAGGGAGGTGGAGGAGGTCAGAGGTCTGGCTTACCATGTAGGGGTAGCCATTGAGGGTGTAGATGTGCTGGGTGAGCTCCTGGATTGGGTGTTTGGAGAAGACACAGAGGCCACTGCCAATGATTCCGCTGAAAGCCAAGCCCTGCTTAATAACCAGAAAAACAGGGAGAGACACCCAGCCCTCTTCCCCTCCCTTGTCTTCCAGCTCTGATCAGCTATTTTTTTCTTTTTCTACTGCTGAGACTAGCCCTAGAACAAAGGCGACAGCCTTTGGAGGAGTATAGGGCAGCCAGAAAACAAAGGTGAAATGGGCTGAAGTCATAGGACCTTCCTGGTTTACCCTTCTCCTTCTCTCACATCCAGAGGGAGAGGACGCTGGAGGAGACTGGAAGGTGCAGGCAGGACAGGGAAGGGCTGGCAGGGCCAAGAGCCTCCTGGGATGAGAAAAGGCTTCAGGCCAGTGGGCTTCTCACCTCCGGAAGTGGTGTGCAGCTGGGTAGGTAGGCGACAGTTTCTGTCTCAGGTACTGGAAGTCCTGCTCACTCCACACCTGAGGGCAGCGGTGAGGATGCCTGCTTGGCCTTTCCCCAGGGGGAAGGTCTGTCCCCAGGTGCCCTCCTCCCAGCCCGGGTTCCGCACGGTGCCGCACAATCTCACCTCCTCCAGCAAAGCCAGGTCGAAGCTCTCCTGGTTCAGAAAGTCTCCCAGGCGCCTCATGCGGTCGGCCCGGTGCTTGCTCAAGTACGGAATGCCCCTAAGGAAGGGAAGAGCGGGGCAGGGGAGGTGACTGCTGGGACCACCGGCGCTGGGGCCAGATGTGGACTTTGGAGGTTCGGGTTTTCCCTACACCCTGAGATCGTGAGGCGGGATGGGGGGAAGAAGGCTGCATGGGTGCGAACGGAAGGTGGCCCCCAGACCGCACTCCGCGGACGCACTCACCAGCAGTTGAGGTTGAAGATCCGCAGTCGCAGGGAGAAGTTGGGCTTCATGGTTGGGGCGCTCCAGGGGCGCGAGGCGGCTCGAGCTCTCCAGCGACGGCCGCGGTGGGGACGGGGGCGGCCGGCGGCGCCTTCTCCCCGGGCCGTTCCTTCCTCGCGGGCGGCGCGCACAGGTGGGCACCAAGCCCGCGTGGCTCAGGCCGGGCCCGACTCCCGCGTTCCCCCGGCAACCGGCCGTTTGCTCCCAATCAGGCGGGCCGCCAACCCGGAAAGGCCATCCGCTGCCGAAATCCGGGCGCCCAGGCTCGGCGAGGGCCGCGCGCGAGGACCCTGCGGGTCCGGAGGGCGCCCCCTGGTGGGCGGCTCCCGGTTTCTTTTCCTCCAAGCTGGTCCCCGGCCGCGGTCGCGGCCGCCCGCGCGCCAGCAGCCCAGCAACAGGCGCAAAGTTGAGGAAAGGCCCGGCCGCCACGGGCCGCCCTCGGCCCCGCCCCTGGGCCCCGCCTTCTGCGAGCGGCGGAGGCGGGTCCGCGCGGTTGCCGGAGCGACGCGCAGTGTTTGGGGTCACCGGGCATCCCCGGGCGCGGCCATGGCAAGGCCGCAGCCCTGCGGGCCCCCGCACGCTAGGTGCGGCTCGCCCTCGCTGCCCGAGCGGCCGCTGCAGGTGAAGGTGGTGGGGCTCTTCAGTTGCCCCAACTTTCAGATTGCGAAGACCGCCGCTGAGGTAACCACAGAGAAACCTCTGTCGTGGGCGGCCCTCCCCGCTACCCGCTCTCGGCCGCGTGACTGCAGGCGCGGCGCCTCCTCGAGGCGGCGGGGGTCGAGGCCTCACCGGCCGAGGAAGGGGCTAGCGTGTCCTGGCCGGGCGGGATCCGTCCGGAGGACCGGGAGGAGAGTATAGGGGGCCAAGTGCGGGTCCGGGGGCGGGCGTTCGACTTGGCGACCTTTAAAGGGAGCGAAGGAAGGGTTCAGAACCGTGCTGGGAGATAAGGTAATCCCCTCCGAAAACACACACACACACCCCCGCAGATTTTGTTCTACGTCAATTTTTTATTTAATTATAGATTTTAAAATTTATGGAAAAATGATTACTATATAACTAGCTAATTTTTACAACCTCGCCACCTCGGCCCAAGCGATTTTTGTAAACTATTCATGCGGGGAGGTTCTTTTCTTTGAATTTTATAGAGCCGTCACTGCGTTCCAATCGAACCAGATGCTTCTTCACAAGTGCTTTGGAAAATCGTTTCTTTGTAAACACTCAGAACGATACTAAAGGAAAAGCACTTGAGAAAACTGGAAGAATTTGGCCAGATCAGTTATGCTGCAGCACACTTACAACTTGAAATGCAGGAGAAATGTATGAAATATCGGCATGTAGAATTCAGCCCTTCTTACAGGGTTTGCTCCAGAAAGAAATGCTGTCCATGGCAAACTTCTCGCCGAACCTCACTTGACTCCAGGACCATGCCTTAATTAATGTTTTTAACTCCCGAAGTACCCAGCTGGATACTTGACAACAAAATGTTCCCAAATAGAAGATATCTTGGCGCAGTGACTCACGCCTGTAATCTCAGCACTTTGGGAGGCAGACGCGGAGTTCTAGACCAGCCTGGCCAACATGATGAAACCCCGTTTCTACTAAAAATAAAAAAATTAGCCGGGCGTGGTGGCAGTCGTCTGTAATCCCAGCTACTCAGGAGGCTGAGGCACAAGAATCGCTTGAACCCGGGAGGCGGAGGTTGCAGTGAGCTGAGATCGCGCCATTGCCCTCCAGCCTGGGCGACAGAGCCAGACCCCGTCTCAAAATAAATAAATAATGAAAAGAAAAGTGATCAGAAGTCTGTGAAAATAATACACGAATCATCAAAAGTAGAAATTGTGGTCTGTGTTTCTTGGGCAGACGGGATCAGCAACCTTTTATTACCAAAGTGAATGGCCATGAAGTTAATTACAAAGTTAATGTATTTAATGAGTTTCGGGGATTTTTTTTTCTTTTTTTTCGCTTTTTTTCTGAAGGCACATTTTCTGTGCCTACTCCACATTGTAAAGAAAGTGTTGACAAGTTTTTTTCTGTAAAGTCCAGATAATAAATATATTAGGCCTTCTTGGCAATAGGGTCTCAGTCACACCTGTTTAGCTTTGTCCTGTGTTGCAAAAGCAGACACAGAGATGGAAATGAATGACAGTATTCCAGTAAAACCATATTATGGACACTGAATTTGACTTGCGTATCATTTTCACATAACATGAAATTTTTTTTTTTTTTTTTTTTTTTTTTTGAGACGGAGTCTCGCTCTGTCGCCCAGGCTGGAGTGCAGTGGTGAGATCTCGGCTCACTGCAAGCTCCGCCTCCCGGGTTCACGCCATTCTCCTGCCTCAGCCTCTCCCAGTAGCTGGGACTACAGGCGCCTGCCACTATGCCCGGCTAATTTTTTGTATTTTTAGTAGAGACGGGGTTTCACCGTGGTCTCGATCTCCTGACCTCGTGATCCGCCCGCCTCAGCCTCCCAAAGTGCTGGGTGCTCACAAGCGTGAGCCACCGCGCCCGGCCATGAAATATTCTTTTGATTTTTTAAAACTGTTTACAGGCCGAGTGCGGTGGCTCATGCCTGTAATCCCAGCACTTTGGGAGGCTGAGGCAGGTAGATCATGAAATCAGGAGTTCAAGACCAGCCTGGCCAACGTGGTGAAACCCCATCTACACTAAAAATACAAAAATTATCCAGGCATGGTGGCGGGCGCCTGTAATCCCAGCTACTCGGGAAGCTGAGGCTGGAGAATTGCTTGAACCCGGGAGGTGGAGGTTTCAGTGAGCTGAGATCGTGCCACTGTGCTCCAGCCTGGGCAACAAGAGTGAGACTCTGTCTTAAAAAAAAAACAAAAAACTGTTTACAAATCTAAAAATTATTCCTCTCCAGCCCCTGCTGTAGAAGACAGTAGGTCGAGAAAACAATATCTTTATTATATTAATAATGTCAATATTCCCTTTCTTAAACTTTTACTTACTGTAGTTATATTCAAATATGAAAATTCAGCTAGCTTTTTTTTCTTTTTTTGGAAGAGACGGGGGTCTCACTGTGTTGCTGGTCTTGAACTCCTGGGCTCAAGCAATCCTCCTTGACCTCCCAAAGTGCTGGGATTATAGGCATGGGCCACCACGCCCAGCCTCTAGTTCTGTCTTAATGGATATCTGAATGTATTCCTAACATGGTAATTTGTGAGCTATCCTGGATGTCTGATTAACTAACAAAGATTTAGATTTGTGTTGAATGTTCCCAACAGAAAGAAATAATAAATGTTTGAGATGATGGATATGCTAATGGTAAGTACATATTATATGTATCGAGACATCACTACCTCATAAATATGTACAATTATTATATGTAAATTTAAAAATAAAATTAAAAACAAAATGTAAAAACCAAACACACAAAATATTGAGATTTGTAGAGAATAAGAACAAATATTGCATACATTTTCATTTGGATATAGTCCGTTCTACAACAAATACTAAATTATTAAAAAGACATGATGTGTTTCATTTGAAAACTGCTGGATTTATAGTTTATTCCAGATGGTTAGAAATAGCAGTCAACCGGTCCAGGTGCGGTGGTTCACGCCTGTAATCCCAGCACTTTGGGAGGCTGAGGCAGGCAGATTGCCTAAGGTCAGGAGTTCGAGACCAGCCTGGCCAAGATGGTGAAACCTCGTCGCTAAAAATGCAAAAATTAGCTGGGCGTGGTGGCAGGCGCCTGTAATCCCAGCTACTTGGGAGGCTGAGGTAGGAGAATTGCTTGAACCTAGGAGACGGAGGTTGCAGTGAGCTGAGGTCATACCGCTGCACTCCATCCTAGGCGACAGAGCAAGACTCCATCTCAAAAAAAAAAGAAAAAGTAATCAACCTGCAGTATTGCCTCAAACTGAGCACAGACACTGGAACTGAGAAACAAGATGCGTCAGCTATTGCTTGGCGACAGAAGGAAATGGCCTAATTATTGTTGCCCTCTTCGTGAGTATTGCCAAAGTGGGCCACACTCACATCCTGGTTTTCTCTCCTTGGAATACTCACCCCTGATGGCCTGTGCTAGGCCAGCACCCTCTTTTGGACCAGGACAGGGCCTCCATGCACTGTCCCTAGCAGGGAAGGTACTAACCTGCAGCGGCTGTCACTTTTCCCTTTGGTCCATCTACTTCCCAAACCCACTCAGAAAAGAGGCCTGTTATAGCCTCACCTGCATTCTCTTGCTTTAGAGGGAGACAAAGTATAACGAATATCAAGAACCAAGCCTGGATTGCCAACCAATAAGAATTTTCTCTGATTCCTACAGACAATCTATGTCAAACTAAAACATATTCAGTATCTAAACCTAAACTGATTTCGTACTTGTCTTTTTCCTAAGGGGTATAACCACAACGTTATTATCTTTTTGGTCATCCCCCATTCATCAGTGAATTAAAGCAAAAACATTTATTTATTTATTTTAGTTATAAGTAAAGTGTCTGTAGATCCACCGAGGTTTAGCAAGAGTTGTACTTAGGGAAAAACCAGTCTTAAAGAACATAGCATGTCACAAAGCTGTTGGCATTAACCCATTTATGTATTCCTTTCTTTATTCAGCTGCTGTGTGCCAGAGATTGTGGCAGGTGGGAATATAGGAAGACTAAGACAGAGTTTTTTTTGTTTTGTTTTGTTTTTTTATTTTTTGTTTTTTGAAATAGAGTCCCACTCTGTCGCCCAGACTGGAGTGCAGTGGTGTGATCTCTGCTCACTGCAACCTCTGCCTCCCAGGTTCAAGTGATTCTCTTGCCTCAGCCTCCCGAGTAGCTGGGATTACAGGCACACACCTACCATGCCTGGCTAATTTTTTTGTATTTTTAGTAGAGACAGGTTTTTGCCATGTTGGCCAGGCTGGTCTCAATCTCCTGATCTCAGGTGATCTGCCCACCTCAGCCTCCCAAAGTGCTGGGATTACAGGTGTGAGCCACTGCACCCAGCCTCTAAGACATAGTTCTTGGCTTCGAGGCACTTATACAAATAAGCTCCCTGGACTGGGGAGCAACTTGGAGGTGAACACAAGGGCCTCTGACAGCGAGCAAGGAATATCTCAGTCAGACTGCATGGCCTGGGCATGTGTTGTATAAAACTTCTGGAAACCCTGTAAAAATTGGGGAACATGATTTTGACTTTAAAAGAGAACTAACTCTGAAATAATTATTCTATTTCGAAATCCAGAATCTGAAGAATAATCATCCATCCAAATTTGAAGATCCTATATTAGTTCCTCTTCAAGAATTTGCATGGCATCAATATCTACAGGAGAAAAAAAGGGTAAAGGATATTTGGGGTGTGGGGGATATAGACAACAAGCCAAGTTTTGCCTGAATTATTTATGCATTGTTTTGGAAAAACTGAAAGAGTAATTTTAGTGTAACTAGATTTTATTTCTCTAAATTATGTACTTTTCCTAAATTATATTAATCATTTACCAAGCTAGGTGTTTTGTTTTTGAGACAGGGTCTCACTCTGTTACCCAGGCTGGAGTGCAGTGGGGCGATCTTGGCTCACTGCAGCCTCAACCTCCTGGATTCAAGCAATCCTCCTACCTCAGCCCCCCAAGTAGCTGGGATTACAGGCACACGCCACCACATCTGGCTAGTTTTTGTATTTTTTTTAACAGACAGGGTTTCACCATGTTGCCCAGGGTAGTCTCAAACTCCTGAGCTCAAGCGATCCACCCACCTCGGCCTCCCAAAGTGCTGGGATTACAGGTGTGAGTCACTGCGCTCAGCCACCAAGCTGTTTGTTTTTGTTTTTGATTTTGACTACAACATTTGGGCTGGGTGCAGTGGCCCACACCTGTAATCCCAGCATTTTGGGAGGCCAAGGTGGGCCGATCATGAGGTCAGGAGATCAAGACCATCCTGGCCAACATGGTGAAACCCCGTCTCTACTAGAAATACAAAAATTAGCTGGGCATGGTGGTGCATGCCTATAATCCCAGCTACTTGGGAGGCTGAGGCAGGAAAATCGCTTGAACCAAGAAGTCAGAGGTTGCAGTGAGCCAAGATCCCGCCGTTGTACTCCAGCCTGGTGATAGAGTGAGGCTCTGTCTCAAAAAAAAAAAAAAAAAAGTGCAACATTTACAGAATTTTCCTTTGGAAAGCATGAGATAAAGGTAAAATCAATGGTGCCATTTGCCGCTGATCATGGTTAGTTACCCTGTCTCCCTGCACATCACTTATACTTCCTCTCACACCCTGGCACTGAGCAGGTTAATGTAGCCTGGCCCTCTTGGCCCTTAAACTCTGGAAAGTGTTGATGGTGTACATCACAGAGACAGCCAGGGGCTTCTGTGGGACTGTTGCCTAGGGAAGCTCCGATGACAGACACCAAGCTCCCACAGGGCAACCTTGTCCTAGTTGAAGCTTCCTTCTCTGCATTCTCCACTCTATCTATACCCTCAGAGAACTTCACACCTTAGGGCTAGCAGAGCTTGTCCAGGGATGATAGGTTTCCTGTTGGGTGACAACCTGCTCAGTTGGTAGTGCTGCCTGGAGCTTGTGATAAGAAGAATGCTAAGGTGGCATCCTGGCTTAGCAATATCCTGTGTTGGGGAGGGTGGGATGCTTGTCACCCCTGGCCTAGTCTTGTAGATGGTCCCAGTCCTAGTTTCCCTGCCCCACCCCATCTCCCCCATGGCTGATGAAACCTCATTTCCCTTGACCAGGGCAGTTTAGATTGTTCTGTGCTGGGTTGCACAAGGATATCCTGTGATCCTGTGATTAATTATCATGGAGGCAGCACGGCTTTATGAGACCACTTCATTCTCTGTTCAGTCACGTGAACTGTGCAAGACTGAATAAGAATACCATTTGTTAAGCCTCACATGTTCCTAGCCTTAAAAGATTTTCATTGGAATTCAAATAGAACCAAACACTTACAATGCTGCTTATTGTATGACAGACAGTATTCCAGACACACACACACACACACACACACACACACACACACACACACACATATATTCTTTTTTTCTTTTTTTGTAGAAACAGGGTCTCTGTTTCTGGCTTCAAGCAACCCTCCTACCTTGGCCTCCCAAAATGTTGGGATTACAGGTGTGAGCCACTGTGCCCAGCTTATATACATAAATTATAATCTTTCCAACAACTTGGGTGACAAACGGTCCTGGTTTGCCTGGGACTGAGGGGTTTCCTAGGATGTGGGAATTTTGGTGCTAAAAGTAGGATAGTCCTAGGCAGGCCACAACTGTTGGTCACCCTAACATAAAACAATACGTGTTTTTTTTCTTTTTTATCAAACTTATGTGACCTACCAGTGTCATGCTCTCCTCCCACAGGAAAACTATGATCTCATGGTTTGTGGTTTGCACCCATTCCTCTTCTGAATTCCCACTGGACTCTAGGAAATTGATGTGGATTCTATTCCCCAGTTTCCCTCCCCTTTCAGACCAGGTTACCTCAAGACGTTTTGTGTTCTCTTCCTCCTACCTTTCTCACGGGTCTTGAATGAGGCTTTCCAGTTCATCATTGCTGCTTCGTTCCACCTGTGATATTCCTTATCCTTCCTTTCATCCCCCTCCCTCCCTCCTCCTCTGGCTTTTTGTTACCTTAACCTTTTCTTCCTTCTCAGGGCAGTCCCTTGTCCTTCATCAGTGTAAGTATTGTGTCTTGTGTCATAAGTAGTGCTTCTTAGCACATTTGGTCTCTCTGAACTCATTAGGTTCAACTGGCCTTAGGCTTCAGCAGAATGAAGTGCCACCCTAAGTGGATGGCTTCAGGGCCATTGGGAAGGTCTCTCTCTCTCTGCTCCAAAGAAGGCAGCCTCATACTCTTAGTGCTGAAGGCCCTAGAAACCATCAGGTCCATGCTGTTCACGTGAGGCAGGCGAGCACGCCTCCCTAAGTATAGAGGAGACAGAGGAAGGTATTTACATCTTTAACCTCCAAATAAAACATACCTTCTACTGCATTTTTCCTACCAAGCTAGCTAAAATATCCACAATGACATTTTTTTCTCCCGTTTAGAAAGTTTTGGGTCCTGGCAGGGTGTGGTGGCTCAACGCCTGTAATCTCAACACTTTGGGAGGCCGAGGCGGGCAGATCACCTGAGGTCAGGAGTTTGAGACCAGCCTGGCCAACATGGTGAAACCCCATTTCTACTAAAAATACAAAAATTAGCTGGGTGTGGTGGTGGGCGCCTGTAATCCCAGCTACTTGGGAGGCTGAGGCAGGAGAATTGCTTGAACATAGGAGGCAGAGGTTGCAGTGAGCTGAGATCACGCCATTGCACTCCAGCCTGGGCAACAGAGCAAGACTCGGTCTCAAAAAAAAAAAAAAAAAAAAGAAAGAAAGTTTTGGGTCCTGTAAAATATGATAACACTGATAAATTTAAACACTCCAGAAAGTATCGACCCACTGGCTCTATCAGTGATTTATAGTTCAGCATAAGCAAGTCTCTTCTCTGCCTAGAAGCAGGTTTTGATGAGGGCATAGGAAGCAAGCGATAGGATATTAAATCTGCTGAGGAGAATGAAGCAAGTTGGCAAGTTGAATGTAAACTGTTCCTCAAACTAGTATTTCTCCAAGTGCAGTCTCTAGAACAGCAACACCAGCACCTCTTAGAGGTTGTTAGAAATTCACATTCTGGCGGGTTACAGTGGCTCACACCTGTAATCCCAACACTTTGGGAGGCTGAGGTGGGAGGATCTTGAGCCCAGGAATTCAGGACCAGCCTAGGCAATATAGTGAGACCTCATCTCCAAAATACAAATAAATAAATAAATAAATGCAAATTCTCAGGCACCATCCTAGAATCAGAATATCGGGGGAAAGGGAGAGGGAACTCAGATTCTGTGATTCTGAGAATCTGAGATCAATGAGAATCTCAGATTCAGTGATTGTCATTGCCCACGAAAGTTTGAGCATGGCTGTTCCAAATTATTCATGGTTTGCCTGACTGGTACTGGGTAATAATAAACCAGATCTCCTCAGAGGGGACGTCCCTCGAGCTCACCAGAGATTTAGGTTTACCATCAGCGTTGTGTTGATGAAAACACTAACACACTGCGTTTTGAGGGGCTGAAGGCACAGTGCTGAGGAAGGTGAGTTTTCTTCCTCACTGCTCCTAATTGTGCCCCAGAAATCCCTGTTGACCCTCGTAAGTCATTTCCTAACCTTAAGCACCACACCACCCAAAAAACATTTTCCCCATCCTCTGCATTGAACCGCATGTCTTACCTGGACCCCTATCCTTCCCAAGTATGCACACAGTAAAATGTGCTTTAGGAATGAAGACAGAGACTGAATTTTGTTTGCAAGTTAATATAACAGGTATGCCAGGCTCATGATGATTTTTATTACCAGATTACCATTTATCTTCTATTAATGTGTCGACCTAAAAGGAAGAAGCTGAAACAAAATTAATATAGAGTGTTCATTTGGGCCAAGGTTGAGGACTGCAGCCCAGGACATATTTCCAAGTTGCCTTGGGGAGTGCTCCAGAGAACAAAATAGAGGCTCAAGTGTTTAAAGAAAAAATAATCAATCAGAAGAGAGGGCGATTACAAAAGCTGTTGGTCAGGAATTGTCATTGATTTACAGAAATAACATTGGTTAGCAATTGGCTATATGTTGTTGAACTATAGAGTGGATGGCTTTTTATGGCTGTTTGGTGTCAGTCTAGAGCCCACATAGTAAGTGGAGGAAATTATTTAGCTCAAGGGGGAGTGAGACATAACTGCTATTACATTTTAAATGCCTTTCTGGGCATGATAATTTAAAGGGGCTCACATTTTTCAGATAAATTTGTTTTAATTTGTAACATTTTTATGTTACTTTTTAGATCATTCTTTACTTTTAGTGATGTCAGATTCTTAAAAATGTTCTTAAGTTCTTTCTGAGAGCAAAATTCTAAAGGACGATAAAAACTTATTTTTAAAAGATTCAATACTATAGTTGACAAATTCAGACCTAGAGGTGATCCTAAGCTCTGGCTTATGGGTTTAGCAAGTTTTCCCCCCTACTTCTTACATTTTTTTTTTGTCCTTTTCTCTTACAGGAACTCAAAAATGAAACCTGGGAATATTCTTCCTCTGTGATTTCTTTTGTTAATGGTCAGTTCCTGGGTGATGCATTGGATCTGCAGAAATGGGCCCACGAGGTGTGGGATATAGTTGACATTAAACCCTCTGCACTTTATGACGCACTCACTGAGGATTTTTCAGCTAAATTCTTAAGAGACACCAAGGCAAGTTATACTAATTTTTAAAGAAAAATCGTGGAATCTTTGACCCTTTATGTTGATGCAGCATTAATTATTGATGTCCTAATGAAGGAGATTATAAAAAAGTAGGAGACTAAGTTTAAAGCCTAGTTCCATTTCCATTTGCAAAAGATTGTAATATGGTGGTACGTAAAGCAAGTGTGTCTCACAGCCCGTGGGCTGCACGGGGAGATCATCTCTGTGCAGACATTTCTACTTCCCATTAGAGATTTATATGCATGAATTACCTATTTTAAAATATAAAGACCACCCCCCCCCCCCAGAGAAGGTAACATCTATCATCCATTCATCTTGAGTGTAAAATATTTAAATTAAGACTGTCCAACATCTAGGCAAGAGCTACTGAGCTAAGAGAATGGAAAGTTGTTTGAAGAAAGGTGACATTTTAAAGCATGAACAGGCCGGGTGTGGTGGCTTACGCCTGTAATCCCATTACTTTGGGAGGCCAAGGCAGGCGGATCACAAGGTCAAGAGATTGAGACCATCCTGGCCAACATGGTGAAACGCTGTCTCTACTAAAAATACAAAAATTAGCTGGGCGTGGTGGCATGTACCTGTAATCCCAGCTACTCAGGAGGCTGAGGCAGGAGAATCGCTTAAACCTGGGAGGTGGAGGTTGCAGTGAGCCGAGATCGCGCCACTGCACTCCAGCCTGGTGCAAAGCGAGACTCCATCTCAAAAAAAAAAAAAAAAAAAAATTAACACATAGTTGGCAAGAGCAAGCCCAGACAAGCTGTGCCAGTGGGGAGGTTTCCAGTGGCAGAGGATAGTCATGAAGCATGAGGTCCAGGGGTGAGAGATAGCTATCAGGATGTGATGGCAGTAGGGGTAGAGGGACTTTGCAGTCCTGCTCAGAAATCTTCTTGTAGCAACAACTGCATTGTGCAGAAAATCATTTCATGCCCATGGCGGCCTGTGCCCACAGTGAGCCAGTGCTAAGATCTGAGCTGTGCGTAGGCAAAGGCCTTGTCTCATTCATCCTTGTTGGACCACTACTCAAACAGACCTGAAACATAATAAGTGCTCAGTGTGTGTTTGATTGAATAAACAGTGCACTTTGACAATGCTAGAAACTCTGGGGTGTGGGGAGGCATTTAATGTTCAAACAGTTAATTCCCAAAGGGTCAGGAGTCTAGCAGTACCTGCCCTGGGAATGGCAGGGGGACAGCAAGGAGGCCAGAATTTGTGGGGAAAGAAGCTGAGAAGATGAGTTTCAGTCAAGATTCTTGGTGCCAGCATTACCAAGCTCCTCTGATTGATCGAAGGCGAAAAGGTGTGTATTGAAAGGATGCTGTTATCTCACAATTGACAGGAAAGCTGGCCAACAGCTTTGGAAAACAGGCGGGAACCAATGAGGCCTGGCAGCAGGAAGACATGGCCAGAGTCACACTGCAGGGATGTGCTGCCAGGGAACTGCTATGGCACTGCTGGCCCTTGTTCACACCACCACCTTCAATGAGATTAACTGTTCAGTGCTTCAGTGTCTTTTCATCACTCCCTGGAGACCTAAGCCCAGGCAGGAGCACCTAGCTGGCAAGCCTAGGTCATATTCCCAAAACCTGGTGCTCTCAGCTTGGGGAGAGGGAGAATCTGGCCCCTTTAGGTTCTAGTGAAGGTAGTGGGACCCTGTGAGGAGTTCCCCAGATAGGAAGGGTACTCAGATTTTAATTAAGAAAAAAAAATCCAATAGATACTAAAGAAAGATTGAGGCTGGATTATGATTTATTGTCCATCTGAACGAAAGAGTTGGATTTTATCCAGGAGGAAACTGAACCAACAGAGCTTTCCATAAAGAGTATGACGTAATCCTCTTTGCTTTTCTGGAAAAATGTTTAGGTCTGTGCAGAAGCAGGCTGGAGTAGGGGACAGCTTGGGAGCAGGGGATTGGATAGCAGCATGGGCTAGACATAATGAAAGCTTGTTCGTGGCAGTGAGGATAGAGGATAGTCATGAAACGTTCCAGAGACAATCCTTGGATTTTTTTGCACAGAGGGTGGACTTTTCTTGCTGAATAAAACCTAGGGATTTGTTTACTTCCAGTTAGAACCATATAGTAGATAAATATGCTTGCCTGTTTGGCTGCTAGCTGACTGGAACATTACCTTGTGTTGCATTCATTTGAACTCTTTTATTGGCGTTTTCCGAACTATCTATTCTGGACTACCTCATAAAGATAATATCTTGATGCGCAGGGAAGTTTAATGGTGTCTGAATGGACAGTAAGTCCATTTCCTAAGTCAACCATGATTTCCAATATATCCTCTTTATCCTCCTGAGCCTCTGAAGTTTACTATATTATGCCTCCTATTCTTTAGTTACACTATTCTGTTTTATACTTAAAAACTTGTAGTACAGAAGCTGAGAGGCACAAATTAATTATAATTAGTATGGATGGAACATTTCATTGCTAGATGCCAGATAGCACAATATTATTTCAGTCTTTTCATTAAAAAAAAGTGTGACATTAAAAAAAGAGTGACATAAAAAATATGATACATTTAATTTCATATGTTTCCTAGATTCTTAAGAAAGAGGACAGGACAAGTTATGCACCTTGTTCAATAAGGTGGGTTTGTTTTTTTTTTCATAGGGTCTCACTCTGTCGCCCAGGCTATAGTGCAGTGGCACGATCATAGCTCACTGCAGCCTCAACCTCCCTGGGCTCAGGTGATCCTATTGCCTCAGCCTCCCAAGTAGCTGGGACTACAGACACATACCACCGTGCCCAGCTAATTTCTTAATTTTTTTGTAAAGACAGGGTCTCACCATGTTGCCCAGGTTGGTTTCAAACTCCTGGGCTCAAGGGATCCACCCACCTTGGCCTCCTAAAGTGCTGGGATTACAGGCATGAACCAAGGTGGCATTTTAATGTAGGAGAATGGTGCCCAGGATTTGAAATGTACTCCATTAAATGTGCTTTAGCTCCTAAATGAATGCTATTGTGTTGAAACTAGCATTTTCATTTTGAATGCCTCTTTATAGGGCTAGACAAGGTCTCACAAATGTTTTTCTCTACGAGAAAGGATATCAAGTGAAGACAAGCTGGGGGCATCTGTGCACGTGAGGGTATTATTGAATATAACTTGAAAGGCCAGCATTCTTCTCTTCCCTGTCTCTGGTGCTACACCTGCTATGGATATAGGGACCTGATTTTCCCACTCAGAACAGATGTGGCCTGGCTCTGGTTAGCTAATCTGTGCTGTCTCTGAAAATCCAGGATGCAGAGTAACCAAATCCATGATGTTCATGATGGATCCTTCCCAAAAATACTCAGGAAAGGAGGGAAGTAGAGAAGAATCCCTGGTCTGTTTTCTTCCCCACACTAGGTGTGGCTATTTCCACACTTAGTTGTGATGTGGTAGATATCTAGGCCATGTGTTTCACTCCTGTGAGATAGGTTAATGTTCTCCAGAGCTTTCACTCTGGAAAGGTTTTTAAAATGTAAAATATGGGCTAGGTGCAGTGGTGGCTCACGCCTGTAATTCCAGTAGCTTGGGAGGCCAAGGTAGGCAATCCCTTGAGCTCGGGCATTCGAGACCAGCCTGGGCAACGTGGTGAAACCCCATCTCTACCAAAAATACAAAAATTAGCTGGGCCTGGTAGTGGTGCATGTGTGTAGTTCCAGCTACTTTGGAGGCTGAGGTGGGAGGATCACTTGAGCCCAGGAGGTTGAGGCTGCAATGAGCCAAGATGGTGCCACTACACCCCAGCCTGGGGGACAGAGCCAGACCCTGTCTCAAAAATAAATAAATAAATAAATAAATAAATAAAGTAATAAAAATTAAAATGTGTCAAGTGGGTTGTAAAAACTTGATAAAATGAAATAAACTAATACAAGTCATTCACTTAATTTTACTGTAATATTATCCATTGGTAATGTTATTGAAATCTTATCATTAAAAATATTGTATCTGCTGTATTTTTGGTCATTTCTGAAAACTTTCTTATAAGACTTTGACCTGCATTATATGTTTCTCCTTAATCTTCACAGCATGATTTCGTGTTTTTGGACATTTGTATTGATTCTTCTCCAATTGGAAGATTGATTTTTGAGGTGATACTTTTTTTATATATAAGTTTGTGGGGGTAGGATCTATAACTGCTGGAGTGTTAAATATTTAATCTTTGAAACCTTTTGTCTTTATTTTGTAGCTATACTGTGATGTGTGTCCCAAAACATGTAAAAATTTTCAGGTCTTGTGCACAGGAAAAGCAGGGTTTTCTCAAAGTGGCATAAGACTACATTACAAAAATTCCATTTTTCATCGAATAGTACGGAATGGCTGGATACAAGGAGGCGGTAAGTTTAAAATCGTAAATACAAGTTAATTGCAATATCAAATAAGAAGGTCCAAACTTTCGTTTATCTTTATGAAATGTATGTAGAATTAGATATCCTTAAAATTAGACATATTTAAAGAATGCTTTATATAGCCAAATAATGAAGTAAGATATTTGTATTCTTTATAAAACACCCTGATTATTAAAATAAATAAATCTAATTAATGTTACCAGGAATATTCCAAATTCAAAAATGACATAGGAGAGTAGAGTGACATTTTATTTTACCAATTTTATTTTTACCAATTTTAAATGCTCACCTAAATACATAGTACCTAGAAATACAGTGGTTTTAATAAGTATACTAAGAGTGGGAATTTGAAAATACAATAAATGGGCCGGGCGCGGTGGCTCACGCTTGTAATCCCAGCACTTTGGGAGGCCGAGGCGGGCGGATCACGAGGTCAGGAGATCGAGACCACGGTGAAACCCCGTCTCTAATACAAAAAATTAGCCGGGCGCGGTGGCGGGCGCCTGTAGTCCCAGCTACTCGGAGAGGCTGAGGCAGGAGAATGGCGTGAACCCGGGAGGCGGAGCTTGCAGCGAGCCGAGATTGCGCCACTGCACTCCAGCCTGGGCGACAGAGCGAGACTCTGTCTCAAAAAAAAAAAAAAGAAAAAGAAAATACAATAAATGGAAAACAACTTATTTCTCACCAAACATGTTACATTATTACAAGTAAAAAGAAATGTCTAAAGGATTTTGGTTTCTATGTTCGCTTTCTTTTCAGGCAGTCCTTTGGTTTTACATAGACTAGGTGTCTGATTAAAAGCATGGAATTGAATTTTGGGCGCCTTTTGGGGGATAGTCTATAGGGAGCAACAAGGCAGCAATTTACAAATAACTGGCTTAGTGTCAAAGGAGATTTGCTTGAACTCGATGACACATGGAGAAGCTTAAATTAGTTTTTACCGTTTTTTGTATGATCTGGAACATTCTGAGGCTGACGAGGAGAAAAATATAGATATATTCCAAGCATCCTACATGTTAAAGCAGGTATTTTCCCTTTGGTTTCTCCACAATGAGATCATACCACAAATATTGTTATCTAACCTCACTTTCAAGTGTTTTTCCATTTTGTGTCTTTCCACTGAATATGTGGTGTCTATCTAACCATGCTAATGAACATAAACATACAAAACATTTAACATCTGCCTAGTTTTCTTTTTTTATCATATTGCTATACCAGTTTAATTAATTCCCCATTGGTGAACATTTAGATGGTTTTCTATTTTTTGTTAGTATAAAACATTTCTCAAGGGGGCCTGTTAATATTAGGGGCTCCTGACACTGAGCTCAGTGTTGACTCTCATGTGCTAGGCTTTCAGATGCTGTGTTCTTTTTCTTTTTCTTTTTCTTTTTTTTTTGAGATGGAGTCTCGCTCTGTCACGCAGGCTGTAGTGCAGTGGCACTGTCTTGGCTCACTGAAAGCTCCACCTCCTGGGTTCAAGCAATTCTCCCTGCCTCAGCCTCCCAAGTAGCCAGGATTGCAGGGGCCCACCCCCACACCCAGCTAATTTTTGTATTTTTTTAGTAGAGACAGGTTTGCCATGTTGGCCAGGCTGGTCTTGAACTCCTGACCTCAGGTGATCCGCACACCTCAGCCTCCCAAAGTGCTGCGATTACAGGCATGAGCCACCACACCCAGCCCCATATGCTGTATTCTTTTGTTTCGTTTTATTTTTGTTTTTGCTTAGCTCCCACCCACCCTTGCAAGATTTGGGGAAAGTAGGTCATATTATTTGTTTGTGTTTTTATTTATTTAAAGTAAAATTTCCAAATAGTAAAGTGCACAGATCTTAGGTCATGTTTTCAAACAGTGAGACAGCAATGTCCATCTCCAGTGTATATTATTATGTGACTTTGAATGGATTTGAGAGAAACGAAGGCATTCCCACATTCTTTTTTTTGAGACAGGGTCTTGTTCTGTCGCTCAGGCTGAGTGCAGTGGCACAATCACAGCTCACTGCAGCCTCAACCTCCCGGACTCAAGTGATCTTCTCAGCCTCCTAAGTAGCTGGAACTACAGGCACACATTACTACGCCTGGCAAATTAAAAAAAATTTTTTTTTAAAAGACAAGGTCTCTCTATGTTGCCCAGGCTGGTCCTGAACTCCTGGACTCAAACAATGAAACCTCTTGCCTCAGCCCCACCAAAGTGTTAGGAATATAGGCATGGGTTTTAGCCTGTCATCCAGGCTGGAATGCAATGGCACAATCATAGCTCTCACTGCAGCCTCGAACTCTTCCCACTTCAGCCTCCCAAGTAGCAGGGATTACGGGCACATGCCACCATGCCCAGATAATTTAAAAAAATTTTTGTAGGCCAGGCACGGTGGCTCACGCTTGTAATCCCAGCACTTTGGGAGGCTGAGGCAGGTGGATCACGAGGTCAGGAGTTCGAGACCAGTCTGGCCAATATGGTGAAACCTCATCTCTACTAAAAATACAAAAATTAGCTGGCTGTGGTGGCACATGCCTGTAGTCCCAGCTGCTCGGGAGGCTGAGGCAGGAGAATCGGTTGAACCCGAGAGGTGGAGGTTGCAGTGAGCCGAGATGATGCCACTGCATTCCAGCCTGGGCAACAGATCAAGACTCCGTCTCAAAAAAAAAATTTTTTTTTGTAGAGACAGAGTCTCACTATATTTCCCAGGCTGGTCTTGAACAGCTGGCCTCAAGTGACCCTCCCACCTCGGCCTCGCAAAGTGCTGGGATTACAGGCATGAGCCACCACACCTGGCCACATTCCATACATTCAGAGCTCTTCTCCAGAATGAGTTGTTTTATGTTATCAAATAGAACTAGAACACCAAAGGCCCTTACCACATTTCCTCTATTCATAAGACATTTCTTCAGTGTGAGTTCAGAAGGATCTTTTGAGATAAATTTAATGCATTTTATTATCATCATCATCATATTGAGCAGAATGATGAAGATAATGATAATGAGAGGGGGCATTCTAGAAGCATGTGATGCTGCATGGGCATGACACTCTTCCAAGCACTGCCTGAGTGCTCTACTTGTGTTATTTCATTTCATCCTCAGAGCTACCTGTGAGGCAGTTACCATTATCCCTGTTTGTACAGATAAGCAAACAGGTTTGGAAAAAGTAACCAACATCAACATTTTAATCAAAAATCATCTGACTTTCAAGTTTGCTTTTAACCACTATTCAGCATCTCTGAATTTGTTGTCAGAGTATAGCAATAATATCAGATATACAAGGCTGAATTCAAGAGGGTGGACTATGGCCACAAAAAAGAATAGCAAATACGGATTGAAATGGTGTCAATAGAAAATATTCACCTAGGAGATCTGAAGCAGAGGACAAGAGTAATGCTGGTGGATGTGGGAGGGAGGGGGCAAGGGAATGTGACCAATGGGTAGGTAAGCTGGCAGGGGAGAAGACCACCTGGGCAGATTTCCTTGGGAGAACCAACCCCTAGGATCTGAAGGGATTGATGGTGGGGGGGCCCTCAGCTTCCCCATTTCCAGATTCAGCCTTCAGCCATGACAACTTCCTTTGGAGAGCTGCCTGGGGCTGGGTAGTGAACCATGGCTGAGTGTTACGTGAGTCGGGTTGGAGACTTAAGGCTTATCAATTAACTTCTGAGCCAGCTTTCTGAGTAGTATAATTTTTTTTTTTTTTTTTTTTTTTTTTGAGACGGATCCTCGCTCTGTTGCCCAGGCTGGAATGCAGTGGCGCGATCTCGGCTCACTGCAAGCTCCGCCTCCCAGGTTCACGCCATTTTCCTGCCTCAGCCTCTCCCAGTAGCTGGGACTACAGGCGCCCGCCACCACGCCCGGCTAATTTTTTGTATTTTTAGTAGAGACGGGGTTTCACCATGGTCTCGATCTCCTGACCTCGTGATCCGCCAGCCTCGGCCTCCCAAAGTCCTGGGATTACAAGCATGAGCCACCGCACCCAGCTCTGAGTAGTATAATCTAAATGCTGCATGGCCTTTCTGGGATAAATTCTCTCTACATGCTTGGTGTTGCATCAGTTTTCTTTGAAAAATAGCACACACACTTTTATTGTACGTAAATTGCTCATACTGACTTTAAAAAGCATAGTCCTTCAATAAATATTTATTGAGCACTGTATTAAAGGAGGGAGCAGAATAGAGCTGAAGTTAGTAGAGAGATACTGATGGGGAGGATGGGGGAGAGAGGACAGACCTCAGAGCCCACTCTTTTCACTAGAGTTAGCTTTGCTCCTCTTTTAGCTGTGGATAGATAAAAAATAACTTGTTCATGGAGTCTTTTTATAGTGGGAGCATTGCCTAAACCAAAATATGCATAGCATGTGAACACCTGAAAAAAACCTTGTTACATTATAGGAAACTTTATTTCTAATACGCTAGGTAAGTAAATGAGTTACCACTATAGGATATGAAATTTTGAACATGAATTCTGTTTGCAGCACCTATTTTTTATTCATATTCTTTTTTTTTTTTTTTTTTTTTTGAGATGGAGTTTCACTCTTGTTGCTCAGGCTGGAGTGCAACGGCACAATCTCAGCTCACTGCAACCTCCAGCTCCTGAGTTCAAGCAATTCTCCTGCATCAGCCTCCCTAGCAGCTGGGATTACAGGCACACGCCCAGCTAATTTTTGTATTTTTAGTAGAGACAGAGTTTCACCATGTTGGCCAGGCTGGTCTCGAACGCCTGGCCTCAGGTGATCTGCCCGCCTCAGCTTCCCAAAGTGCTGGAATTACAGGCATGAGCTACCATACCTGGCTGATTCCTTTTTTTTTTTTTTTAATTGAGATGGAGTCTCATTATGTTGCTCAGGCTGGTCTCAAACTCCTGGGCTCCAGTGATCATCCCACCTCAGCCTTGAAATCATCATTTAAAGCAACATTTTTTCTCTGTCATTACTGTATCCTAAATCTTTTCATCTCAAAATTCTAATGTTTATTTGTTGCTATTTCTCAGATATAGTGTATGGAAAAGGAGATAATGGAGAGTCGATTTATGGACCAACATTTGAAGGTGTGTATCTTTACATTTTGTTAGTTATATATTAGTTGATTATTCAAACTTAACAGGACCGGACACTTTCACAATTCCAAATAAGATATCACTGGGGGCAATACTTACAGTACAAGCAAGAGTTAAAAACGAGCGGATCGGGGGGAAGCGCCCTAAGGCCCGACCAGAGCAGCTTCATACACACATATTTTTTTCACTTACCTAATGATATTATTTCTTTAGGATAAATCCCAGAATTAGGATTGTAGAGTCAAAGGGAATTTATATTTTTAGGGCTTGTAATTTCCCGTGCTGATACTTAGAACTGGTACCTTGATAATCATTCTATTTAGATTGCTGTCAGGTGGCCAGGTATGGTGCCTCACACCTATAATCCCAGCACTTTGGGAGGCCGAGGTGGGTGGATCATTTGAGGTCAGGAGTTCGAGATCAGCCTGGCTAATATGGTGAAACTCCACCTCTACAAAAAATACAAAACTTAGCCAGGCATGATGGCGCACGCCTCCCAGCTCCTCAGGAGGCTGAGGCAGGAGAATCACTTGAACCTGGGACACGGAGGTTGCAGTGAGCTGAGATGGTGCCACTGCACTCCAGCCTGGGCGACAGAGTGAGACTCGGTCTCAAAAAAAAAAAAAAAGAAAAAAAGATTGCTGTCGGTAGAAAAACCCTGTGTAACATTTACAACAAAAGTAGGTGACAAGGTATCTACCTAAATTCCAAAATACAAACAGGTAAGGACAAACAACAAACCAACAGCCATGAAATCTGCACAGTATCAGCATCTGTGTAGGAGAGGGCAGGGCTTCCCAAGAATAGAGTACTTAGGATCCCCTAAGTAGCCAATAGTGTGTGAGTACAAGGGGCCCCCAGGAAGGTTGGAAGAGGCAGGAGCAGTCTAACCCCTGTGCACTCTCGAAACTGATCTGGTAAGGCTCTCTTCCAGGACAGGCTCCCATAGAGGTGGAACTGTTGGAAATGGCATCAAAATTATCCAGGATACAAGGACAATCATGACAAAGAGGGAATAGGAACAGAGCCAGAAATTTAAGGAAGAAAGCCACATGCTTAAACATGCAAGATTTTCAACATGCAAGAGGGAGCTTTTTGAAACTAGAAAATCTACTTTCTTTCTAAAGACACATCTTCTAAACATTTAGGAAAACTAATGTCACCCTATATAACAAAGAGAGGTTCTCTGAAAGAAAATGATGTTTATTCAGGAATAGGGCATTGCAGTAGGCATACATGTGCCGTAGGAAACGATGTGAATATTCAGGAAGGTAAAGGGAGACAAAGGGTTTTAAAGGAAAATTGGGGAAGATTACATAATTGTTTTGAAATGATTATCCTTGGCTATAGTGATCAGTAACAAGAGTCCAAGGTTGGACTGGACAGGTGTCCCTGCAGAAGTATTAATATTTCCTGCATAAGGTTGCAGTGGCCTTTATGCAAGGTTGTGGCTTTTGTAGTTCTTTGTGATTGTTTTGTTATCAGGCATACAAGTGTGAGAGTTCTCTGTTCATAGCTTTCCTTGGCTGTATTTGTCAGCATTTTTTAAACATGACTACATTTTGATTCTGACCACTATTACACTAATTTTATATTAAAATGAACAATAGAAGTTTCAAGGTGATTATAAGAATAAAGAGAATAAGGAGCAGAGTAACATCAGCACTGATGGTGAATGTACCCTAGAAAGACATGCTCACAGGATACAGTTGACCCTTGAGCAACATGGATTTGAACTATATGAGTCCACTTAAAGAAACTTACAGTCGGTTTCTTTAAAAAAAAAAAAAAAAATAGAGACAGGGTCTCACTATATTCCCCAAGCTGGATTTGAACTCCTGGCCTCAAGCAGTCTTCCCACTTTAGCCTCCTAAGTAGTTGGGACTACTACCTACTTAGAGGAGCATTTTTTGGAGAAGCTGCCACTGCAGCTATACCATCAGATATGAAAACCTTGCACTTTTTTGTGAATACTTTTACCTTTTTTTTTTTCTTTTCTTTTCTTTTTTTTTAAGAGACAGGATCTCACTTTCTCATCCAGGCTAAAGTGCAATGGCGTGATCATAGCTCATGGTAACCTTAAACTCCTGGGCTCAAGAGATCCTCCTGCCTCAACCTCTCAGGTAACTAGGACTACAGGTGCATGCCACCATGCTGGCTAATTTAAAAAAAAAATTTTGTAAAGATGGAGTCTTGCTTTGTTGTCCAAGCTGGTCTCCAACTCCTGGGCTCAAGTGGTCCTCCTGAGTTGGCCTTCTGAGTCATTGGGATTACAAGTGTGAGCCACCAAGCCTAGCCTGCAAAATACCTTTTTTGTCTTGTATTGAAAATGCAGCTTTTATGTGGGCACAGGATGGCTATAAGAAAGGCAGACCTGTAGACTCTAATATGATTTGAGAAAAAGCAAAGCTATTATATGACAACTTAAAGCAAGAAGAAGGTAAAAGATCTAAAACTGGATAATTTAATTCCAGCAAAAGATGGTTTGATAATTTTAGAAAAAAGTTTGGCTTTAAAAATGTCCAGATAACAGGAGAAGCAGCTTCTTCTGACCAAGAGGCAGAAGATGAATTCCAAGATGTCATTAACAAAATGACAAGAAAAAGGATATCTACTTGAACAAGTTTTGTGGCAGACAAAAGTGACCTATTCTGAAAAAAAAAAAAAAAAAAGCCACAAAAAGGCCGGGTGTGGTGGCTCACACCTGTAATCCCAGCACTTTGGGAGGCTGAGGCGGGCGGATCACCTGAGGTCAGGAGTTCAAGACCAGCCTGGCCAACATGGTGAAACCCTGTCTCTACTAAAAATATAAAACTTAGCTGGGCGTGATGGCAGTGCCTGTAATCCCAGCTACTCGGGAGACTGAGGCAGGAGAATCACTTGAACTCGGGAGGCAGAGGATGCAGTGAGCCAAGATCGCGCCACTGCACTCCAGCCTAGGAGGCAGAGTAAGACTCTTGTCTCAAAAAAAAAAAAAAAAGCCACAAAAGACATGTATTAGTAAGAGAAGCAAGCACTAGCATTTAAGGCAGGAAGGAATAGGCTAACTGTACTGTTGTGTGCCAATGCAGTTGGGTTTATGATCCAGACTGCCCCTAACCATAAAGCTGCTAACCTAAACACCCACTGCCAGCCTTTTGGTTGTACAAAAAGGCCTGGACAATGAGAACCCGTTTTCTAGATTGGTTCTATCAATACATTCTCCCTGAAGTTATAGGAAGTACCTTGCCAGTAAGGGACTACCTTTTAAAAAGTTCTTTTGATATTGAACAATGATGCCCCTGGCCACCAGGACACCATGAGTTCAACACCAAAGGCATCAAAGTGGTCTACTCATCCCCAGACACAACATGTCTAATTCAGCCTCTAGTCAGGAGGTCATGAGGACCTTTAAGGCTGATTACACATGGTACTCTATGGAAAGGATTGTCAACATTATGGAAGAGAACCCCAATAGAGAGAACGTCATGAAAGTCTGGAAGGATTATACCATTCAAGATGCCATTGTTGTTATAGAAAAAGCCATGAAAGCCATCAAGCTCAAAACAAGTTTCTGCTGGAGTAAATTGTGCCCAGATGTTGTGCGTGACTTCATGGGATTTATGACAGAGCCCATCAAGGAAATCATGAAAGAGATTTGTGGATATGGCAAAAAAGATGAGGGGTGAACATTGTCAAGATGTGGATCTTGGAGAAATTCAAGGCCTAATATATACCACAGCAGAGGCATTCAAAGATGAGTTGATGGAGATGAGTGCCTCCGAACCAGTGCCAGATCATGAGGAAGAAGACGTAGAAGGAGCAGTGTCAGGAAACAAACTGACACTAGACAATCTGATGGAAGGGTTCCAGTTACTCAAGACTACTTTTGACTTCTTTTACAACATAGACCCTTTTATGATAAGAGCAATGAAACTAAAGCAAAGAGTGGAAGAAGGATTGATACTGTATGGAAACATTGCTAGAGAAATGAAAAAGCAAAAAGTCAAACAGAAATTATAATGTATTTCCGTAAAGTTAACACTGAGTGTGCTCACCTTTCCTGCCTCCCCGTCCACCTCTCTGCCTCTGCCACCCTGAGACAGCAAGACCAACTCCTTCTCTTCCTCCTCCTCAGCCTACTCAGTGTGGCAAGGATGAATACTGTTATGATGATCCACTTCCACTTAATGAATAGTAGATATATTTTCTCTTCCTTATGATTTTCTTTATAACATTTTATTTTCTCTAGCTTATTTTATTGTAAGGACACAGTATACAATACATGTAACACACCAAATATATGTAATCGACTATTTATGTTACTGATAAGGCATCTAGTCCATTGCAGACTATTAGTAGTTAAGTTACTGGAGAGTCAAAAGTTATATGTGGATTTTTGACTGCTCCAAGGGGTTGGTGTCCCTAACCCCTGCATTGTTTAAGGGTCAACTGTAGATCAAAACTGTAACAGTCAATATCAAAATAAGCTAAAAGAAGCCTGGGCAACATGGCAAACCCCATCCCTACAAAAAATACAGAAATTAGCTGGGCATGGTGGCGCACACCTGTAATCCTAGCTACTTGGGAGGCTGAGGTGGAAAGATTGCTTGAGCCTGGGAGGCAGAAGCTGCAGTGAGCCAAGATTGCACCACTGCACTCCAGCCTGGGCAACAGAGCAAGACCTTGTCTCAAAAAAAAAAAAAAAAAGCTTAAAGACATTAAGAAAATGATACAAGACATGAAAGAGCTCATAAATCAGAATTAGAAAAACTTAAACATGATGTGACAGAGTTGAGGAAAGAAGGGCTGAGGAAAGCAATGAAAGAAAAATAATTTCAGAAGTGAGTAAACTACAAGGAACACAAGAGGAAATAAAAATACAACATATGTCCTAAAAGAAATACAAGGTAGGCAGAGGAACTTTTTTGTTTGCTTTAATTTTTGTGGGTACATAGTAGGTGTATATCTTTATGAGGTACTTGAGATATTTTGATACAGGCAAGCAATGTGAAATAATCACATCATATAAAATAGGGTATCCATCTCCTCAAGCAGTTATCCTGTGTGTTACAAACAATCCAATTATACACTTTTATTTTAAAAGGTACAATTATTATTGACTATAGTTGCCTGCTTGTTCTATCAAATACGAGGTCTTACTCATTTTTTCTTTTTTTGTGTGCCTATTAACCATCCCCACCACCCCCCTTTAACCCTCACTACCCTTCCCAGTCTCTGGTAACCATCCTTCTACTCTGTGTCTCCATGATTTCATTTGTTTTGATTTTTAGATCTCACAAATAAATGAGAACATGTTATGTTTGTCTTTCTGTGCCTGGCCTATTTCACTTAGCATAATGACCTCCAGTCCCATCCATGTTGTTGCAAATAACTGGATCTCATTCTTTTTATGGCTGAATAGTACTCCATTGTGTATATGTACCACATTTTCTTTATCCATTCTTCTGTTGATGGACACTTAGGTTGCTTCCAAATCTTGGCAATTGTAAACAGTGCTGCAACAAACATAGGAGTGCAGGTATCTCTTTGATATAATGATTTCCTTTCTTTTGGGTATATACCCAGCAGTGAGATTGCTGGATCATATGGTAGCTCTATTTTTAGTTTTTTGAGGAACCTCCAAACTGTTCTCCACAGTGGTTGTACATTAATTTACATTCCCACCAACAGTGTACAAGGGTCCCTTTTTCTCCACATTCTTTTTAGCATTTGTTATTGCCTGTCTTTTGGATAAAAGCCATTTTAACTGGAGTGAGATATCTCATTGTAGTTTGGGTTTACGTTTCTCTGATGATCAGTGGTGTTGAGCACCTTTCCATATGCCTGTTTGCCATTTGTATGTCTTCTTTTGAGAAATGTCTATTCAAATCTTTTGCCCATTTTGTAATCTGATTATTAGGTTTTTTCCTGTAGAGTTGTTTGAGCTCCTTATATATTCTGGTTATTAATCCCTCGTCAGATGGGTAGTTTGCAAATATTTTCTGTGGGTTTTTTGTTTGTTTTGAGACAGAGTCTCACTCTGTCACCCAGGATAGAATGCAGTGGTGCCATCTCGGCTCACTGCAACCTCCGCTACCTGGGTTCAAGCAATTCTCCTCCCTCAGCCTCCGAAATAACTGGGATTACAGGCGCACATAACCACACTTGGCTAATTTTTGTATTTTTAGTAGAGACAGGGTTTCACCATGTTGGCCAGGCTGGTCTTGAACTCCTGACCTCGTGATCTGCCCGCCTCAGCCTCCCAAAGTGCTGGAATTACAGGTGTGAGCTACCACGCCCAGCCATGTCTTCACTTTGTTGATTGTTTCCTTTGTTGTGCAGAATCTTTTTAACTTGATACGATCCCATTTGTCCAGAGAGTTTCCTCGATGTCTTCTTGTAGTAGTTTCATAGTTTGAGGGCTTAGATTTAAGTCTTTAATCCATTTTGATTTTATTTTTATATATGGTGAGAGGTAGGGGTCTAGTTTCATTCTTTTGCATAAGGATATCCAGTTTTCCCAGCATTATTTATTGAAGTCTTTTCCTCAGCTTATGTTCTTGGCACCTTTGTCAAAAGTGAGTTCACTATGAGTGTGTGGATTTATTTCTGGGTTCTCTATTGTGTTCTGATGGTCTATGTGTCTGTTTTTATGCCAGTATCATGCTGTTTTGGTTGCTATAGCTCTGTAGTATAATTTGAAGTCAGGTAATGTGATTCCTTCCGTTTTGTTCTTGTTGCTTAAGATAGCTTTAGCTATTTGGGGTCTTTCGTGGCTCCACGTAAATTTTAGGATTGTTTTTTCTATTTCCATGAAGAATGTCATTGGTAATTCCTTTTTAGAAGAAAGCAGCTTTATTGAACAGGCAGTGTTACAGCTCCAGTAGTGCTATAGCTCTGTGACTGCTCCTGCAGAGCAGGGCTACCCCATAGGCAGAGAGTAGCAGCTTAGGACAGTTTTACAGTCACATTTATACCCACTTTTATTTGCATGCAGATTAAGGGGCAGTTTATGCAGGAAAGGGATAGTAACTTTTGGATCATTAGACGCCATGGAAAAGGCCAGTAACTCCCAGGTGTTGCCATGGCAACAGTAGATTGATATGGCACACTGATGGACAGGTCTGATTGAAAGGCGCTTTTGCCCTGGCCCTGTTTTAGCTAGTCCTCAATTTGATCCATTGTCTGAGCCCCACCTCTGGAGTCAAGTCCTGCCTCCTACCTCATTTTCCCCTCAGAAATTAGATCCTCCTCCTTAATATTAAGAGGGCTGCAGAAGGGTCAAGGCCAGTCTTCTGTAACTGCTTGCTGCTGAGCTCATGGCCATAGGCCCTGCCTAGCACTGGAGGAGTAAAAAATGTCTGGATACCTGATGTAACGGGCCCACAGGCAGGACACTTTCATTCTCCAGGTCAGTAGATAGGATAGGTTGGAAGCCTTGTGCCAGCATTGTTTTTTACCTGGAACTGTTGTAATCTAGAAAACACGAACTTTTACTAAGAGGTTAAATAAGCAAGGGCCAAAAATTAGAAACAAAAAGATAACTATCCAAGGTTCTATGAGAGGTAAAAACCAGGTGAGACTTGGGAAAGCACTTGATAATTGACCAGCTATAGTTGGGGTCGGTGCCCTGGTTATATCTCTGTAACCAGGTGGCTTGTTCATAGATCTTTTGAATGTTAATCTCAACTTGCCTAGAGTTGTTAACATCTGTGCAGCAGGTTTTATTAATAACTACACAGACTCCACTGTGTTCAGCTAGTAAATAATCCAATGCTAGTCTGTTAACGAGAACTGCATTTGCCAAAGAGCCTAAAGACTCTTGAATTCCCTTTAATGCCTGACCTGTGTTGGTGGCTTAGGATTCTAGGGATTGAGTCAAGTTCATCAGAGTTGACTCACGGTAGGCAAAGCTGCCCCAGGGTGCTGCTAGTCCTATCACTGCCAATTCCTGCCAGAATTACTCCTATTATTCACTTACTTCTAGTATTCTTGGGTGTTATGCAGTTACAGACAGTGACTCCTGGAGGGGCAAGAGTGGCCAGCATACATTCACCTCTGTTCCAAGATTTTGATATAAAAGGGAAAGCTACTCCTAAGAGAACAGGTGACTCCCTGGGGAGTTGGGCGCAGTTCAGGTTGTAACTTCTTCCCATTCATGCCACAAACAAAAATGAGCCAGTTGGGGCACAAACAGAAGCTCTGTGGGGTGTGGTATTTATGCTTTGCTGTGAAATTGTGTCTAGAGAGATATTTTTCCCCTGTTCCAATGGGGGTAGCGGGACACCCTTTGTTTTCCGGAAGGGGGCAGTACTCCCACCTTCCCAGATAAGGCAGTTTTTTTTCCTTATATGTTCTGATCCAGAAGGCACCATATGTGGTCTCCTCGCTTACAAATAGAATCCCATTTACCTTGCTGTGGCCTTGGGAACATGGCAACTAAAGTTTTATGAGAGCATCACAGGGAGGCTTCCACTCTTGTGTCATGAACACAACAGTGAATGCAAAAGATAGAATCATTAGTGCACTAGAGATATAAATACCCAATTTCCCAGGTCCAGGTAATGGTGGCAGGGGGTTCAAGTGGAATCCGTTAAGTGGGGGAGAGTTCCATTCAACAAGTAGGAGTTTGGGATTTGAAGATCACTATCGTTAGGAAGTCAGCGGGGATGGTAGTGAGATTTCTTAGGTAAGCCAGAAGATAGAACTCTCCATCCTGGGAATGTTCATGACAAATCCAGCAGCCACGAAGATGATTCCCTGATGCAATACTTGTCGAAATATTTGCTATAGAGTTGTGTTCCCACCCACACTGGACCAAGGTGATTAGGAGAGCAAACAGGATGAACAGTGACAACATGGTGTTCCACTGGGCCTTAGCATGGCCTCTACACCCAACAAGGACAAAAGAGTGTTTCCCAGGAGCTTGGCTAAAGCTACAGAAAAGAAGTATTATAATCAGGAAGAAGAAAAAATTAAAGCTCCAGCAGAAATGGCACCAACTGATCTTCCACGTGGGACACAAGTGAAGATCTCTCCAGGATACCTCAGCTGGGATGGGCTCAGCGAGAGGGGCTTGCATCAGGTGGTAATCCATGGGTCTGCTGGTCAGAGAAGTGGGCCCTACACGAGGCAGATGGCACTATGGCCACCCTGCTAGTGGGCTGTCATTGGTATTTTGATAGGGATTGCATTGACTCTAGATTGCTTTGGATAGTATGGACATTTTAAATAATATTGATTCTTCTAGCCTATGAACATGAAATAGCTTTCCATTTTTGGGGCATCCTCTTCCATTTCTTTCATCAGTGTTGTATAGTTTTCATTGTAGAGATTTTTCACTTTGGTTAATTCCTATTAATTTAGTTTTATTTGTAAATGGGGTTACTTTTTAGATTTCTTTTTCAAATTGTTCACTGTTGGCATACAGAAATGCTATTGATTTTTGTATGTGTTTGTATCTTGCAACTTTACTGAATTTATTTATCAGTTCTAATAGATTTTTGTGTGGAGTCTGTAGGTTTTTCCAAATATGAGATCATGTAATCTATAAACAAGGATAATTTGACCTCTTTCTTTTTTTTTTTGAGATGGAGTCTTGCGACACTGTCGCCCAGGCTGGGGTGCAGTGGCGTGATCTTGGCTCACTGCAACCTCTGCCTCCTGGGTTCAAGCGATTCTCCTGCCTCAGCCTCCTGAGTAGCTAGGATTACAGGCACCTGCCGCCATGCCTGGCTAATTTTTTTGTATTTTTAGTAGAGATGGGGTTTCACCATGTTGGCCAGGCTTGTCTGGAACTCCTGACCTCAAGTGATCCGCCCACCTTGGCCTTCCAAAGTGCTGGGATTACAGGCGTGAGCCACCACACCTGGCCTGACCTCTTTCTTTCCAATTTGGATCCCCTTTATTTCTTTCTCTTGTCTGGTTGCTCTAGCTACATAGTACTAGGAGAACTATACCCAGTCTTTTGAGGGTTTTTATCATGAAGGGATGTGAATTTTGTCAAATGCTTTTTCAGCATCAGTTGAAATGATCATATGGTTTTTATCCTTCATTATGTCAATATCGCATTGATTGATTTGCATACATTGAACCATCCTTGCATCTCAAGGATAAGTCCTGCTTGGTCATGATGAATGGCCCTTTTAATGTATTGTTGAATTTGGTTTGTAAGTATTTTGTTGAGGACTTTTGCATCAGTATTCATCAGAGATAGTGGCCTGTAGTTTTTTTTTTATGATGTGCCTTTGTCTGGTTTTGGTATTCAGTGTAATACTGGCCTTGTAAAATGAGTTTAGAAGTATTCCCTCAGGAGGAGGAAATTTTTTTAAACCAAAAGTAAATGAAGAAAGGTAAAAATTATTTACAAGAAAGTGACAAATATTAAAGAAAGCGGAGATTTAACATTTAGATGATACGTATCTCTAAGGAATTAAATTAATGCAGGGGAACAGAATGAATGCTAAGACTATAATTAAAGAAAACTTCCCTAAAATACAAAAAGGATTTGAGGTTCTATATCTTATTTTAGGTGGTGGTTATACAGCATCAAACTGAACATCAAAGATATATTTATTAAATTTTAATAAAATGCATTTATCTTAGATGTTTGACACATTTTGACAATTGTGTATACCTCAAGCATATGTTTATATTGTAAGTAAAAATACTTATATATCTCAAGTGAAAATGTTTATACCTCAAATAAAAATATCTGTAAAAAATTGAAACCACTTATTGAAAATGCATACCATGAGCATTCTTGTACACCAATCACAGACAAACAGAGAGCCAAATCATAAGTGAACTCCCATTCACAATTGCTTCAAAGAGAATAAAATACCTAGGAATCCAACTTAGAAGGGATGTGAAGGACCTCTTCAAGGAGAACTACAAACCACTGCTCAATGAAATCAAAGAGGATACAAACAAATGGAAGAACATTCCATGCTCATGGGTTGGAAGAATCAATATCGTGAAAATGGCCATACTGCCCAAAGTAATTTATAGATTCAATGCCATCCCCATCAAGCTACCAATGACTTTCTTCACAGAATTGGAAAAAACTACTTTAAAGTTCATATGGAACCAAAAAAGAGCCCGCATTGCCAAGTCAATCCTAAGCCAAAAGAACAAAGCTGGAGGCATCACGCTACCTGACTTCAAACTATACTACAAGGCTACAGTAACCAAAACAGCATGGTACTGGTACCACAACAGAGATATAGATCAATGGAACAGAACAGAGCCCTCAGAAATGATGCCGCATATCTACAACTATTTGATCTTTGACAAACCTGACAAAAACAAGAAATGGGGAAAGGATTCCCTATTTAATAAATGGTGCTGGGAAAACTGGCTAGCCATATGTAGAAAGCTGAAACTGGATCCCTTCCTTACACCTTATACAAAAATTAATTCAAGATGGATTAAAGACTTAAATGTTAGACCTAAAACCATTAAAATCCTACAAGAAAACCTAGGCAATACCATTCAGGCCATAGGCGTGGGCAAGGACTTCATGTCTAAAACACCAAAAGCAATGGCAACAAAAGCCAAAATTGACAAATGGGATCTCATTAAACTAAAGAGCTTCTGCACAGCAAAAGAAACTACCATCAGAGTGAACAGGCAACCTACAGAATGGGAGAAAATTTTTGCAACCTACTCATCTGACAAAGGGCTAATATCCAGAATCTACAATGAACTCAAACAAATTTACAAGAAAAAAACAAACAACCCCATCAAAAAGTGGGCAAAGGACATGAACAGACACTTCTCAAAAGAAGACATTTATGCAGCCAGAAAACACATGAAGAAATGCTCATCATCACTGGCCATCAGAGAAATGCAAATCAAAACCACAGTGAGATACCATCTCACACCAGTTAGAATGCCCATCATTAAAAAATCAGGAAACAACAGGTGCTGGAGAGGATGTGGAGAAATAGGAACACTTTTACACTGTTGGTGGGACTGTCAACTAGTTCAACCATTGTGGAAGTCAGTGTGGCGATTCCTCAGGGATCTAGAACTAGAAATACCATTTGACCCAGCCATCCCATTACTGGGTATATACCCAAAGGACTATAAATCATGCTGCTATAAAGACACATGCACACGTATGTTTATTGCGGCACTATTCACAATAGCAAAGACTTGGAACCAACCCAAATGTCCAACAACAATAGACTGGATTAAGAAAATGTGGCACATATACACCATGGAATACTATGCAGCCATAAAAAATGATGAGTTCGTGTCCTTTGTAGGGACATGGATGAAACTGGAAAACATCATTCTCAGTAAACTATCGCAAGGACAAAAAACCAAACACCGCATGTTCTCACTCATAGGTGGGAATTGAACAATGAGAACTCATGGACACAGGAAGGGGAACATCACATTCCGGGTACTGTTGTGGGGTGGGGGGTGGGGGGGGCGGGGACAGCATTAGGAGATATACCTAATGCTAAATGACGAGCTAATGGGTGCAGGAAATCAACATGGCACATGGATACATATGTAACAAACCTGCACATTGTGCACATGTACCCTAAAACCTAAAGTATAATAAAATAAAATAAAATAAAATAAAATAAAAAAGAAAATGCATACCATGAACCTGACAATTTGAAGCAGAACAACCAACACCAAGACATATTTTCCTAACATTATTGGACATTGAAGAAAAATTATTTGGGCATCTAGGGAAAAAGAGCAAATGATTTATAAGGGAAAGAAAATTAGATTATCATATTCTTTGACAGCAACACTTTATGCCAGAAGAAAATGGAATAATATATTTATGAACTCAAGCAAAGGAAACGTGAGCAAGGATTTTATATCTAGTCAAACTGATGTTGAATTATAAAGGGCACACAGGTTTATCAACATGCAAGACTTCAGAGAATAGTGTTGCCATGAGCCCTTTCTGCAGCATCTGCTGTAGAATGAATTTCACAAAACTAAATATTAATAATAAGAGAGACCTTGACACACAACTGGTGGTGAGCATTAATCATATTATTATTTGTGAATTTATTATATTCAGTGAGGAGTATGCCAGGTGTGGCAGCATGCACCTTTAGTCCCACCTACTTGGGAGGCTGAGGCAGGAGGATTGCTTGAGCCCAGAAGCTTGAGACCAGCCTGGGCAACATAGCAAGACCCCATCTCAAAGGGTGAGAGTATGCTGTATGATGATATGCTTGGGCAGTGGAGACATAGGCTATTTAAAAAATAGAAGAAAATGAATATATACAAGTTTTATTTTTTAACTATTCTCAGTAAAGTACACCAGTGATGGTATTATTAGTATTGTTATTTTGAGACCGTTGTATATGTAATGTGGGATAAAGTCATTGAGTAATTATGGAATATTCAAATTTCATAATTTTCTTTGTCCTTGAGAATCAGGATTCTCAATGTGGAAGAAAGAAGATAGAGATGAAATATAATAGAAGCTAATAAGAATATTCCATAGTCCCGGCCGGGCGCAGTGCCTGTAATCCCAGCACTTTGGGAGGCCGAGGCGAGCGGATCACAAGGTCAGGAGATCGAGACCATCCTGGCTAACATGGTGAAACCCCGTCTCTACTAAAAATACAAAAAATTAGCCAGGTGCGGTGGCAGGCGCCTGTAGTCCCAGATACTTGGGAGGCTGAGGCAGGAGAATAGCATGAACCTGGGAGGCGGAGCTTGCAGTGAGCCGAGATAGCGCCACTGCAGTCCGGCCTGGACGAAAGAGCGAGACTCCATCTCAAGAAAAAAAAAAAAGAATATTCCATAGTCCTGAACATGACTTTAAACTCAAGAAATATCAAATGTGTATATATATAGCTCTATCCACTGAAAAGGTCTATAAACAACGACCACAACCCAGTAGCAATGCATAGTCCTAGAATTTAGATTGTTGTTTTGAAATGTCATTTCTCACTTAAAGAAACCAGAGTCTCTGGGAGAAATGGCAGATGCCAGATCTCAGGGAGGAAATCTACCAGATGAGCCTGGAACCTCATGTTCTATTAGATAGCAAAAGTGGCCTTTGTTGTACGATGCTACAAAGTGTGGAGATTTCTGAAAGATTACTGGGGTCATGTCAAAAGGCCTCAGGAGCCAATTTGAAGAGGGTCTCACTGACCAAAGATGGAGTAATTTGAGCTTCACAAACAACAGTAATTGCAATTGATCAAAACCCAACAAATATTTCAAATCTGTGAGTTTATAATGATATTATAAAATAAAGGCTAATGGGTTACCTTTGGAGGAATACTAGGAAATGAATTTATCATGAAAAGTGGTAAGTATAGGGAAAGAATCAAGCACCACCTTTCCTATATGAACTGTACTAAATTTTAGATAAGGGGAAACATCTCTTTATAAAAGTATTGCCACTGATAAATGAAAAGCAAATAATAGAATTGGAATGTCACCATTTTGCTGCCCCCAGTGAAATAATGGGTCTAAGCATTTGCTGCATCAGTCTGCTAATTTCACAAAAACAGAGACAACCAGACATGATGAGGCTTCTGTTGAAAGAACACACTACCAAAGAATATCAGTCTGACTAAGCCTCTGGACTCAGCTGCCGATTTGCAAGAAATACAGTCAGTTCTGTTGTAATGCGACATATGTGTTCCTAAAAAATCTCCACACTTTGGCCAGACATGGTGGCTCATGCCTGTAATCCCAGCACTTTGGGAGACTGAAGTGGGAGGATTGCTTGAGCCCAGGAGTTCAAAACCAGCCAGGGTAACATAACGAGATCCCATCTCTTAAAAAAAAAAAATTAGCTGGGTGTGGTGGCATGCACCTGCGGTCCTAGCTACTTGGGAGGTTGACGTAGGAGGATCTCGAGCTGGAGAGGTCCAAGGCTGCAGTGAGCCATGATCATCATGATCATGGAGCCATGATGGACTCCATCCTGGGTGACAGAGTGAGACACTGCCTCAAAAAACAAAACACAAACCAAAAAAATCTACACTTTGCAGCATTGTGCAACAAAAACCACTGAGTTTATTGCGAAAATGAGGTTTAAGAAAAACTTTCTTGATGGCATTAAAAAACAGGATAGTAACGAAAAAAAACCAGCAATACAGTTTTACATATTTAAATGGTCACGAAACATACATACCTTGTAAAAGACCTGAAGTTCGTGAAGGTGGGTATGGGAAGAGTTGCAGCTTTTGAGCAATTTTGAAGTGGCGGAAGGAGGGTTTTCTGCAATCAGAACCCTAGGTGTGGGTGGGAGAGGCTCAGAACAGCTCCAGGGTAGCTGGTAGATAGATCTGAGGTGTATGTGTTCCTATGTGGCTCCGTGTAGCTGAATGCAGTTTTCATTTCCCTAGTGTTTCTCATGGTGGAAGAATGTAAGTGGGGGCAAAATCCATAATGCACAAGGCTTTCCCTAATATATCCATCAAGTTGAAGCAAATGTGCATTTTCAAAACAAGTATAGCAGAACTGACAGGACAGAAGACAGGGCAACATGCTGGACTGTACCATGTGTGCAATCAACAGACTCCAGACTGGGAGAAATTCTCGAGGTTAGACAGCTCAGGTTCATTAGTAATAGATAAATGTAAGGAAAAGAAAGGGATGGAGGTAAGAACCTGCAGATCAAAAGAGGCTTAAAAAGCATAACCAATTTTTTTAAATGGGAAAGACTAAATTATAGTGCTTAGGGATGCATATTTTGATGTTAAAACTATAAAGAAACATTAAGTGCATGGTTATATAAAAGTCGGGGGAATGATTCCTTTTGGGTGAGAGAGGGGCTTGACAAGGAACTTTGGGCAGAGGCCAGCAAAGTTTCTTTTCTTGGCCTGAGTGGTAGTTAAAAGGGTATTTGCCTTATAATAACTTTATACATTAGTTTTCTGTGGCTTTTTGTGTCTATATTTGAATAGAATGAAAAGGTTATGAAAAGATACCTTTTTTTTTTTCCTTTTTTGAGGCGGAGTCTCTGTCTGTCACCCATGCTGGAGTGCAATGGCGTGATCTCGGCTCACTGCAACCTCCACCTCCCAGGTTCAAGTGATTCTCCTGCCTCAGCCTCCTGAGCAGCTGGGATTACAGGTGCGTGTCACCATGCTCAGCTAATTTTTTTGTATTTTTAGTAGAGACGGGTTTCCCCGTGGTGGTCAGGCTGGTCTCAAACTCCTGACCTCGTGATCTGCCCACCTCGGCCTCCCAAAGTGCTGGGATTACAGACGAGAGCCACCGCGCCTGGCCGAAAACATATCTTTATTGAATCGATGGCCAAAGTGAAAGGGAAAAGTAATAGCTACTTTCCTTCTAAATTCCTGCAGACAGCTTTATCAAATGAAAACATGCAAGTGACACCATTCCTTTAGTCATTCATAAAATACTAAATTCCAAAGTAGGTGCTCACATGGTGCTAGGGCCTGTGGCAACAAAGATGGTATAACCGAGTTTCTACTTGGAAGGCTTGTAGTGGTTTTGTGCAGATAGATGTTAAAACAGATCAACTACAGGTGCTGTGTCAGTTGCTGTTAGAGAGGAAGGAACTGAGTACTGTGGGAAAAGAAAGAATAGCTGCCTGGAGAGTTGGATGCCGTGGCACAGAGAAGCTTTGAGTTGGGTCTGCAGCAACACGTTGCAGATGGAGAAAGGACTCTCCTGGCCCCAATCCCTGATGAGAATCCACTGTACCTCTCCACCCCACAACCATTATCAGAGCACCCAAATGCTTTGTGCTCAGAGGCACAGCCTCAGATGGAACGTGGGCCTCCTGTCCAGGAGATTGATCTGTTCACTCATCTCCTTGCCTGACCTCCTAGACACCCCTGAGTCTCTGCTGATTATGCCTCACCCCATCCTTAGACTGTGGTAGTATCTGGTCTCCAGATAGAATCTTTGCTGTCCTCACTATGCCCATGGAGTCCCAGTACGTTCAGTGAAGTTTTTATTATTCGGTTGGTCTGGTAGGACAAAATTATAAAAAATCCAGGAAGCAATCAAGTGGGAAGAAGAGATGTTCCAGAAGGAAAGATGAGTAACTGTGAAAGCGAGAGCACAGCTAGTCCTCAGAACAGCTAAGGCATGGGTCTGTCTCCCTCATCCCTTCAACTGCCTGGAAATGTGAATGCAGCAGCCAGCCAGTCCTTCCTCCACATTTCTCTCATGGGGTCCTACTTCCATGAGATGCAGAATTAAAACTGGGGCTGTGAAAAACTGCAACCACAAAACTCACTTTTATTAAGCTTAACACAAAAATAATGCAATTAATAATGTATCATTTAATTAGATTATTTTATAAACGAATTAATTTTTTTTAACCTAGGGAAAGTCTGTTTTGCTTTGTTTTGAATCACAACTTTTAAAGTCCTAAATAAATAGGCTCTTTCTACTTAGGCAAGTTTCAGGTATTGGTTTCTGTGTAGGTTGTTCCCACACATACTTTATCCCTGGCAGAAGCACTCAGGAGAAAATAGGCTTGAATCAAACCTATTTACTGACCAGTGGCCTCACTCCTCACCAAACAAAGAGGACAGAAATTCCTCTATGGGGGCCTTTCACTCTGTTTAAACCTAAAGAGGCTCAGCCCCCTTCAGCAGCGCTGTTTACTGCCAAAGGGTGCATTTTGATATCATGGAAGTATAAAGCAACTTAATGTTTTAAGTGTTAATGAAATGTACCAAAAATTTACTATTAGAAAAAAAATCAGGGAACTTTATGTTGGTAAATAATTTTTTTAAAAAAAATTATAGCTAGCCAGGTGTGGTAGCACACACCTGTAGTCCCAGCTACTCAGGAGGTTGAGGCAGGAGGCCTTGAGCCCAGGAGTTCAAGACTAGTCTGAACAACTAGCAAGATGCCTTCTCTAAAAAAATTTAATTTAATTTAATTTAAATTATAGCTCTTGAATTTTAGAGCTTTATGGAATCTTGAAAAGAAGTGTAAAGAGGCAGAAGGAAAGCAGAGGGGTTGGAAAGATCGAGAAATACCGAGGTGAGCAGACGGTTAAAGAGTGAGTCAGAGAGACACAGCAGAACAAAAGAACACGTAAATTACCCTTGTCTTGTAATACTTTATGTCTGCAAAGGTAGTTAGAGTTAATATTTAAAACGGTTCTTTCTTACACATCATTTTATTTGATGCATACAAGATCATGCCAAGTCGGCCAGTTATGGCATGACCACTGAGCGGTTTCCGTAGGCCTTGGCATTACTGCCTGGCTGGAGCAGCATAGCCTCGGGTTCTTAAGATTCACATACACATTCTGGACTTAGAGAATCCACACATAGTCATTTAGTTTTCACACTTTTTTTCAGGTCCATACATTTTTAAGTTTCTAAGTCAGGGACTACCTGCACCTTTTAAAAATATAATTTATTCTGTCCCTTTATAGCAGTGGTTCTCAAATTGTCTCTAAGGATTTCCATGCTGTCCTAAATAAATGTGTTTAGGAGATAAGAGGGCTCTAGGCACTTTTTTTTTTTCTTGAGACCGAGTCTTTCTCTGTCATCCAGGCTAGAGTGCATTGGCGCAATCTCAGCTCACTGCAATCTCCACCTCCTGGGTTCAAGCGATTGTTGTGCCTCAGCCTCCTAAGTGGCTGGGATTACAGGCATGCACCACCACGCCCAGCTAATTTTAGTGATTTTAGTGGAGACGGGGTTTTGCCATGTTGGCCAGACTGGTCTCAAACTCCTGGCCTCAAGCGACCCACCCACCTTGGCCTCCCAAAGTGCTGGGATTACAGGCATGAGGCACTGTGCCTGGCTGCTCTAGGCACTTTTTGCACTGTTTTATACATGGGCTTTCACATAGGTAGCAATTTCTTTGATAGGTATTATGATTAACTGCTTTAAAATTATCCCACAATCACAGAATTTTTTATAAAAATGTTACAACTCCATCATTTTCTTTCCCAATTTTTAAAGAATTTAAGAAAAATAAATCAGAATATGTAAAAGCAATAACAAATACCATTCTGTTAAAACTCTGAATCTGGGCCAGGCACGGTGGCTCACGCCTGTAATCCCAGCACTTTGGGAGGCCCAGGCAGGTGGATCACGAGGTCACCAGATTGAGACCATCCTGGCAAACATGGTGAAACCCCGTCTTTACTAAAAATACAAAAAAATTAGCTGGGCGTGGTGGCGGGCACCTGTAGTTCCAGCTACGAAGGGAGGCTGAGGCAGGAGAACGGCATGAACCTGGGAGGTGGAGCTTGCAGTGAACCGAGACCACACCACTGCACTCCAGCCTGGGCAACAGAGCGAGACTCCATCTCAAAAAAAAAAAAAACTCTCTGAGTCTTTGCTGTGGGCAGATTTCCATTTCATGCAATTTTCTGTGAAATTAATGAGATTTTTTCTTTATTTCACTGAAATGAATAAGGAGCATCAGCGTAATTATATAGACTCATTTGTACAAACATGCCTCATCAGCATTTCATAAGGTTTCAGGGGTCTTTATTCAGTTTTCAACTTACCAGGCTGAAAGTAACTACCCAGATATGGCTTAATCACTTAGTTTGCTTAGTTTTGAAACTTAGTAACAGCAGTTGCAGTTTAATAAAATCTTATAGACAGTTAATATTCATATTTCTCAGTTATTCTCAGAAATTTGTGAAGTTATTGAATGAAAAATTTCACTGAATTTCTCATCCATTATTTCCTTCTGTGTATTTGAACTTGGAGGCAAAGCTGGGAATGGTACATCTTCAAATTGGTAGCCTAATAATCACCATACAACTCTTTTTACTTCTAAATCTTACACTAAAAAAGCTATTGCTTTCCACAAAATCTTGGTCAATCCAAATAAGGTTTCAGATTAAAATTTATTTAAGATTGGCCAGGTGCGGTGGCTTACGCCTGTAATCCCAGCAGTTTGGGAGGCCGAGGCAGGCGGATCACGAGGTCAGGAGATCGAGACCATCCTGGCCAACACAGTGAAACCCCGTCTCTACTAAAAAAAAAAAAAAAAAAAAAAATTAGCCAGGCATGGTGGCGGGCGCCTGTAGTCCCAGCTACTCGGGAGGCTGAGGCAGGAGAACGACATGAACCCGGGAGGCGGAGCTTGCAGTGAGCCGAGATCGCACCACTGCACTCCAGCCTGGGCGACAGAGCGAGTACTCTCTCTCTCAAAAAAAAAAAAAAGAAATTATTTGAAGATTACTAAAAATAAAATAATTAATTTCCTTTCATCATCAACATTTTTAAACTACATGGAATGGGAAAGTACATGGAATGGAAATCTGCCCAAACATTTAGGGCCACATTTATGCCAACTAATATGCTGAGAAGCCTGGAGCTAAAGCCATGAGGAGACAAGGTTCCTGCCTTCACCTACTAGAGAAGAAATGCCACGTAAACCAATAATTACATAGAGTGTTATAAGGACTGTCCAAGAACGATGTGTAAGATGCTTGAGGGGTTCAGGGGAAAGGTCAGGTCCACAAAAGACTTCTCAGAGGAGGTGTTTTTAATGAGCATGGTGGTAGTTTGAAAGAAATACCAAGACAGCACGAGAAAGTTTGCTGACCTTTATTCTTGATTAGAATACTGTATATATTTCCTTGTACATTATTAATTTTCTTAGCACACTTGTTTATGGTCAGGACAAACTAAAACTGAATGTTCAAATAGTTCTAATAAGGCTTTACAGTTTTTTTAACAGCCCATTTGAATGTTTGAAAATAATTTGAAATAAACAGAATATTTACAATTTGGAATCCATTGATAAATATGATTGAGAGTGTTACCAAGGGCTCTATTTGTTACTTATATGTTACAATAAATTGAGATAATAGAAATGTGCTAATGACCTAGTGATTATTGTCTTTCCTAGATGAAAGCTTTTCAGTTCCTCATAATAAAAGAGGAGTACTTGGAATGGCCAACAAAGGCCGTCACAGCAACGGGTCACAATTCTATATCACACTGCAAGCAACTCCTTATCTAGATAGAAAATTTGTGGCTTTTGGGTATGTATATTGTAGATCTGTTTATATAATATTCACACCTGTAAAAATGTCATTTAAAAATATTTGGATAAGTATTGTATATAGTGTATAGGTAGCTAAAAATAGGGCTTAAATGCAAAAATAATACAAATAGAGACAAAAGTAAGAAATATTTTGCAAGAAGTTTGCTATCTATAAAAACACAGAAACTGGCCAGACACAGTGGCTCAGGCATATAATCCCAGCACTTTTGGAGGCTGAGGTGGGAGATTGCTTGAGCCCAGGAGTTCAAGACCAGCCTGGGCAACATAGCAAGACCCCATCTTTACAAAAAGATTAAAAATTAGCTGGCCGGGCATGGTGGCTCATGCCTGTAATCTCAGCACTTTGGCAGGCCGAGGCAGGTGAATTACTTAAGGCCAGGAGTTCCATAGCAGCCTGCCCAACATAGTAAAACCCCGTCTGTACTAAAAATACAAAAATTAGTCAGGCATGATGGCATGTGCCTGTAATTCCAGCCACTCCGGAGGCTGAGGCAGGAGACTCACATGAACCTGGGAGGTGGTTGCAGTGAGCCAAGATCATGCCACTGCACACCAGCCTAGGTGACACAGCAAGACTCTGTCTCAAAAATAAATAAATAGGCCGGGTGCAGTGGTTCACACCTGTAATCCCAGCACTTCGGGAGGCTGAGGCAGGCAGATCACTTGAGGCCAGGAGTTCCAGACCAGCCTGGCCAACATGGCGAAACCCCGTCTCCACTAAAAATACAAAAAATTAGCCAGGCGTGGTGGCATGCACCTGTAGTTCTGGCTACTTGGGAGGCTGAGAAAGGAGAATTGCTTGAACCCAGGAGGTAGAGGTTGCAGTGAGCTGAGATCGTGCCACTGCACTCCATCCTGGGTGACAGAGCAAGACTGTCTCAAATAAATAAATAAATAAATAAATAAATAAATAAAAATTAGCTGGGTGTGGTGGTGTGTGCCTGTAGTCCCAGCTACTGAAGAAGTTTAGGTGGGAGGATTGCTTGAGCCTGGGAGCCATGATTGTGCCACTGCACTCCAGCCTGGGCAACAGAATGAGACCCTACCTCAAAAAAATATAAAAGACAAAATAAAAAAATAAAAACAGAAACCATTTAGGCATAGTCACGATAATGTTCTTTCTGTGTCTCTATCCATCTGTCAATCTTCAGCCTTAAGGATATTATCAATTCTTTGTTACTATGAATCATACCACAGTGCTTAATAATATACTAATATGTAGAAGTGAAGAGGTGAAGTCATTTAAATAATTGTCCATGGACATCATGAAGAAGTAGATGAAAACTATTCAAGTTACATATAACTTTTTTTACTGAACGATTTTCAATATGAAAACATCACAGGTAATAGTTATTATTAGAATATTATTAGCAAGATGCTTAAAGGCATGTGGACCTAAAATGGATGATAGAAATACTTTTCATCACTCCAGTGTTTCATCTCTCTCTTTAATTACTGAGTGAATATGAGGCAGGGCTTACTTCATCTTCCCTGAAATAATGTAAAGTGTTTGTATTTTTCTGAATAACTGTTAGATTTATTCCACCCACTCCATAGGGATAATTATTGACTCTCCAGCACCTGGAATGTCATGCCAGTGTTCATTTTAACCACAATAATTCCTTTAGTGTAATGCTTTCTGTGATACTTCCAGGTTGAAAAAATAGAAAGTGTATTTTCATCCATAAGATATCTTTAAAGAGGTAACATTACATTAATAGATGCATAACGTAAAACAATGACTTGTCTTAAGTTTTCCCTGGTCCCAAATAAATTGTATTCTGATTTTGAAAATGCATTATTAAATTAGTTTTAAGGCTGGATGTGGTGGCTCACGCCTGTAATCCCAGCACTTTGGGAGGCCAAGGCGGGTAGATCATGAGGTCAGGAGTTCAAGACCATCCTGGCCAACATGGTGAAACCCCATCTCTCCTAAAAATACAAAAATTAGCTGGGCATGGTGGCACGCACCTGTAGTCCCAGCTACTCAGGAGGCTGAGGCAGGAGAATTGCTTGAACCCAGCAGGGGGAGGTTGCAGTGAGCCAAGATCACGCCACTGCACTCCAGTCTGACCACAGAGTGAGACACCGTTTCAAAAAAAATAAATAGTTTTAAATCCAAATAACATTTCTTGAATCATTTAAATCCAAATAACATTTCTTGGACCATTTAAATCTCTGTCATATTGCTGACAGTCTCTATCCTCTACCAACTTTCTGGTGATCCTTTATATCTCAGCTAAAGGTACCTTTCTCAAACACAAACATGACTACTTTAAAACAGTGCTTCCATTACCACCTCCACATCTGCACAGCCTGAAGTCTAGAGTGGCGTTCCAGGTCCTCTGGCCCCACATCCTTTGTTCAGCCTTCACTTCTGCTGTTTTCCCAACTCATTCAAACAGAATTTCGTTAGGCACCATGCCATTCATGGTACTCGGTGCTGGGGAAAAACAGCGACAAGGTACAATCCCTGCTCTTCAGGGAGCTTAGAGTATGTTATGAAAAACAGGTCAAATAGCCAATAGCTATGTGACAGTGAGACATGGGCCATGCAAACTGTGTACAGGGTGCATTGGGAGATGGGTAAGAAAACACCCTCCAACTCCCTTCACCAAAGTGAACACAGAGCCTTACAGGGCGGCAATGGAGTGGAGAGCACTCGGTCTCCTTTCGATGGTTCCTGTTCTCTATGATCCACCTTCCTCTTGGAGAAATCTCTAATTTTTGTTATCACCACTCTGTCCTCAGGGAGGCACTGCCCTCCTTCTATTCTGCTATTCTGCCTCAAGTATGATCTCAGTGTATTCCTTAAATCTCCAAATTAAAAATAAACAAAGTCTCCAAATCACAATTGAGGCTGGGCTGGAATATTTAAACAAGACCTTACAGAGTGCTAAGGGAGAAGCAGAAAGGCAAAACATAATAGGCAACTAGATAATCTAGTTAAACTAATGAAATAGAACTCCTTCAGGGATACCTTCCTTCCCAGTTGTAGGGCTGCCTCTTCCCTATCATCTCTCAGTATCCCCAGGTGTGTCTGAGCTTTTGGAAGTCCAGACATGGTTAGCAAGGTCCAGAGAGATACAGAATTTTCCTCTCTGATCCGAGACAGGCACTCCTTCCAAGCCCAGTTTCAGGTACATGAACCTGCCGCTCCCTCAGATGGATGACACTGGGAATGTCCTTCAGGAAAGACTGCAGCGATCCACAGAGCATGGCTGGCCCAGTGGGCTTGTAGGGAAAGAATATCACAAAACAAGCCTGTAAGCTCTCCATTCACATGCACCCATTGTAGAGGGGGCTTGGGGGAGGGGGAATTATTTCATTTTAAGAGACTTGTAAGGTGGGAGGGGGTCATGGAAAGTTTCATGAGAAGGTGAGCTGAGGAGTGAAATGTCACGTAGAAATTAGCCAGATAGAGAAGCTAGAAATCACAATGAGTCAAATCAGTTTTAGGAAGAGTGAAGAGGTTTCACAGAGAGGCCCTGAAGAGTAAGAGAGGATCTTATCTACAAGTCATCTGTTCTGGGCAGAGCTTGGTACCTAGGGGAGAATGGAAAGGATGGAGGCCAGATAAGAGGGTCAGCAAGGGTCCAACTCACAGTGGACTGCGGGTGCCATGCTGCTGAGCACGAACCTCACCCAAAGGTGATGGGGGCCATGGGAGAATTTTACATTGTGAGCAACATAACCAGCTTCTCATTTTGAAGAAAAAATCTCTTTAGCAGAAGTGAGGAATGAATTGGCAAAGAATGAAAAGGAAGTAGCAAGACCACTTAAGAAGCTATGGTTGTAACAGGCCATAAATGAAGTCCTGCTCTAAAGCACCAGCAGTACAGATGAGCAGGTGATAAGTGGACAAACTGAAGACATTGAGAAGTTAGAGTAGAGAAGCACTTTGGGAGTCCGAGGTGGGCCGATCACGAGGTCAAGAGATTGAGACCATCCTGGCTAACACGGTGAAACCCCATCTCTACTAAAAAAAAAATACAAAAAATTAGCCGGGCGTGGTGGCAGGCACCTGTAGTCCCAGCTACTTGGGAGGCTGAGGCGTGAACCCGGGAGGTGGAGCTTGCAGTGAGCCAAGATCGCGCCACTGCACTCCAGACTGGGTGACAGAGTGAGACTCCGTCTCAGGGAAAAAAAAAAAAAAAGAGAGATCGAGACCATCCTAGCCAACATGGTGAAACCCTGTCTCTACTAAAAATACAAAAAGCCACGCATGGTGGCAGACACTGTAATCCCGGCTGCTCGGGAGGATGAGGCAGGAGAATCACTTGAACCTGGGAGGCGGAGGTTGCAGTGAGCCGAGATTGCGCCACTGCACTCCAGCCTGGCGACAGAGTGAGACTCTGTCTCAAAAAAAAAAAAAAGAAGTTAGAGTCGGGGGTGAGGGCCTGAGAGGAGTCCAGGCCAGCACTGTCCAGTAGAACTCTCTGTGATGATGGAAATGTCCTGTATTCTGCACAGCCCAGTATGACAGCCACTGGCCACATGTGGCCAGTGTGACTAAGGAACTATATTTAATTCTAATTAAGGGTTTGTTTTTTTTTGAGACAGGGTCTCACTCTGTCACCCAGGCTGGAGTGCAGTGGTGCGATCTCAGCTCACTGCAACCTCTGCCTCCCGGGTTCAAGCAATTCTCATGCCTCCGCCGCCCAAGTAGCTGGGATTATGGGCATGCACCACCATGCCCAGCTAATTTTTGTATTTTTAGTAGAGATGGGGTTTCACCATGTTGGCCAAGCTAGTCTCGAACTCCTGACCTCAAGTGATCCACCCACCTCAGCCTCCTAAAGTGCTGGGATTACAGGTGTGAGCCACTGCAACTCCAAGCCTATAATTAAGTTTAAATAGCGATATGTAGCTAGTGGCAACCATATTGGGCAGTGCAGGTCTAGGGTAACTCCTAGGATTTGGGAACTGTTTGGAGGGGTGGTACCATTTCACCAAGATAGAGAATATAAGGAGGAGGATTTGGGAGAGAAGATCATGAGTTCAAGTTGGACAAGTTTCATATTAGGATACCTATAGGATAGCCAGTTGGTGGCATCCCAGGAGGTGGATATTCAAGCTGAGTCAGAGCTGGAAATGTAATTTGGAAGCAATTTGTAGACTGGCAGCCAAGCTGCAGCCAGACCATAGTACCATCACTCCAAGAACAGTCCCTGTGCCTTTGCTTATCTTGTCTTGTTGGAGAACAGGCTTCATACTCTCTTTGGACAGAAATTAATCTATTTATCCTCTTCCCTTCATCCTCAGAATGTTGTCCTGTGTCATGGTTTTTTATTGGGATGGCAAAAATAGAGCCCAAAGGCAAAGAGAGGGCTAGAGTACACTTGGTGTCGGCACTGACCATGCTCCTATAAAAGCTCATGAGATGGAAGTTGCACCCTTCCCCTCAGCCACTGTCCAAGCCCAAGCACTGACAGATGGCACCAGTCCTATGTCTTGGCCTGTCTCTCTGCCCTTTTTTAATTGAAAGAACCATCAGAAGTCTAGCTCCACTCCCCAGGAAGTTCTAGCTCATGGCCAGCAATTGTCTACAGAGATCTAAACTAGCATGGCTTTTTTTTTTTTGAGATGAGTCTTGCTCTATGGCCCAGGCTGAGTGCAGTGGTGCAAACTCAGCTCACTGCAACCTCCACCTCCTGGGTTGAAGCAATTCTCCTGCCTCAGCATCCCGAGCAGCTGGGATTACAGGTGTGCACCACGACGCCCAGTTAATTTTTGGTATTTTATTAGAGACAGGGTTTCAACAGGTTGTCCCCAGGCTAGTCTCAAACTCCTGTGCTCAGGCAATCCACCTGCCTTGGCCTCCCAAAGTGTTGGGATTACAGGCATGAGTCACCACATCCAGTCGAAACTAGCATGGCTTTGAGCTGTCTTTTATTCATCACTCAGTGCATGTTGTCAGGTGCCTGGTAGTGCCAGGCATTATGCTAGGCACTGAGCCTGAGCACAAGCGTAATCCCTACCATCATGGGAGAATCAGAAATCAATCAAAGAAGCATACAAATAAATGTAAGGTTTCAACCCTGGGAACTTCTCTAAAGGAGCGACAGGGAACTTAACATAAGCAAGGTGGCCTGGGAAACTTCCCCAAGGAGGTGATGACTGAGCTGAGGTCTGAAGGAAGACCAGGAGGTGACCATGCCAAAGGGTAGGGGTGGGGGAGTAATGCAGGAGCTGTGGAAGAAGGGAGTGTGGAGCTCTTGAGGTACTGAAAGCCAGTCTGGCTGGAGCAGAGAGCAAGAGGAAGCATGTGGCCCAACCTCCCCGAGAGGCCATGGGAGATAGACCGTGCAGGCCCTGGTAGGCAATGGCAGGGATTTTTAGTCTTCATCCTAAAGATAATGGGAAATTACTGTCGTGTTTTGAGCAAGGAGATGAAAGCAGATTGCTATTATTGTCATGTTTTGAGCAAGGAGATAAAAGCAGATTGCTATTTCTAAAAGACCATGCTGGCCAGGTGTGGTGGCTCACACTTATAATCCCAGCACTTTGGGAGGCCAAAGTGGGAGGACTGCTTGAGGCCAGGAGTTCAAGACCAGCCTGGGCAACATAGCAAGATCCTATCTGTACAAAAATAAATAAACAAAAATATTGGCCAGGCCTAGTGGCACACACCTGTAAGCACTGGCTACTCAGGAGGCTGAGGCAGGAGGATCACTTAAGCCAGGAGGTCAAGGCTGTAGTGAGCTAAAATCATGCCACGGCACTCCAGCCTGGGCAACAGAGTGAGACCCTGTCTCAAAAAAAAAAAAAATCACCTTGACTGCAGGGAGAACAGAGGGGAGGGTGCCAAGCAGATGGAGGAAGCCAGCTCGGAGCTGCGGCAGGAGGCCAGCTGCCTGGATGATGGCCCTGGGTACTGTAGGTGTGGCAAAGTGCACACATCCAGAGAGGTTTAGGATACTTAGAGCTGATGTTCATTCAATTTGTAGGAAATTGTCTTAGCTATAGCTGGGTAGGACTCCATTTCGGAATGTTAAGTTAAATATGAAAACTTATGACTGACTAAATTTTCCATTTTTTTCTCCTATGTAGGCAATTGATTGAAGGAACAGAAGTGCTTAAACAACTAGAATTAGTTCCAACACAGAATGAAAGACCAATACATATGTGTAGAATTACTGCCAGTGGAGATCCTTATGCTTGATTTTCATATCAATATTTTCTGTGATAATTTATTACTGTGTATCTGATCAGCTGTTTGTGGATTTAATTAAACAGTACTTGATAAATTGTAATTTGAAAGCCATGGCAGACACTATAGGTTGCCTCATCTACACCCAATCCCTCCCCATCTTCCTTTCCTGTCTCTCTCATAGAGACTGTGAAAGGGCAGTACTCCATTTCCTAGACTCCTTTGCAGCCACAAGTGGCCATGAGAGATGGTTCTGGCCAGTGGGACAGGAATAGAATGCCAGTGGTCCTGCCCCTTCCCCTTCATCCAGTCTGGAATGTGGAGAGGCTGGAGCTGCAGCTGTCATCTTGTGGCCATAAAGAAAAGGCTGAGGTCAGTTGCGGTAGCTCACGCCTGTAATCCCAACACTTGGGAGGCCAAGGCAGGTGGATCACGAGATCAAGAGATCGAGACCATCCTAGCCAACATGGTGAAACCCTGTCTCTACTAAAACTACAAAAATTAGCTGGGCATGGTGGCATGCCCTTGTAGTCCCAGCTACTTGGGAAGCTGAGGCAGAAGAATCTCTTGAACCTGGGAGGCGGAGGTTGCAGTGAGCCGAGATGCCGCCACTGCACTCCAGCCTGGCGACAGAGAGAGACTCTGTCTCAAAAAAAAAAAAAAAAGAAAGAAAGAAAAGGCCAAGTACTGCAGAGATGTCAGCCCCAATCTCTTGAGCTGCGGGACTAATACCAGCAACCACCTACTCTGGAGTTCTTAGTATATGAGACTAACAGAGCCCTGTGTTGTGTTGTTTATGGTACTGTTGGTTGAGAATTTTGTTACTTGTGGACAAAAAATTCTTAATTTAGCAACATACCTGATAGCCTAAGACATCTGTAATAGAATTATGTTCTTGTTTGTAACTACATGTACTCCCAGGAGAAACTTGGTAAGTAACCAAATAGGAATGATGCAGAAGAAAAAGCAATTCATTGTAATATTTCATTGTTTATACTAGCATTCAGAAAGAGTATCTACACTTTGGATGTTTTCATATATGACATGAACATCATCCTTATCTCTCTGAGCCATACCAACCCTATGAAAACCAAGGGCTTGTTTTACAGTGTCCGTGGTGGCTGTATCATGTGATGTTATTGGAGATTCAGCTTTATCACTACTCTGTAATCTAAAGTTCTCAAGCTCGTATCACCTGGGGAGCTTTTAAAATGTAACCTAACAGACCTTGTTCTTGACCTACTGAGGCAGAGTTCCCAGGCGTGGGGCAGAGATTCTGTGTTCATTTGGTTCTTTCCCCAGGGTTCCCAGGCATGGGGCACAGATTCTGTGTTCATTTAGCTCTTTCCCCAGGGTTCCCATTTAGACAGCTGGGCACTAGTCATCTGGGAATCACTGCAAGGCATAAGGAACTGGTTCCAGCCCCCATGGTGTAATGTAATCAGCAGAGTGCTTGACTCTGCTATTGGTGACCTTGCTCAGCTCCTGTTACCACCACTACCCTGTGCCCCTGCTCTGCCCAGACTGAGAGTGCTTTTCTATTTTTTTTTTTGAGACGGAGTCTCACTCTGTTGCCCAGGCTGGAGTGCAGTGGCATAATCTCGGCTCACTGCAAGCTCTGCCTCCCCGATTCACGCCATTCTCCTGCCTCAGCCTCCCGAGTAGCTGGGACTACAGGCGCCCGCCACCACGCCTGGCTAATTATTTGTATTTTTAGTAGAGACGGGGTTTCACCGTGTTAGCCAGGATGGTCTCAATCTCATGACCTCGTGATCCGCCCGCCTCAGCCTCCCAAAGTGCTGGGATTACAAAGGCATGAGCCACCGCACCCGGCTGAGAGTGCTTTTCTTACCCTAAGCAGAATGAGGTTTGTCTTCCAAGAATGATCTCTATTTACATCGGTCTTAAAGAGGCAGGCTTCTAATGGATATGGGGCTTGCCAAAAGTAGGCATAGGCTTTTTTTTTTAACTTTTTATTTTGAAATAATTGTAGATTCATAGGAAGTTGCAAAAATAGTAGAGCAGTCCTGTGTACCTTTCACTTATTTTCCCCAGTGGCTATGCTTACAAAACGGTAGTACAATATCAAAACCAGGTAGCTGACATTGGTACAATGTGTGTGATGCCGTTTTATCATGAGTATATTCATGTAACCAACACTATAGAGAAAATATAGAACCTTTCCAGCACCTCAAAGACCCCCTTCCAGTACCCCTTTACAGTCACACCCACTCCCCTGCCCCCTGCCATCCCTAACTCCTGACAACTGGCATTTGCTTTTTTTTTTAATGACAGCTTTATTGCTATATGACATATGCTTTATGCTAAGACCTGAGGTGGATGGGAGGAAGCAGACCGTCTATGTTACATTCTCAACTGACCCAGAGCAGCATAGTGTTAAGAATGTGTGTTCTAGGTCCAGAATGCTGGTTCTGCCATTCCCTAGCTGCACAAACTCAGGCAAGAACTTTTCTGTGCCTCAATTCCTTCATCTGAGAAACAGTGGTACCTACCACATACGATTGCTGTGAGGGTTCCATGAATCAATAATTTCTATAAAGAACTTATGAGACCTGGTCTGCTGTAAGCACTCCATAAATTTAATAATAAATTACTAATGTGTAACCTTCAGGGTGTAGCCTCAGAGCTTGGACTTTTTGAAAGCTCTCCAATGACTTTGATAGCCAGATTTGGGAATCCCTGAGGAGAGTCTCCCTCTTCCTGTACTCGCAGACTTCTGGGCAGTCTGAGAACTCAGGTGATTTGTCTACAGCTTCCAGACCCTCTCGCTGGGCCTTTGCCCAGGTTCCTCAGGTCACACTGGGGACATCTCAGACAAAAGGGAGCTGGGCTTGCCACCAGGATTCAAAACAATTGGTGAATGAAAACTGATTCTTTGCAAGGAGCCCAGTTAAAACACATGACAAGCGTTACTCATGTAATAACAAACAGCAGGGCAGTTCTTACTGGTGATGAACCTATATATTAATGGCATTAGGCATTTTATCTGATGTTGTGAAAGAACTGGGATATTTGTGTGGCTGTAAGAAACTGATTCCAGCTCCCTTTGTCAGCAGCAATAGAAAGGTAGAACTCTGCCAGTCTTCTCAAGGATGGCGAGTTCATGGTCCCTTTGTTCAATCTAACTTTCCACTTCTGGGCTGTAGAAACCTCAACCACAGATCCATGCAGTGGTTCTTATCACCAGCACTTAAAAGTATACACACTGATACTTCTGTGCTAGAATGATTTGTATGTTTAACCTTATAGTTGAAGAAACTGATTGTTAGAAGGACTCAAAAGTTTACTCCAGTGAACTCCACATGTAAGACTTTGATTTAACCAAACTGAAATACATTAATTAAACAGAAGGGACTCTAGATTTTTCCACATCTACAAATAGGACAATAAAGGCCTTCTGATGATTTACACAAAATGCTAAGTTATATGTCTAAACTTGCCCTAACTGCTGATATGGCAAAGTCAAGTACATACGCTGTATCTTATACTAGGCCATGTGAATAAGGGAGGGCATATCTAAACATTTTTCTTATGTGGGGAGATTTGAGGTAAATATTTAAAATTCTATCCAAGGAATTTGTTTGCCCCTACTGCAAACAGTGCCGGTTATTTGTTAAGGAATGGATAATCTGGCAACCTCAGGATTCCAGACCCTGAGTTTTTATACATATTTTAAATGAAGCATATTTGTTTGAGAACCACCTGTCCATCAATGTGATGGTCAAATCACTTAACCTTTCACTGTCCCCATTTGTAAAAATAACAGAAGTTGAGTTGCTAGCTTTCTTCTGGCTCTAAAACTTCAGTGATTTTTCTGAGGAAACGCATAAAATCGGCAATTTTAAGTGAAATGGGGGTACATCTGTCTCAGTGTTCTGAGGATTGAGACAGCAGGTGAAGGTGTTTCTAATAATGCTTGGCACACAGCAGATATTCCGTTAAGAATTAGTTTCCCTTCAGAAATGTCTCCCGACAAAACCAGTCAGGCTACCACTGAGAGAATATCATCATCCTCATTTCAAGAAATATCAAGCCCTTTTTATACTGAGTATTAGCAGTTCTCACTAACATCAGATTAACTTTCAATCAACTGAACTAGTTCAAAGGTATATCTTTAAAATTAAAATTGGTCTCTACCACACCTAGCAATATTCTCCCTTATGGAGACTCATTTTTTAAACTATATTGATCTTACCATCCCCTACACTTCCCAAAGTGGAATCATCACCACTTAAATCTGGTGAGTCTTAAGACTTTCGTATATCATACGAAATATTGGTGACTAACTCAGTAGTAATGTATACAACATGAATTACAAGTTGCATATTTGATAGAGGGCTTTGTAAGGTGATAAATCACAGGTTCTTTTACTTTAGCATGCATCAGAACGCCTGGGCCTGTCAAACACAGATTGCTGGACCTCAGAGTTTCTGATTCAGTGGCTCTGGGTTGGGCTGGAGAATTTGAACAAGTTCAAGGTGATGCTGCTGCTGCTGCTGTTCTGGAGACGACACTTTAAGAACAGATGGGATATATTAGAGACAGATCTATGAGAGATCTGTGGCACCCAGGTATGTAGAAGAGAAAAGTCATAACAGTAAGTGTAACCTACAACAGAAAAGGAAGAATGAAGGAAACTGACAAGAAACCTTGATTTCATCAAGGCAGCAGAGGAGGTACGCATACATTGACCAATTAGACAGTGACCAGAATCCTGTTGCAAGGTCCTGAGGTTCTTAACAGGGCCAGATGTGAGACCTCCAGGTGCTGGACAGTGGCAACGTGGTAGTCAGGTCCTTAGGAAGGGACTTGGACACTTGGGCCGCTCAGGACATGCACTTTGCCAGTCAGTACAGAATTACTAGAATAACCAGAGTGGCCATGAGGTGTCTTCTGGCTGAAAATCAGCTCTCCAAGACAGGATCGGGAGAAGCACAGTGAATACCTAGGGACAGGGGAAGTCATAGCTAATCCAAGATATCAGCAAGCCACCTGAGGTGTAGTTTAGCTTGAACTTGGAGGTTATTCCTAAGTAACAAGTCAGGAAAAGGCTTCATTTCCTAAAGGACCAAGAGATGTAATGCAAAGAGCTCTAGCAGACCCAGGGTTTGAAGCAGACTACAAATAAAAATCATGCATCTCGGGTGCCAGCCTAAAGGGAACCTGGGCCGGGCTCCCTGACTCCTGGGCATCCAGGAGGTTTGTGCTGTTTGTACGCTAACCTTACATATGTTTGTAAACAAAGAAGCAAAAACAGTATGTATTGATGTAATTTTGTAGATGAATCACTGTTAAGAATTGCAGGGCTGGCATGGTGGCTCATGCTTGTAATCCCAGCACTTTGGGAGGCTGAGGGGGGAAGATTGCTTGAGCTCAGGAGTTCTAGACCAGCCTGAGCAACATGGTGAAACCCCGTCTCAAGCAAAAATATAAAAAATTAGCCAGGTGTGGTGGCGCACCCAGCTATTCAGGAAACTGAGGTGGGAGGATCACTTGAGCCCAGGCAGGCGGAGGTTGCAGTGAGCCGAGATTGCGCCAGTTTGACTGAAATAAGCCAGTTTATTTATTCATTTTTCTCAAAAAAGAAAAAAAATTGCAGCAGTTCAGGATAGAATAGTTCTGTGCAAGTCATAGTGTAAAGCAGTGTTCTCCAACTTTTTTTTTTTTTTTATGAGATAGAGTCTCACTCTGTCGCCCAGGCTGGAGTGCAATGGCACGATCTTGGCTCACTGCAACCCCCACCTCCTGGGTTCAAGCAATTCTCCTGCCTCAGGCTCCCAAATACCTGGGATTACAGGCGCCCGCCACCACACCTGGCTAATTTTTGTATTTTTAGCAGAGACGGGGTTTCGCCATGTTGGCCAGGCTGGTCTCGAACTCCTGACCTCAGGTGATCCGCCACCTCAGCCTCCCAAAGTGCTGGGATTACAGGTGTGAGCCACTGCATCTGGCTGTTCTCCAACTTTAATACTATACACATGTACATATCTTCTGGGAATCTTGTTAAAATGTAGGTTCTGATTCAGGAGATCTGAGGGGGAGGCCTGAGGGTCTGCATTTCTAGGTGATATAAATGATACTGGTTCGAGAACCACACTCTGGAAAGCAAGAGTAAAGCACTGGTTTTCCACCTAAGCTGCAGATGAGAAACAGCTGGGAAGCTTTTAAAACTGATGCTCAGCTATTACTCCAGACCAATTAAATCAGTACCCAGACATTAGTATCAATATTTTTCAACACACACCACCACCACTGATGTCACTAGGTAGTTCCAATGTGCAGCCAAGGTTAAGAACAACGGCTCTAAAGTGTAATGCTCCCCTCTGGTGCCCTGGCACAGTTTTCAAAGAAACATCCACAGTCAAAGTGGAGAGCCTCCTAATGACAGTATCTCCAGAATTTCACCCTTAATCTTAATCACAATATTAAGACTCTGAATATACAGTTTTAGCTAATATTTGATTTGTTCCAATCCTTCTCTTTGTCAAAACAGATTCGAATACTACTAAATGAGCTTTAATATATGCTGTTAAAACTCTTATAGACGCCAGCCCTTGTTTCCCACCCATACTCCTCTAGATGAATCTGCCCTGACCCACAGCTGAAGAGTTCGGGGAGCTATTTGTAGCAGCTGCTCTCCTACGCTTTTATTTATTTTATTTAATTTTTTTTTTGAGGCGGAGTCTCACTCTATTGCCCAGGCTGGAGGGCAGTGATGCAATCTCGGCTCACTGCAACCTCTGCCTCCTGGGTTCAATAGGTTCTTCTCCCTCAACCTCCCAAGTAGCTGTGATTACAGGTGCTTGCCACCACGCCGGGCTCCTCCTGTGCTTTTCAATGCAGCTAATTTTTGGCAAGGGTGGACAACTGACTGAAATAAGCCAGTTTGTTCATTTATTCATTTTTTTAAATTAAGTGCAGGGAATAAACTGGTGAGCACTAACTCTGAGTTAATCTAGCGAGAAAGACAATTGCTATATAATGCAGTATATGCTTTGTTATGGGTAAGTCCAGGGTGCACGGAGCAGGAACACCTTTTGTAGTCTGGGAGTGGGGAGAAAGGGGTAGTTGAATATTTTAAGGATAGCTTAAGATGGGAATGACAGCTTAGCTGAAAGACCTGAAAGGAGAAGTAGGAGTTGGTCAGATGCCAGAAGGGAATAAGAATGGTCTAGGCAGAAGAAATTGCACAGATGAAGATCCATATGCAAAAGAAAACATGACCAGTTAGGAGAACTGGAAGTTCAGGGAGCTCTAGTGTAGACTGCATGGATGGAGTCAGAGCAGAGAGTAGGTAACAGACAGGTTGGGAAGGCATGGTACTCAGTCAACTTATCTCTTCCAAGAGCTATATAAGTGGAATACTGGGCAGTGGAGATGATTGGCTGTGGGCCTATAGATCTGGCAATGTCCTGTAGGGTTGAAGCCTGAAACGAAGTCCTAGCAAACCAGCTCCACATGCTAGGGATTCCTCCTTTTAAGTTCAAGTCTCCCTTGGCCCTCACACACTTGATTTCCCACCCCTGAATGCCTATAAGATTTACTGTCATATTCTTACAGTGAATGGATTCCCTTTAACATAAGCTAGTACAAGAGGGTTTGTACTTCTTGCTATTAAGTAGTGGAGCCAAACCTCTGATTATTAAGGGGCCACTGGATGTTAGTTATAGCTAGAAGGCAGGGTCCTGTTTGGAGTGTTGATCTTTTATTTGGGGAAAGGTACTGACACAAGGCTGAAGCATTGTTTAAAAATTTGCTGTTTAAAAAACTTAGAGGTAGCTTATACTGCTAGAAGATTCACAAGCGCAGAAGCACTGTGTCTTGCTGCTTTCGAGAAAACAAATGGTTAAGAAGGTCGCTCTAACAACCAATCAACAATCTAATTGCAAGCAATGTGTCTAAGAGGAAATAACCTGAGTGATGGCTGACTTTGCAGACAGAACTCTCTGAGGGTGCCTTTCAATTGTGACTTACCCCCAGGAGACATTTAACAATATCGGGAGATATTTTTGGTTGTCACACCTGAGAGGTGGGGTGCTTCTGGCATCTAGTGGGTAGAGGCTAGGAATACTGCCGAATATCCAACAATGCACAGGACAAGCAAGAATGAGTCAGCCTGAAATCTCGATAGTGCCAAGATTGAGAAACCTTGCTCTATGACAACAATAAACAGAACCTTACTGTCAGGAACTGAAAAAAAAAAAAAAAGCTGTCTCTTTGAAATGGTGAAAATGACTTTGGAACTCCCCGATCTACCTCTACAGTTGCCATGCAAAATAAAACAAACCAATGGTTTTCTAGTCTTAAAACAAGCGCGTGAAATGTCCCTTTATCAGGACTGAGGAATATCTGAGGACTAGAGTTGAACATCCACGTGACAAACTGTTAAACAATGGTCTGCACAGAGGAGTGTGTTTATCCTAGGGTGGAAAGAAGATAACACACTGAGCTCTGAGAACAGAGCTTCTATTTACATTTTTTTTTTGAGACGAGTCTCGCTCTGTTGCCCAAGCTGGAGTGCAGTGGTGTGATCTCGGCTCACTGCAACCTCCGCCTCCCAGATACAAGCGATCCTCCTGCCTCAGCCCCACTAGTAGCTGGGATTACAGGCACGCGCCACCATGCCCGGCTAATTTTTGTATTTTTTAGGAGAGACGGGGTTTCACCATGTTGGCTAGGCTGGTCTCAAACTCCTGACCTCAGGTGATCCACCCGCCTTGGCCTCCCAAAGTGCTGGGATTACAAGCGTGAGTCACCGCCCCCGGCCCCTATTTACATTCTTAACCTTAAAAAAAAATTAAAGTTGCCTTGTGCTTTCATTTGGTCTGGGTGCCAGATAGTCAAGTGTTAAATATAGAGAGAGGCCTCCTGAGAGAAGAGCAGACACTTCTTTGAAGGGTTTATGGTGGGAGCTCACTTCCCTGACAGCATTCTCATGCTTCTGGGCTGGATCAGTCAAACTATCAGCTTTTTGTTTACATCCAAGCAACACTACTCCAACTAGCGTAGTCATTGGAACAAATGTTCATAGTCCTGAGGGTACAGAAGGACGACACTGAAAAGATTCCAAGGGGGAAATAAGAGCTATTTGAGCAAAAAGGTAAAGCACTAGGTAGTCATCTTTTTTGGCGTTCGTGGCACATCAAAACAGACCTCACGAAAGCAATTAATATTCCTATATTATTAGGATAACTTTGCATAATTAAAATTACATAAGTGTACAACAGCTGAAAACACAGCATTAAATACAACTTTTAAAGTCTAATTTTTACCATGTGATAACCGTATCAAACTTTGCGAATATTTTGTGAGACTTGGCAGTAGATGGCGCTCACCTTTACTAAAATTCTGAGCAGTGCCTGAACACTAACAGGCACTTAAGAATCCAGCTCTGATGCCAGGCAATCCCGTGTCCAGGTGAGGTCACTTTTCTAAGTCTCAGTTTCCTCACTGGTAATGTGGGGGTGGGGGCCGCCCCAATGGCCTCGCAACTCAGACCGCTTTTGATTCTCTGACTACAGTGGTGGAGTTGAGACAGATCGGCTGCTGCAACCGCCGCCTGAAATAGCAATTCGGAAAAGTCAGGTTGGGAAAGTGACAGAGTAGACGCCCTGCGGCTCTGACTCGGGCGGCGCCTCAGCTGCCCACACTATGTGGGCGGCAAAGCACAAACTCCTTAACCACGTGGCGCCTCCATTCCCCTAGGGAGTCCTACCACAGGATAACTTCTAGCAAAATCAATCTTCAAGAAAAAAGGAAGGGGTCCTGCCGAAGATATAAGGAAGCACTCTGGGGATCCGGCAGCACAGCAGAAACTTAGTTCTTGTGAGCCGCACAAAACCAACTTCCGCCCCAGCAGAGTTACGTCCGGAAGGCGCGGCCCCCGAGGTCACGTGGGGCTGCGGAATTACGGCCGGGCGGGGCGCTCAGGTGGAAGCCGTAAGCCACGTCATGTCGGCTGTTCCATGCAAGTCAGGGTGGGGGCCGTCCCTATCGCAGGCATGAGACAAGTCCAGCTGCGTCGTGTGTGGCAATCGGAGGGCAAGAAGAACGATTTGCAGAGGCTCCCAGTTTTCTTGGCTGTGGCACAGTCGCCTTGAGGGCCAGCTTCCTTCGGCTTCCTCCCGACTCCCCCGCTTCCCCCTTAGGATTCTCGTTGGTATCGCCCGAGCCCCACCTCCCTCCTCTTCGCCCCCGCAGGCCGAGAACAGGGGGCTCTCACGTGACCCCAGCGCGCTCCCGCGGGGGAGCGTAGTCTCGGAGGCGGCGCCGCAGGGGATTGAGGGGTAGACTGAGCGTTGCGCGCCACAGCTTTCGCCCGAACGCCAGCGCTGAGGAGACGATGTCGGGGCTCTCCCGTTCACTGCTTTGGGCCGCCACCTGCCTGGCCGTGCTCTGTGTGCTGTCCGCGGACAAGAACACGACCCAGCACCCGAACGTGACGACTTTAGCGCCCATCTCCAATATAACCTCGGCGCCGGTGACGTCCCTCCCGCTGGTCACCACTCCGGCACCAGGTGGGCGCGGGCCCTATGGGCTTCCCGCGCTCCCCTGCCCAGCCGAACCGCACTGCCTCCCCGCCGTGCGGGCGGGGCCCGGGTTCGGGCCAGGGTCGGGCGGGCCGGCCGCGCTCGGGGTGCGGCGGCGACTCCGGCAACATGGCGGCCAGCCTGGAGTCCACTCGCGGCCGGGCCGGGTGGGGAGCGCGCTGGGGGGAAGCGGACACGCGGTTCCCAGTGGCTGCGGCGTTGGGGCCCACCTCGAAGTGTTGCAAGTCGAGGTGCCTTTTAAAAGTGCATCGTAATTCCTAGCCTCACTTGGGGGTGAGGAAATGGAAATGGGGACGTGGCTTCCTTCTGCGGGGGCAGCGGTGGGGTTGAGGATGGGGCCGGGCGTCGCGCCTCTGAGGTTGGCGGTGGGGCCGAGCTGCCTCTCCCTGCCGCTGGTCGTTCACTCGCCCGGCGCCTCTCTCCGGAGGTAGCCTTCTCCGGAAGTCCGGGAAAGAGAAACTTAAAGACGGTAATGCTCATTCGTGTCTCAGTCTTAGAAAGTCGCTTGAGACTTAATAACATTGATTTTGCAGATAGAAATAGAACGTAGCTGACGTTTGAGCACGTAGTTAGTGAAAACTTCACACTTCAAGGTATGCGAAAAGGAAGAAAAGTACCCATCTATGTACCGGGTGTTTTGCGTACGAATCCTAAGGCTAAACTAGAAGGTAGGTAGTGAAACTTAGGAGGCAGATGCAGAGACGGAGATGAGTAAACTCTCCTGACGTTGTATGTTTATTCTTTTTAAAATTGCATTTAAAATTTTCTTCACTATGTCCTGTGCTCAGATAGCGTATGTTTAGTAGGTCGTGGAACTGGGGTTTGTATCCAGGTCTGTGGGTTTTCTGAAACCCGATCAGGAGCATGTCTTTTGTTATGTGCAGTCGAATAGGGCTGGTTAAGGCATACATACATTTTAAAGCAGAAATTGCCACATACCGTGACAACACAAAAGAGAGAAGGAAGATAAGTTTGAGGTAATAAGCAGGAGAAACACTAGAGGTTTAAAACCTGCAGTCTCGTATGATTGGTTATTCTAGTTAACATTAGTTAAGTAATGTTTACGTAGTTAACATTGGCCTCTTGACCGAAGAATGCCGAAGTGTAATGATTTTTATCACGGCATTCATATTCTACAAATTCTTCTCTAGTTTTAGTATTTGATAAAAGTTTAATAGAGTGTATAGTAAACTTAGTGTTTTGTTTTTAGTTTAAGGAAGATGTAATGGTAACATTTCAAAACGAGGGAAGTAAATTGCAGTATAATACTGAGAATTCTAACCGCACTATTTTAAGATGATAGAGCAGAATATGTTTGTCTCCGTCTTAATTTGGCAGTTTCCTTTCAGAATTGTGGTGTGTGTGTAAGAGAAGGTTGGAAGTATCAAATTAATTTGTCTTTGTGTAATTGAAGTGCAAAGGAGGTATGTATTTTCTGGAAATCATAAGTGGATGTGGTGTGGTCTGAAAGGTAGCAAATTTAGTTCATTGTAAAGAACATTTCAGACATTTCACTGTTACACCCATCAAGCACAAAGGTTTTTAAACAGCATGTTTTACCTATACAAACTAAAGAAAATGTATTTTTACTTTATGAACCCTTCCCCACCCCACCGTACATGTCCCAGTCTTTAATGGATACTAATGATGAAATATTGAAAGCAGTGCCTCTGCAGAACTGTTTTTTTAGGCAGGAGCAAAACAAATGAGAATGTTTGGAGGCATCTAGTTTCTAGGAAAATGAATGGAGCCCAATTCTTCTTTCTTTTATTTTGCTGCTTTTTCTCACTGGAAAAGAAAGCCCAGTTTTATAGTCCGTTCTTCTCCAGAAATTGAATTATGGTGATGAGTACTTGTTTCTGGATTGTTTGGCCTAGGATGAACTATTGACAAATACCTTGTTAACTTGAATTATATACACGTGAATATGGTCTTTTAGATGTTGTCTCCAGTTGTGGAGGATCCTGTCGAGAGTGGATCATTTATTAATCGAGAATCCCTGGGAAATTATCTTTGTTTGCAGCAGAATGGGCATCATCAGGGCTTGGGTTCAACCTGTTAAACTACTACTGTTACTACTAAAAATCTCAGCGTTTTATCTGATGTTTGGGGATAGTGATTTTCCTATGTGTAGTGTTGGTCTTATATCAAAGCCTTTTTCTCGATATTTTTATGTATTAAGGATGCTTTGAAATGCCTAAATCCTTAATGGCTGTGTCTTCCAATAGTTGTCCTGTGAAAAAAGATTGGTTAGATAGATACCATCAGGAACTATACTGAGAGTGACCACTAGCTTGTTTTTCTAACGCGTTTACTTACAGCTTTGTAATAATTGGAATTTCTTAGTAAACCAGTATAAAGTTTTATCGTTTATCTGAATTAGTAATTTTGGTGCTGTATGTAATGCTTATTGTTCAAAAAGATAAGTAATACAGAGTCAAATAAGATACCAGTAAAATCATTGATTTCATGCATCTCTTCCCCCAACCCCCCAGAAACCTGTGAAGGTCGAAACAGCTGCGTTTCCTGTTTTAATGTTAGCATTGTTAATACTACCTGCTTTTGGATAGAATGTAAAGGTAAGAAACTTTGGGGATGCAAAACTGTTTTGTTATAACATTTTAAAACACAATAACTCTTGAACACTTGGAAGTTATGTAGGACATTTAGGATATTCTGCACTATTTATTTTGCAAATCCAGTATCCTTTAAAGTGCCAGTTGCGTAGCACTCCCCCTGAAAATTTCTTGTTGTCTCCCATCCTCGCTTTAGATTCCTTAAGACTTGATAATTAAAGCTCAGTAGTTTGTTTTTTATGAGATGGAGTCTCCTGTGTTACCCAGGTTGGTCTTGAAATCCTAGGCTCAAGCAATCCTCCTACCTTGGCCTCCCTAGTAGCCAAGACTACAGGTGTGTGCTTCCTCACCTGGCTTTTTTTAAAGCCTGTTTTAAGGATTAAGAGTATTTTAATACACTGGAATTAGCTGTGAGTGAAGGTTGTGTTGAAAACTGTTTGAGACATTGATCTACAGATGTCCTGCAACGTGAAATATAAAGAGACTTTATGAAACTGTTGGATGCTTAGGTGTAAAGAAGAATGAGGTAGGGGGAGAGTTGACTTTTCCTGTACTTTTGTTAATACAAGAGGTAGAGAGCTAGAGGGACGTACATTGAAGTTCAATAATGTTCTTATTAGAACCATGATATTACTGCATAAATTATTTTAATTCTGTTTTTTAATGTAAAGTGGTTGCACTTTCTTCTCAGTAAAACAATCTAGTTGCTTTGGCGGTTTTTTTTTTTTTTTAAAGTAAAAAAACCAAACCATAAGTTTTTTTATATGGTAAAATTTTTAATAGTTCTAGAAATTATATCACTACGTAAATTTCAAAAAGCTCTTTAAGGTATTAACTAAATTGGGCTAAATTAACTTTTTTGCTATAGAAGTGTCTCTTTTTTTTAGGTCATAAAATGAGATTTCAGGGTGTACTCTTTCCCCTTTATATGGGAGTATTTAAGAGTTGGTGAATTTCGGAGATGGAATGCTCTACTTTAAGATTTGTTGGGAAAGGTTCTCCCCTTACTCTTGCTCCAAGTCTACCTATCCGGGAAAGTTGTTTTAGAAAGTATAGAAGACTAAAGCAGTGAGATCTGGAATAGAGTTTCAACAGTGTTACGGTGCCTCTTCTGTTTACTAACCTCTTAATAAAGACCCTGACCACTTCAACTTACTGTCTCTGCGCCCCCCCCCTTTTTTTTTTTTTTTTTTTGAGACAGAGTTCTGTATTTTTGGTAGAGGCAGGGTCTCACCATATTGGTCAGGCTGGTCTCGAACTCCTGACCTCAGGTGATCCTCCCGCCTTGGCGCCAACTCCCAAAGCGCTGAGATTATAGGCATGAGCCACCTGCCCTCTTTTTAGATGATGGCTGCCTTTCTTGATTGTACAGTAGTCTTTCCACAATTCTGAGATCTAAGTGTTGCAGATTTATTTGTTCAGTATATTAATGTGGATTTTTAATGGATAAAAGTTAGAGGGATCCTGTGTAATCTCTAAGTCAACGGGAAAAGGAGAATGACAGGGTTTGGTCTGTGGGTTTAACTTTAGGTCAAAACACCTCTAAAGTGGTTCCCACCGCCCACTTCTAAAGTGTTTGGGTTTGATTTCATAGAACTTAGTAGCAAAGTCAAAGATAACACAAATGGGTGGTTGATGCTGTTTGTCTTTTTTCCTCTGCCCCCCAATAGATGAGAGCTATTGTTCACATAACTCAACAGTTAGTGATTGTCAAGTGGGGAACACGACAGACTTCTGTTCTGGTAAGTATTCATATTGGCTGCTTGGAAGCTGACCACAGAGAGGTGAGGAAGATCACTGCCTCAGAAAGCCTTGTTTCAGTGCTTTGTTTGAAGCATTGCCATAATTCTCATCTTGTTAGAATTGGAATATGAATAGTATATTCATATTGATTGATTAAAGGATGATACTTGAAGCTTGGTTTAGTGATTTAGCTATAGTGTGGATGCTGTAAGTGTAGATGCATTGTCTGCCCCCACACTTTTTTTTTTTTTTTTTTTTAACTTTTCTAGGAATTCATCACAGTTTAGACACTATGTTTGCATCTTGCAGGTCTGGGAAACCTCATTCTGGCACTTTTGGTGTTATGATACTGGGGATTGTTGATTGTTAAATTTAGTCTGCAGCATAGTTGGTGCTATGGTTAAATGAGCTTTTCTATACCCATCCATTTTCTGTATTTTAATCTGAGTAACTTGATTACTTTTTAACCTTTACTATTCGTCCAGCAAAACGTTAAAATTCTACTTGAAGCTGCTGATTTTTCCAATGAGATTGTAAATCAGTGGGAAAGACACATTCCTAATTTGATGCATAGATAATAATTGAATAGAAGAAAGATTTTTGTGGAGTGTGTCTAACCTTGGAAGACTACCTTTGACTCTTTAATTTTGGTAGGGGTTGCCCCATCCCAATGTGAATTTTGTAACTGAAGATTTCATTAGTATTAGATCAGTTTTACTTCACACAGGGTGCGTAATATAGTTAGGTGGCACAAGAACAAACTTTTTTTGAGACAGTCTTGCTGGAATTACATGCTTGAGCTACTGGACCTGGCCTAAACATTTTAAGTAATTAATATGTGGTAGATAAACTAATAACTGTGAGACCTGTTGTTTTGTAATATTGCTTAGAGACAAGATTAATGAAGATTTCATTAGTATTAGGACGTTTTTGAAAACTGATTTAAAGGAAAACTGAATTTGTAATACTGCTTATTTGATGATGCACCAGTTAGAATTAGTTTCAGCTATGAAGGACATAAACCCCCAAATTACAATGGCTTAAGCAGTGGACTGATTTACTTTTCTCTCATGTAAAGGAAGTCTGGACTAGAGTTCAGCTCTGCAACCATTAGGGACTGAGGCTTCTTAGGTTTTTACTCTTTCACTTCTCAAAAATGGCTTTGACCCTACTCTCCAAGGTGGGTGCTTATGTTCCAGCCATCACATTGATTATTTTCCTGCCAGCAGGATGAAGAAGGGAATGAAAGAGGCTTGTATCTTACTTTAAGGATGCTTCCTAGAGGTTACGCATGATGGCCTGGTTGCACTGGAGACTAGGAAATGTCTTTTCAGGGGGAAGGGAGGTGTTGATAAAAAGTGGTGATTCTATTTCTAAAGAAGAAGAGACTGGTATTTGGGGGCAACTGTCAGTCTCTTCCACAGGTAGTAGTTAAGTGTTGTAAAAACTGTGAAAAGTGGTACTCAAATGATTGCAGGTCAGGAAATAGCGTTATAGATTGTGATATTTTAAATAGCTTTGATGTATATGGTTTTTCTTTTTTCTTAATAGTTTCCACAGCCACTCCAGTGCCAACAGCCAATTCTACAGGTAATTCAAGATGACTGTTTTCTTCCTTTTCCTTCAGTATTTTTAAGCTTTCTTGATGGATTAATTTTAAATAATTATGTAAAAGTTGTTAGTATAATTTTAAAAATGAGTAAAAACTTAAAGTCTTGGACCACAGCAATTAACGTTAATCTCTACCTTTTGTGACAGTGACACATAGCTCCAGTGTTCTATGGTCGGTGAATGTGAGCAGATTTGCTGAGGCTGTGTACATTGAGTCTGTAAAGTACTTTTTATAGATTTAGTGGAAATCTTGGGAAATATAGAAGCCTAAAGCAAATTATAATTCTCATCATCCAAAGCATCCAAAATGTTTTCAGTGATTAATTTCTTCTGGTCTTTTTTATGTGTATCTAAATAAATACACTTTTTATGAAATTGTACGATAACGCTCATGCACCTTTGTATTTCTTTTTCTTTTTTCTTTTCTTTTCTTTTTTTTTTTTGAAGGCGAAGTCTTGTTCTGTCGCCCAGGCTGGAGTGCAGTGATACAATCTCGGTTCACTGCAACCTTCACCTCCCAAGTTCAAGCGATTTTCCTGCCTCAGCCTCCTGAGTCGCTGGAATTACAGGCACCTGCCATCATGCCCAACTAATTTTTTTTAGTAGAGTCACGGTTTCACCACATTGGCCAGGCTGGTCTTGAAATCCTGACTTAAAGTGATCCGCCCACCTCAGACTCCCAAAGAGCCGGGATTACAGGTGTGAGCCACCGAGCCCAGCCTGTATTTTCTCTCTTAATGTAAGCATGATGGTATACACTTTACCCATCCTGCTCTTAATTGGAGAGTTAGGCCATCTCTCATTCTCCATGCAGTGAACATCTTATATGGAATTGCATTTGTATTTATCTCTGATAGGTTTGAGTCAAACAATTTCTAGGTCAGAGGGTATGATTATTTTAAGGCTCTCCAGAAAGATTTATTATTTTCATTCCCATCAACCGGGAAAGTTTTTACCATGCCCTCAACAGCATGGATAAGAACTCCTTAAAATTTACTAACTTGATAGGAAGAGTAAATATTAAATACTTAATATTTTACCAATATTAAATGGAACTATTCCAAGACAAGTACTAGGGTAAATGGTAGGGATAAGCCAGCATTTTGTCTACTGTAGGAACAATGAAAGATCTCAGTGAGCACAGCATGTTGGGAAATTTGTAAGAAGGTATGTGTATTGGGTGGGGTGCAGATGTGGTGATAGCTTGGTAGTGAAACTGCACTGGAAAACTTGGAGAGAGCCTCCAAGGTGAAGCAGTGGGTCAGCACATGTGGAGGAGATATGAAGTAGTACAGTGAGGTCGAAGAGTGTCCCATCCTGTACAAGGTGAGAAGGAGTTAAGCTGGTCCATCACCAGGGCAAGAGCAGAATTGGGAAACACCTTTGTATGCCTTGCTGGTAGACTTGAATGTTATCCTGAAAGATTTTAAAGTTTGTAGGTCATATGATCAGACTTACATTTTAATAAAACAACTTATTCTGGCATTGGGGAGAGTAGATTGGAACAATGCCAGAAGGAACTCAGGAGATTAGATAGCCTGTTACAATAATTCTAGAGAACAGATAGAGGTGGGCTGCAGATGTTTGCAAATAGGTTTGGGAAGTAGAAGGGGTAGGACTTCATGACTGAGAGGAGGAGAGGTAGAGTGATAAGGAGAAGGGGAGGAATTTTCACCAAAGTAAGCAAGAAAGAGGAAGAGCAGTCTATTGATGGTTGGGCCTGTCATTTGGGATTTTAGTTTAAGATGCCTAGAGTCCATTTAAGTGGGATCTGTTCAGTATTCAGGAAACTGCAAGTCAGGCAAGAGCTCTTGGCTAGAAATATAAATTGGCATAGGCAGTAGTAGAGGCACTGGAGGAGCATATAGAAAGAAGGGATGGGGCTTGAAGACCAGACTCTAGGAAACAGTAATGTCTAAGGGCTAGGAAGAGGACAGGGGAGGAAATAGGGATGGGGGTAGGGTAGTAAAAAAGCCCAGAGAAGTATGTGCAAGAAACTAACAGTATGTGGTTGTGGGCATAGTTTTTCAAAGGGAGAAGTAGTCAAGTGCTGTAACAAGGACAAGAACTCATCTTGAAACACTTATGCAGTGGTGTGTGGAGCTGGCTTGGACCAGCTTTTGCTAGCCAGCTATGCGTAGTAGCTCTTCCCAGCCCGTGTTCAGTGATACCATGTTGGTAACTTGAAACTGGTTACCATGGAAATAGTCATGCCATGGAAGTCTGCAAATGATACAAAACTTATTTTGAGCTGATGATTATATGGTGATGTCGTAAATGTTTAACACTCATTAGAAGACATTGACTAAGTAGGATGTTGAAGGTTGCTGAAACCAGAGGTGTTTGGAGAAAAGTAATTTTCAGAAGGTTGGTTATGAAAAGAAAATGGGGTGCAGGGAGTGGGGGAACAATTTCTTCAGAACTGTTGTTCATTTCTTCAGAACTGGGTTCACTCTTGATGTAGTTCTCTGCAGCTTTCTCCACCCTGGGTCCTCCTGTGAATTGCCATGAGTCTTTTGTGCTATAGCTCTCTTTGGTGCTGTAAAGGTGGAAAGCAGCAAGGGCTTATCTGCAGAAAATGCATCAGTTGACCGACACTAGTTGAAGAACAAACTTTTAGGCGGTTTCTTTTCCTGGCATGTGTACTGTCTGCCGAAGAGAGCAAGTGAGAAGTGAAGGGGTAGGTAAACAATGCAAGGAGAATCTAATTTATATAGAAGGGTGTATAATGAGGTTAATTAGAATGGCCCTCCTTCAGTGCAAATAATAGAATAGCGAAAATACGTCAGATATAGTGGGAAATGTTCGTATGAAGTGGAAGATGAACTGTATTAAGCAATTGTAATAAAATTTTAGCTTTTGTTATATACATGCCTAGAAAAATGGCAGGAAGTAACCTGTTACTCTGATGGGACTAATTCAGTATTTTTATGGCATTTTCTAGATTTTCTTACCACTAATAGCAACTTTCATAACTTACGATTTTTTTTTTTAACATTTCCTAATGAAATTTTTTTTTTTTTTTTTTTTTTTTTTTTTTTTCAGTAAAAGAAACAGTAGGTCAACAGAGGTATATTCCCTAAGTGGTGCATTTATTTTGAAAATACTGTCAATGTAATATTTTTTCAAAATTGAAAATAAAATATTTTGCCTACTTATTAAAAAGAAATAGTTTTTACCTTGTTCTGAGGCTCGGTAATGAGAACCAAATTGCAAAGTTGCAGAATTTTTTTTCCTAACATTGTCAAACAATTGGTAATAGTGTTTTGAGATTGAACAGAATTTGATGTGTTTAATTTGTAAAGTGTATTTTTTGTGGTTACACAGAAGCAGTAAAAAACCTTGACAGAAATAATGAGCTTTAACATAATCACAGCCTCTAATCTAAGAATTCTGTGTAAGGACCAGTCTTAACAGAGATAAGGTCTCTGTTATTTTCCTGTAAGATTTTCTCAGCATGGAGAGATGAGAGAACTGTTTAATCAAGAGCAGGATGGATGGAAGTATGTACAACAATGCTTGAAGTAAGAGGGAAAAGAAAGCAAATGAGTCTGAACTTATCCATCAGTATTATTTGTATATCACCTATTAGCTTCTAAGTAGTATCAATATTAATAAGTCTTTATTAATAAAAGTTTTTTATTACTTATTATAAACAGTAAGCTCTCTGTTTACTCATGGTCATATGAAAATTAGAATACTTTAGTTTCCTAGGATTCAGTCAACCTTGGGATTATGGGTAGTCAGCCTGTTACGAGAGTCCTGGTCTTAAAAAGATCTACTTTTAGCAACAATTCAGATATTTAGCAATGTCTGAAAACTGTCAAGCCCTGCTCTTTTAGTGTATATTTACTGTTAAAGCACAGAACTTCCTTTTTTATATTAGTAGAATTTGGGAGAATGCTGATTCCTATTGAGGTTTTTGTTTGATTGTTTGAAAGTCTAATGTAGTGAAAAGATTGCTCATTTCTGTGCTTCATCAACAGTTATTTGGCACCCTTTCCCTGTCTTTTGTGGGTTAAGCATATCACTTTGAAGTCTTATTCAGTTATGTATTTTAAACAGAAGTAACATTTGTTTTCCAAATTCTCTTTAGCCCTCAAATCCTTTTTTCTGAAATAATAAAAAAAGAATGTTTGCATAGCACCTTACATTTTTATAAAAATATAAATCTCATATGATTAATCTTCCTCATCTTTCCCCAAATCATCCCCAGCTGCCCACCAGCATAAGCAAATCCTCATATTGAAGCCCTTGCACTCTGAAGCCTGACTTACCTAATGATTTCCTGAGACAAAATAAGCTCTCTTAGCTAGTGACTCCTATAGTGCACTTTCCAAAAATTTGAACCCTACCCTTAGGACAACCTCTTAATGAAACCTTTCTCAAATGCTCCAGCAAACTTTGAATTTATTTGGTAGCCATTTGGATGTTAGAAAAAATGTTAATTCGTAGAAACTGTATTCACATCCTTCCTTTCTGAAAGCCTTGGTCAGACTTCTATTAGTATTCATACTACTAATAGAAACTTAATAGGTGATACACTGGCTGGGCGCGATGAGTCACGCCTGTAATCCCAGCACTTTGGGAGGCCAAGGCAGGCAGATCACTTCAGATCAGTAGTTCAAGACCAGCCTGGGCAACATGGTGAAACCTTGTCTACAAAAGTTAGTTGGGCGCAGTGGCGGACGTCTGTAATCCCAGCTACTTGGGAGACTGAGGCAGGAGAATAACTTGAACCCAGGAGGCAGAGGTTGCAGTGAGCTGAGATTGCACCATTGCGCTCCAGCCTGGGCAACAGAGTGAGAGACTGTCTCGGGAAAAAAAAAAAAATAGGTGATATACTAATTATTTAGTAGCTCTTTGGATGCTAGGAAAAATGTTAATTTGTATAAACTATATCCACATCTATGAGAACTCTTACAGATAACAACTTGTAATACACATTGTTCAATGTTCCTTTCTTAAGAGTGCTTTAGGCTGGGTGCTGTGGCTCATGCCTGTAATCCCAGCGCTTTGGGAGGCTGAGGCTGGCGGATCACCTGAGGTCAGGAGTTCAAGACCAGCCTGGTCAACATGGTGAAACCCCGTGTCTCCTAAAAATAAAAAATTAGCTGGGTGTGGTGGCACATGCCTGTAATCCCAGCTACACAGGAGGCTGAGGGAGGAGAATCGTTTGAACCTGGGAGACGGAGGTTGCAGTGAGCTGAGAATGTGCCATTGCACTCCAGTCTGGGTGACAGAGTGAGACTCCATCTCAAAAAAAAAAGCAAGAGTGCTTTAGTCCCTAAAATGATTTTACATTCAAACTAATCCTTCTCAGAGTGTACATTTCTTTAGCGGTATCATCAACTATTAGGTTGGTGCAAAAGTAATTGCAGTTCTTGCCATTAAAAGTAATGGCAACTCAAATAGTATTTTGGCCTCATGCAGTGTGGTGGACTAGAGCTTACTTACCCTTGGGCTCTTAGACTCTTACGTTGGGGAACTGTGGGCCCAGGGCCCCTGTTCTTATAAAGCTTTATTGGAACATACCATGCCCATTCATCTGCATGTTGACTTTGGCTGCTTTTGCATTACACAGTGCCCAAAGAGTAAAATATTTGCTTTCAACCCATTTAAGAAAAGTTTGCCAACTCCTGAAATGAAGAAGATAGGCAAATCTCAATACCCTTGTCAGAGAGAACTTACGACTTTAGTAGTTTTTGTCTTAGGAGAAAGATTATGAAGAACCTATAGTTCCTCACCTAAATGGTCTTGCCCTTGGCAGTGAGCAAGATAAAAGTTTTTGCAAATTTTATCCAGATGTATACATAGATTTTATACAAGATAGATACATAGACATGAACAATTTTATGATTGCTTAATGTTTTAAAATACACTTAAATCCTAGTATTCTTGGGTGCATAGCTATGTTAGTGAACCATTAACTGAAATTTGGCTTTTGGTCTCTAAAAAATTGAAAGCATGTTGAAGTTGGCAGGATTTTCTTTTAAAGCTGTTAGATAACTGGGAAGCTAGAAATTTAAGGTTTTTTAAAAAGACATTTTGTTTTCATTCCAGCTAAACCCACAGTTCAGCCTTCCCCTTCTACAACTTCCAAGACAGTTACTACATCAGGTAATTGAGGCTTTTTAGATTAACAATGATGTAGGATGTGTGTATGATGTTGCCCTTTACAATTTCTACCATCATTTTCCAGCTTTCTTGATTAATGGTTATGGAACTGAAATTCTTCTCTTACATTTAGGGGAGATCAAGGTAGTTCTTTGTTAACACAATAATGATAGTTTTGCTGAGATTCCCCTTCCCATTTATAAATGTGTAATTACATTTGACGTGACACTTTAGAATTAAGTAATAATGTTTTTCCAAACATTTCAGTACAACTTGTATGTAAAATCTAATTTGTAACTTCTGATTACTGTTAGGGATTGGTTGTGTGCTGTATGAGAGAGCATGGCGATTTGAGGGAAGATAATATATCCGTCCTTTTCACTGAGAAAGGTCTAAAAAGCCAGAATCACTACCAGATGTGCACCTCACTTTCTTAACCGTTTCTTAACATTGCTCAGTAACGTGAAAATTAGCTTGTTATTAAATGATGATTTGACATAATCTAATTTAAATCATATTTAGGTTACGCCACAGGATACTGTAGGTACAAAGGTTAAGAATCCTTTCCTCTCTCCATATTTTTAAAAAACTGATGCTAATCTTCTACCTCCTTTTTGTGATTTCTTTTTCTTCATGCTTATGCCACCTTTTTCTCAGTTTCAGTGAAGCCATTCTGTCTTCACAAGAAGGAATACAAAACAGTTGTGATTAAAGTAACCAACTGGTACAGCCACCAGAACCAGTGTTCTTTGATAACTGTTACTTTTTTCTTAAATAGATTATTTTAAATGGGAAATCGCTTTTTCTGCCTGAAAAGAAATTCAGATATTTGTTTTTTCCTTATTACTTGATAATACTTTCTCATGTGAAATTTGTTGGCAGGATATGCCTTTAAAAACAGTTATTTTACTTGTTGAAATTATAAATTGCATATTAGATTATTTTTGTAACATGAAAAATTGCAACCAAAATTTTTACCTTATACTAGTAAATTCAAAAGTCATGTGAATTTTCAGCACTATTGACATTTACACTCACAATGAACTAAAAGTACATAGTCTGAAGAAATTGTTGCATATTTTAGAAGTGTTTGATATATTCCCAGGGCACAATTTATATACTAGGATAATTTTTCCCATTGTTTTTATATTTGTAGTAGTACAGCAGCACTGACCACTTTGTATCCTTGGGTGAAATGAAAAAATGGGATATGGTTGTCTTCCTCAATTAGGGATAAATTCTAGCTGTAAAGACTTGAGGAAATACTTTATAGAATTTAACACATGGCAAAATAGAGGCTCAGGTGAGTCTTTAAATTACAATAGAGGACCATGAAACTTAGGATTGTTGTTTCTTTTGTCTCACCTAACAGGTACAACAAATACCACTGTGACTCCAACCTCACAACCTGTGCGAAAGTCTACCTTTGATGCAGCCAGTTTCATTGGAGGAATTGTCCTGGTCTTGGGTGTGCAGGCTGTAATTTTCTTTCTTTATAAATTCTGCAAATCTAAAGAACGAAATTACCACACTCTGTAAACAGACCCGTTGAATTAATAAGGACTGGTGAGTCATTTGTGTAACTCACTGAAACCAAAATACTATCTTTCAAGATGTCCCACATGGAAGACGCTATTCCAGGATCTTTAAATTTCCATGGATGCATATAGGATGTTTGGGAGCATCATCCATGAAGAAAAAAATCAATTAAATCATTGTGTTCAACAGGAATATTTAAAATATTCTGCATGAATCCTGTGGCTGTCTTCTTTATTTTAAATAGCTGCTGCTGTGGGATTATATTTTTTTTTCCTTAACATGCCAAATATAACTTTCTGTAAGTGATGGAAAATGTTGTCTTGTGCAGACAACATCATGACTCTTGGCAGTTTAAATTTAGTAATTTTAGTGAACAGAATTGAGAAGAATGTGCCAAATGAGAATGGATTTTTGGCTGTCATTTCAAAAGTGGAATAAATTTATTAATTTAGTAGTACTAAATGGTATCCTTAGATTAAAATTTTGTGCTTGATAACAGCTATTTTTTCTACATTGGAAACAAGATGCCACAGAAGGAATTGCATTCCAGATTTAAAGAAATGAAAGGATACCATTAGTGTGTAAAACAGGTTATTGTTCATACTTGTAAAGCACCTTATGTCATTGAGAAAATAAAGAACAGTGCCTTAGAAGACAGTGAAAGGTAAGCTCTAGCTTAATGTCTATGATTTGTTCTTTGACATTAAGGAAGGTAAGGATTGGTCAGAGGATGTAACTTGATGTGAGCAGTAGTAAACCTGTTTTAGATATCATACTGTTAATATTTTATTGAAAATTTATTTCAGAGCGGAGAAACTTAAGCTAAAGGCTGTTATACAAAATTGAAAGCCTAAGTATCTTGAGTCTCCCAACATTTTTCTTATGGCTGTTGAAAAGTATAAAGCTAAATTGATTTAATTACACTTTCCTTTGTACTTTAAAAAAAAGTATGCTAGCACTATTGTACCTTAAAAGGATTTCCACCAGACTTTCTTGACTAGTGACTTCTTTGGTGAGGCAAGAAGGAAATACATTATTTTAGAATCATTTACTATTTAAATGAGACAATCATATTATTTTGGAATCATTTATTTAAATGAGACAATCATTTTAAGTTTTAAGACAGCAGAAGTGACCAATGTAATTTCACAACACCTAAGGATTTTTTGGTTAATCAGGTTACTGTAGATTTTTACTGATTGTCCTGGATGAATAGACTGTGCTTTTTTTTTCTCCCTTCTTTTCTTCTTGGTTTCCCATAGTATAGTAAGCATGCATACTTTAACTTCTATAGTTTTCTTGTTTAGAGGGTCTTCTTCAGTTTTAGAGGATTACTTCTCCCTTGCCTTTGACTCATTGGACTAGTGCAGAGGCTTTAAGTAGCTTAAAATGGGCTTTTGCTTTTCTAGGTCATTAACGTTTTTAGTTTCTTTAGCCAATAGTGGCTGAGTTTCGCAGTTGATTTTCAATATTTTATAGTAAGAAACGACAAATTGCTTTGGTTCATTTCATAAACTGAAACTCTGCATTTAGATAACTATTAAAGGTTGTTAAGATGAAGATTTACTGTTTCTTTGTTACTCGTTGGTACAGCTGTTTGTTTTACTTGCACATTTGTACATATACTTAATGTTTTCAAGTGCCTTAATTGTTTAAAATCTCTGGCTTCAAAGTTTCTTGGGGAAAGATCGGTTTACCTCACATTTTTTGTTTCCATTAGTAATATTCTAGGTACCTCACAAAATGTATTATGGTGCCATGGCTGTTAGTTTTTAGTGAGTGCTGTAGGATTAATTTAAAAATAGGCAGAATTCCATTCCTCCCAAAGTGGCAAAAATTAGCTACACTCATGTAATTGTCATTTACCTGGGTATGAATTCCCTGACACCCATTAATGTCAACATATGTAGCAAATTTTGTGAAAATGTAACAGTTTGAAGCTTCTGTAATTTTGAGCACTGCTCTAACAACAAGCGTAATATAAAATTAGATTTTGCAAGTCTACAAATGAGCTCTTGCAACAGAACTCACAGCCTTTTTACTTTTTCCCCTAACTTTAGCAATGTAGTATCTTGAGCCATTAATTTTTGGATTTTTTTAAAAATCCAGAAGGTATATAGAAACCTTTTCAGATTTTTCATCTGATTTGTTCTTGCAGATGTCCTTTTATCAAATACCTTATTTTACCTTACAGATACTTGTTGCACAGGCAGATACTGCTGTATTTAGACATTTCTATTTCAGTTCATTAAAAACTTCAAAACCAATCTGTATCATGTACCAAACTGACTTAAAATAAATCTACATGTTTATTGAATTAATAGTGTGTTAAACTGCGTTTTGCTTATAAAATTTAATGCTTAGTGGATTTATCTTAGTCGGCTTGGGGTGGGCTTTCTACTCAATTTTTATTGCTCCTCTAGACCAGCCGATAGTAACTAAGGCACATGTTGATATCAGTAGAAAGCAGAGCCTTGGAAGTAATGGGTGGAGGGAGGACTTGGTATACTTGTGGGAGTGATTTGCAAGTTGATCTTCCACAAATCAATAGAAATTATGCTGTAGTTTTCCAATAATTTTTGAGAGGAATACTATCTTGTTTTTATATATCTGAAAGCTAGTTTGTGGCTTTCTGCCTTTTTAGTTCATATTGCATATACAGTAAAAAACCAAGAACTATTTGGTATAAATTACTATCAAGCCACATGATGTGACTTCAGAGTGTGGTTCTTGTTGTTTTGTGGGCAAAATTACGTTCTATTTTAAATCACTGGACTTGAACTAAGAATTTACTCCTCTGTAAGCCTTAAAACCTCTAAGGGTGGACTGAATAATTCACTTCAGAAATCATGAATTTTGGGTTTTGTATTAGCCTTACATACAGTCACATTTGGTTTAAGTAATACAAAACTTGATGCTAAGCTTAATGACTCTGGTAAACATTAGAAACAAATTTCTTTTTTTTTTTTTTTTTTTTGAGATGGAGTCTCACTCTGTCGCTGAAGCTGGAGTGCAGTGGCACGATCTCAGCTCACTGCGGCCTCCACTGCCCAGGTTCAAGCGATTCTCTTGCTTCAGCCTCCTGAGTGGCTGGTATTACAGGCACCCGCCACCATGGCCAGCTAATTTTTGTAATTTTTAATAGAGATAGGGTTTCGCCATGTTGGCCAGGCTGGTCTCGAACTCCTGGCCTCAGGTGATCCACATGTCTTGGACTCCCAAAGTGCTGGGATTACAGGCGTGAGCCACTGTGCCTGGCCTTGTCCAGTGTTTCTTAGTCATTCAAGAATCCAGCCTCATTTCATCCCAGCTGGAAGAAAAAGTTCAACATAGGGTTTATAATGTATTATTTTTAAAATTTTCAATTAATACATAGATTTTCTTAAATATACTTCTTAGAAAACAAATCGCATTTAAATATTACAGATATGGTGTCAGTCTGCTTTGACCATCCCCAGCCCTTTTCTCCTCTTGCCTTCAGTGGTGATACAGAGGTAATCACTAACTGGTTTACAATTAATGGATTTATAATCACATAATTGTATGTACCTTTGGAAAATAATGTAATGTGGATTTTTTTTTTATCCTGTAATGTTCATTCACTTTTTGGAGATCTTTCAAAGGTAGTGTATGTGGCTATACCAAATTTTTTTTTTTTTTTTTTTTTTTTTACATTCTTGGGTACATATGTACAACTTGCAGGTTTGTTACATAGGTATACGTGTGCTATGTTGGTTTGGTGCACCCATCAACTTGTCATTTACATTAGATGTTTCTCCTAACGCTATCCCTCCCCCAGCCCCCATACCCCAATAGGCCCCAGTGTGTGATGTTCCCCTCCCTGTGTCCATGTGTTCTCATTGTTCAACTTATGAGAACATGCAGTGTTTGGTTTTCTTTTCTTGTTTTCTGTTTCGCTGAGAATGATGGTTTCCAATTTCATCCATGTCCCTGCAGAGGACATGAACTCATCCTTTTTTAATGGCTGCGTAGTATTCCATGATATGTATGTGCCACATTTTCTTTATCCAGTCTGTTATTGATGGACATTTGGGTTGGTTCCAAGTCTTTGCTATTGTGAATAGTGCCATAACAAACATAGGTGTGCATGTTCTTTATAGCAGCATGATTTATAATCCTTTGGGTGTATACCCAGTGATGGGATGGCTGGGTCAAATGGTATTTCTAGTTCTAGATCCTTGAGGAATTGCCACACTGCCTTCCACAATGGTTGAACTAATTTACACTCCCACCAACAGTGTAAAAGCGTTTCTATTTCTCCACATCCTCTCCAGCATCTGTTGTTTCCTGACTTTTTAATGATGGCCATTCTAACTGGTGTGAGATGGTATCTCATTGTGGTTTTGATTTGCATTTCTCTGATGACCAGTGATGAGCATTTTTTCATGTCTGTTGGCTGCATAAATGTCTTCTTTTGAGAAGTGTCTGTTCATACCCTTTGCCCACTTTTTGATGGGGTTTTTTTCTTGTAAATTTATTTAAGTTCTTTGTAGATTCTGGATATTAGCCCTTTGTCAGATGGGTAGATTGCAAAAATTTTATCCTATTCTGTAGGTTGCCTGTTCACTCTGATGATAGTTTCTTTTGCTGTGCAGAAACTCTTTAGTTTAATTAGATCCCATTTGTCTATTTGGCTTTTGTTGCCATTGCTTTTGGTGTTTTAGTCATGAAGTCTTTGTCCATGCCTATGTCCTGAATGGGCTATACCAAATTCTTAATTTCTGTGTTGGTATATGTAGTATGGATACCATAATTGACACAGGTATTTACCTATTGAAAGACAAGCTTTTTGCAGTTTTTAGTTCATAGCAACAGTTTTACAGACCATCTTTGTACCTGCCACCTTGTTTATGTGTGACTTCCTCCAGAGTAGAAATGGAGGCATGGAAAGCTGCTTCATAGGGTTTCCACACTGAGGATTTTCACAGAGATTGCTTTCCACTTCTCACTGGCAGCAGATCACTTGATATCTGAACAGTTTTTAAATTTTAATATTCTGGTGAGTGGAATGATTTCCTTGGTGAATCATTTATTTTTCTTTTTTTTTCTTATCAATTTGTAGGGGTTTTTTGTTTTAATCTGAAAATATGCTGGCTGCTAATCCATGGTGAATAGATTTCAAAAGATATTTTCTTGGCTGGGTGCGGTGGCTCACACCTGTAATCCCAGAACTTTGGGAGGCCGAGGCAGGCGGATCACAAGGTCAGGAGATCAAGACCGTCCTGGCTAACACGGTGAAATCCCATCTCTACTAAAAATAGAAAAAATTAGCCGGGTGTCGCGGCGTGCACCTATAGTCCCAGCTGCTGGAGAGGCTGAGGCAGGAGAATGGTGTCAACTCGGGAGGCGGAGCTTGCAGTGAGCCGAGATTGTGCCACTGCACTTTAGCCTGGGCAACAGAGTGAGACTCCGTTTAAAAAAAAAAAAAAAAAAAAAAATTCAAATTTGTGTCTCTGATAATGGTTTGTGTCAGGAGACAAGCCACACAATATGAACAGGAAAAGTTTGATATGAAGAGATATTAGCTATAACAGTGGTTTGCAGTGATGAGGCATATTATCTGCAGAATTTTAAGAAATTTGTGAAGCAGTAAAAAGAACTTTTTTTATTTTTTATTTATTTATTTTTTTTTTGAGACGGAGTCTTGCTCTGTTGCCCAGGCTGGAGGCTGGAGTGCAGTGGCACGATGACAGCTCACTGCAACCTCCACCTCCCAGATTGAAGCAATTTTCCTGCCTCAGCCTCCCGAGTGGCTGGGATTATAGGTATGAGCCACCATGCCTGGCTAATTTTTTTGTATTTTTAGTAGAGATAGGGTTTCACCATGTTGGCCAGACTGGTCTCGAACTTCTGACCTCAAGTGATCCACCCACCTCAGCCTCCCAAAGTGCTGGGATTACAGGCGTGAGCCACCTTGCCTAGCCAAAAAAGAACTTTAAAGAATACAGAGATAGCAGATGTAGGAAGCAGCCACCACCCACTCCCTCAAGCTGAGTTTCAGAACTGATTAGCGAGCATGCAGTCCTGGCCCCCTGGGTGAAGCTCATGGTAGGTGCAAATCCATCTGAGAGAGGGCCAAGGAAGCCATCCATGTTTGTCACACCAGTGGCAATCTTCTGGGAAGTCATCCAAGGTGGTGACTTTACAGTGGCATTCCACTGTAAAGTTGTGAGCTGCTGGAGCAGGGCACTGAGGGTGTCTCCCTAGTGGAGCAAACCAGAGCCAGGAAAAGAAATCCCTCCAGCATCCTGCCAGTGCCCTTATAAAATATCATGCTGCTTCCCCAATACTGAGGCCAGACTCCTCTGAGGAGGCTTTCTAGTGTGGCTTAGTAGGAAGGACCAGGCTCAACTCCTAGCTTTGTGTGAGCTGCAAGTACTGTTTTTTCTAAACCTTTTCCCCAGCCTTGTGTATAAAAGGAGAAATCGTCATACGGTCCAGCGTCATTATCACAGAGCAGGCAATGAGAGGTGGATTGGGAGCTGAGGCAAGAAGTTGGTAATAGTCACAGTCCACCCCTTTGGCTACTCAACTTCCACATTTGCCCATCTACACACTTTGACGCTTCTCAACAACATTGGAACAGCTCTACATTTCCATCTAACAAGATACAGCTATACTTCCTTATAAGTCACGTTTGCTCCCTTTCCCCAACATGAGAAGCCCAGTACCAGCAGTCATTGTATCCATTGTTGGCTATATGAATTACTCAAGTTCTGTCACTGTTCCACCAATTGCTCTGTTATCAAAAGACTGATTGTGGCCAGTGTGGTGGCTCACGCCTGTAATCCCAGCACTTTCAGAGGTCAAGATAGATTGGTCTGCATGATACATTGGTTTCATCTAAAAGTGGAAAGCTAAAGCACTGCAGCCCTGCATCCAGACCAATCTGTCTTGGGCGGATCACTGAAGGTCGGGAGTTTGAGACCAACCTGGCCAACATGGTGAAATCCCATCTCTACTAAAAATACACAAATTAGCTGGGCATAGTGGCAGACACCTGTAATCTCAGCTACTTGGGAGGCTGAGTCAGGAGAATCACTTGAACCTGGTAGGCAGAGGTTGCAGTGAGCTGAGATTGTGCCACTGCATTCCAGTCTAGGCGATAGAGCAAGATTCTGTCTCAAAAAATAATAAACCCAATTGTCAATTTAACCTCGAAAACCGTGTATATTAAGTTAAAATGCAAGGAGAAAGTGAAAATGGTTAGAACATATGAATAAATACAAGAGGAAAATGGAAAACATTCAAAGCTACTATAGCCGTCATTTCTACAAACCTTCAACCTCTTTTAACTCCCTATTTGAGATTTATTTTGCCCTTGGCCAGAACCTCAGCGAAGAATCTTGAGTCCTCCTGTGCTACCTGTTTTGGTTGCTGTAATTTTTCATGAGCCTTTACTATTGGATGTGGGAATACTCAGGCACCCAGAGAATCTCCTGTGTTCCAGAAATAGTCCTTTTTGCCTCCATTGTGTACTAGCAATACACTCACTCTGGTAATCAGGATTGATCATTCCTGCCAGTATAGTTACACCTTTTGTTCCTTATTGGTTCAGTGGCGTCAGAAACCCAGATGGCAGTCTTGTCTTAGATCCTACATCAGTGGAACAAGTGTTGTATCTCTGATTGAAGGATCCCCTGGGAACTAAGACTGCCAAACCAGCAAGCTTGAGTTTGCTAAAGTAAGAAGTATAATCATGAAAGGAGCCACTCCCACTTCCACCCTGTGATTCCCAGAACTGTATACTCTGGCTCAAAGCATGTACTGTCATGTGGAACTCCATCCTTCACTGTGGTATCTGCCAGCTATCATCATAAGTGGGTATTGAGTGAACCATTCCACCTTTCAATTAGATTAACCACTTCTGGGTTTTGGAGTATGTTAATTTCATAGGCATGAACTCATTGCAGCATTTCATTTGCTGGGAAACTGATTCCATGCTTAGAAGCAATGCTATGGGAAATGCCATGGTGGTGGACAAGGCATTTTGTGAGTAGGTGGATTGGATAGTAGTACTGGCAGAAGCATTATGGGCAGGAAAGGGAATCCATATCCAGAATACGTGTCTATTCCAGTGAAGATGAATCTCTGCCCCCTACATGATGGAAAAGATCTGATGTAGTCAACTTGCCACCAGGTAGATGGCTGTTACCCATGGAATTGGTGCCATATTGCAGCCTTGATATTGGTCTTGGCTCTTGACAGATTGGGCAGTTGGCAGTAGTGCCTGTCAGCCTTGGTAAGGGGAATCCCCCGATGTTGAGCCCACACACAGCCTCTATCCCTGCTACTGTGGCTGCATTATTTATGGACCCATTGAGCAAGTGGTATAGTAGCTGGGGAATGTGCACTGAGATTATAATTAATGTAACTGATAACCTCAGCACATTGTTTTGTCAACTTGATTAATAAGAGCCTCCTCTGCTATGGATGCCCTTTGGTGGGTGTATTAGTCCGAAGCTGCTGATAGACATACCTGAGACTGGGCACTTTACAAAAGAAAGATTTAACGGGCTTACAGTTATTCCACATGGCTGGGGAGGCCTCACAATCATGGCGGAAGGCAAGGAAGAGCAAGTCACGTCTTACATAGATGGCAGCAGGCAAAGAGAGAGCTTGTGCAGAGAAACTCCCGTTTTTAAAACCAGATCTCATGAGACTTACTCACTGTCACAAGAACAGCATGGGAAAGACCCCTCCCCCATGATTCAGTCGTCTCCCACTGGGTCCCTTCTACAACACGTGAGAATTATGGGAGCTACAAGATGATATTTGGGTGGGGACACAGAGCCAAACCATATCAGTGGGCATTAACCTAGGGCACAAATATCTTTAGTCTGTGCCCATTCCCAGAGGTCCGTCCACAGATGATTCCCAGACTTCCTTGTCACCAGCCTTCCAGACCTGTTTCTTCCAAGTCCCTATCTAGCCAAGCCATCGGCAGCTACCCATTAATTAGTATAAGTCTGTACTTATGGCCATCTCTCAGTTCAGACAAGTGGCCAACCAAAGGTATTACTTGAAGTTCTGTTCACTGGGAGGATTTTTTTTTCTTTTGACCACTGTCCTTCAGGGTGGCCCTTGGGTGGGGCTATAGTGCTTTAGCTATCCACTTTTGCATGAAACCAACATATGCAGACCAATCTGTAAACCAGACTTGATTTTTTTTCTTTCTTGGTCAATTGGTTAGAACAACCCCCAGGAGACCATAGGTATGGGTTGAGGGAGAGAAGGCAATGAAAGAGGAGTTGGTGTTGAAAGAGTCTGAGCCAACTGTTCAAGCAAGCTATGCTACCTCTGTCTTCAGACCTGCTAAAGCAAGCTAAGTCTATTGTGCACCATTTCTGTCTGATGATAGATTGCTGCTTTGCATGTCCAAGTTCATGACTAGGCTAGCTAACATCCACATTATGATGGCAAGCTCAGGCCACATGATCCCCTGCCATCCCATGGTTAGGTTTTCAGTCTCTACCAAGGCACAGTAGTAAGACAGCGGTTTCTTAAAAGCAGAGTAGTAATCTTCAGAAGACATGGGTTTTCTTCCCCATGATTCTCCTACTGGTGCTAAAAGAGGCTCCACACAATATCCCTATAGGCCGTGATACTTTCAGTATCAGTGGATCTGCTGGATCATAAGACCCACATGGTAGAGCAGCTTGTGCTGTAACTCAAACTTGCAATAGAGCCTTTTCTTGCTCTAGTACCCACTCAAAAATGATCATCTTATGGGTGACTCTAGATGGGCTGAAATAGCACACTTGAATAAAGCATATGTTGCCTTCAAAATTCAAAATGACCTACCAAGCATCATGTCTTTTTAATCATGGTGCACAGTGTGAAGTGCAGCAACTTATCTTTCATTTTGGAAGGGGATATTTTAATTTGTTCCAAATCATTGAACCCCTAGAAACTTCACTGAGTTTCTGAATTACGGGATTTTTCTTTCACCTTTTAGTTTTTGTATGTTTTATTAAGCACCTAAGTACTTGCCACATCCTGCTCATTATTTCTAGTCAGCATAATGTCATCAGTGTAGTGGACCAATGTGATATTGTGTGGAATATCATGATGAACAAAGTCTCTGTGGACTATATCATGGCAGAGAGAAGGAGAACTGACAAAGCTTTGAGGCAAGACTATAAAGATATACTGTGGCTTTGCCAGGTAAAAGCAAACTGCCTCTCATGCTACAAAAGGCTTTAAGGAAATAACTGCATGTCAAGTCCCAGGAGCATATTTGTTGCAGTAAAGATAATAAGTCTGTGACAGCAGCTGCAATTGAAATCACCACCTCATTAAGATGTGGAACTGATACTCCCTAGTTGTTTTCTAAGATCTGTTTTCTGCACAGGCCAGAGTGGTGAGTTAAATGATGAAGGGATGGTTATCATCACTCTTGCTGCTTTCAAGTGTTTGATGGTGGCATTAATGCCCAGGGCCATTTCCCCAGGGTTATGGTATTGCTTCTGGTTTGCTTTTTTGATAGGGAAAGTTCCAGGGGCTTCCAGTAATCCCTTCCTACCATAATTGATTCTTAGCTCATATGTCAAAAAACCAATATGGAAATTCTTCATATTGTTAATTATATTTATTCTAATTATTCACTCAGAAACTGGGGAAGTAGTCACAGGGTGGGTCCATGTGCCAATTTGGTCCACTGTAATTCAGACCTGAGCTATGACTCTTTCTATAGCACCTTACCACTGTAAGCCTTCATTTTGTCTGGTAAGCCACAGTGGTGTTTTGGGAACAAGAATTAGCATTAATTTAGGCCCTGGGTCTAGTAACCACCAAAATGTCTGGATATTTTCTTTTCTCTGAAGAACAGTAATTTAAGAAAATGATTGCAGGTCCCTTAGGGAACGGTTTGGAAGAAGATGTATAACATGAACCTGCAGCAGTGAAGGGTCCTTCCTCAAGGAGATCCATCCTCCCCTTTGGTCAAGGGCCTCTGGTCTGTGAATTGGAACCTGGGTCAGGGGCTGTGACTCTTCACTGTGGTGACTCAAGTTTTGGCTACTAGACCTATAGATTTTTCTGTTATATACATTAAGCAATTTTCTGTTACATACATTAAGCAATGTTATATACATTAAGCAATTTCTGTTACATACATTAAGCAATCTATGATTTCGTATGATTTCATACCTGGGGACACATTAACTACCAAAGATCTCTGCAGGCCAAGGGATTCTGACTACTGATACATCCCTATTGCCCTTTATAATGGATGTGCCCACCTTGTCTTTGCCAGTTAAAGCCTGCCACTTCACTCTTCTACTTTGGAATTGCATTTTCTTCATTGAAATCACAGGGCCCATCTCAATGGCAATGAGAAATTTGATGAGCTTATAAATACAACTGTCATTGTAATTTAGCATGCCCCTAATAAAAATTTGTGCTTGATTTTTAGCAATATTATCCCTGTGACTGAGAAATAAGAGATACTTTTAGGGGTATCATGGAAGTTCTCTGGTTTCAGACCATGAATTAAGCCTAGAATTAAAGGTCATGACTTGCCATTTTCTTCCAGAAGTGCTGAAGTGCATTCAAAAAAATCCACCTCACACCACAGTCTCTATAGTCAACATGACTACCATGATAGTCAATGTAGTAGCAATTTAGGCTCCTAAAGGCACATGCTTCAGCAGGTACTTCAGCACAATCTGCCACAGGTAATAACGTGATTGTGATGCCACTGCATGCAAAGAATACTAACATTCCAATTTCCTGTTGGCTCAGCACTGTGTTCAAGCCTAAGGTTGCAGCCAACCAAATCCCAAGTTCCATCTGTGTTCTGTTTCAGTACATTTTCTGTTGCTTATAACATAATACCTGAAATGGGGAAATTTGTGAAGAAAAGGAATTTATTTCTTAAAGTTATGGAGGCTGGGAAACCTAAGGTTGAGGAGGCATGTCTGGTAAGAGCCTTCTTGCTGGTGGGGACCCTCCACAGAGACCTGAGGCAGCACAGGGCGTCACATGGTGAGGGAGCTGAGCATGCTAGCCCAAGTCTTCCTTTCTTATAAAGCCACCAGTCCCACTCCCATGATAGTCCATTAATTTAACAACCCACAAATCCAATCCATGAATGGATTAATCGATTCATAAAGGCAGAGTCCTCATGACCCAATCACCTCTTAAAGGTCTCACCTTTCAGTACTGCCACATTGGGGATTAAATTTTAACATGAGTTTTGGAGAGGACAAACACTCAAACCATAGCAGGTCTATCCTCTGGGAACACCCTGCTCCTGGTACCAGTTCTGTATCAGTCATGGGCCAATCGGGAGATAGAAAGCACACAGTAATTCAAACAGGGAAAGTTTGATATAAAGAATTATTAACTATAACAAAGGATTGGCATACTGCTTGTAAGCAATAAAGAGAACTCTAAAGAATACAAGGATAGCGGATGTAGGTACCAGCCACTACCCTTCAGGGCTGAGATCCAGACCTCATTGGAGAGGATCTGGCCAAAGCTTACTGGATGGCTGGGAAATTCACCGAGACTGCAAAGCTACTCAAAGGGGTGCTGGAGGGGACCCGTCATAGGAGGTGCCATGCAAGTGACACTCTACCATGGAGCTACATGCATCACTGGAGCCAGGCACTGCAGAAGCTGTATATACTACAAGAACCTGGTGCTGCAGAAGCCATGCACACTGCAAGAGCCTGCCTAGAGGAGCACAAGGTAACCTGGGAAAAAACCCTGCCACCTCCTACAGGGTCCCTCCAGCAACCTCTACTGACAAAGCTTAACTTCTTGCCAGTTGGCAAAGAGGAAATATTTATAGGGTCCATATTTGTTATTGCAGAACAGACAATAAAGAATGAATTTGGAGCTGAGATATAAGTTGATAACTGATACAGTATTTTATCATACTGAAGTTTTCTGATATCAGAGTTATCAATTTTCCTATTGGCTTTTATATTGTTTAAAAAATCAGTTTGTGCATGTGTGTCGTGTGTATATGTATGCATGTGTATGTATGTGCATTTAGGTCTTTAATCCATTTGGAATTTATAGTGTATGGGGTAAGGTGACGATTTAATTTATTCTAAATAACCTCCATGTTCTCTTTAGTTGGAAACGCCATGTATATCATATATAAATTTATGCATGTAAATATGTTTCTCTGTTCCATTCATCTGTTTATTAATTGCTTTACACAATACAGATTTTCTTGTCTGAACAAAGGACTTGGGTTAGGACTTTATACTAAAGTCTGAGGAAGTCTTTGGCATTTATAGGAAGAATGAAAAGATTAATAGAGGATGGCAAATTTGTTTTCTAAGTGAAACAAATGCTTTGACGTTCATTTGTCTGTTAATCTCTATTAACATACTTTGGTTTTTCACTTGTTAGTAAACACTGCTTAGAAGCAAGGGCCTCCATCTTAGCTGTCCTGTCTACCCACTAACTCTAGAATTCGTATTGAGAGGCTGCTGGTTGACCAGAGGCAAAGGCTAGCTTGTAGAAATGCAAATCAATGCTTAGGTTTTAAAGTCTAGGACCAACCCCTGCTTCACCTGGGGTTGGTTCAAGATGTAATCATCTTAGTCCTTCAACCCTGTCTTCCAAGTACAGACAAGAGAATTTCATACATAAAATTAAATAAGAGGTTTAATGGCATTTGGAGTCATTTTTATTCATTCAAATACTCATAGAAATAAAGGTTGGAAAAAGAAGATACGATCACCAGTCAGCTCTAAATGGGAATCTGGATGGAGCTGTTTGAACCTGAAAAGCTGTCAGTTGAAGATTTTCTGCCATATTGGGTAGGAAAACTTCGTCAATCCTTTTTTTGTGTTTAATAGGTACCTGTAATATAAGTAGATATCGGTGTTCATTAAGAACACGGTGAATAATTCTTGTTATAGCATCATAAAAAGTCACTTATTAATGAGACCAAGATCATTGATTCAGTCTGGGTTAGGCCATATAGTACGCCTTCTTGTCTGTATTTTGCCACTTGTCCTAAAGGGAATTGGTCAAGAATGAATCCATCAATGGAAAGCCATTTCCAGTTAAGGAAGAAACCACAGCTCATATTTCAAGTAATCTAAAAATTCCTTAACTTTTTATCATTTGTGTTAGTGCAGGGCTAATTTTTAGAAAATTAACTGTATTCTTACATTTCAGCCATGTATAAATTCGTCTTCAATCAGTATTTATCTGACTTGTCTCATAGGCCTTGCTTAAGAAGTCAGACCTGAGATCTGAAGAAGTTCCAGCTAACTGTGTACCTTCCCTGGCCTTGAGGTTTTTTGCTTGGGGTTCCCATATTGGGCCACAAGACATTTCATTGTAGGGTTTATTTATTTGGTAGGGCAATGTTCATCAATTAGCCTTAGACCATCACCCTTCTGAAACTCTCAAATATAATAAATCTTCACTAATGCACTTATCTGCTTAGCAGCCTTTTCAACAAGTCACGATCACCAGCACCCCCATGGTACTTACAGCTTTCAGGGTGAAATGGAGATGAAGTGATTGTTGAAAGCCCTTGTGATCCTACACATACAAAGTGAACTTTGCTTCTTTTTGAAAAAGGCTTTTGCAGAAACATAGACATATAATACAATTTCACATTTTCAAGAAAGATGACTGCACAGAGATTGGTGAGTCAAGCAAATGGTGGACATTAGTAATGTGGCCCTCACTTGGTCAAGATGGTGTTTGGGTATCTTCCCAATCTGTCTTTCCCCGTTCTTAACTGCATGTTTAGAAATCTTGAAACTTTTGATCCTTATAACTAGACCATCAGCTGCAGAATTACACCATCGAATGACTTGGAATGGCATACTTTTCTCTGAAGGAATGATTAAATCTTTTCCTCTTAATTTTTCATCAGGTAATGGGAAAGATTTTTTTTTTTTGAGATGAAGTCTCGCTCTTGTTGCCCAGGCTGGAGTGCAATGGTGCAATCTCAGATCACCGCAACCTCTGCCTCCCAGGTTCAAGCGATTCTCCTTCCTCAGCCTCCCGAGTACCTGGGATTACAGGTGCCCGCCACTACGCCCAGCTAATTTTTTTATTTTTCATAGAGACAGTGTTGCACCATGTTGGCCAGGCTGGTCTCAAACTCCTGGCCTCAGGTGATCTGCCTGCCTCAGCCTCCCAGAGTGCTGGGATTACAGGCGTGAGCCACCGTGCCCAGCCAGGAGTTCTTAAATGTGTTGATTAGCTATGTGAATCTCTAGAAGGGATTCTGAAAGAAAATGGAGCAAAGAGTAAAATATTTACTAAAGCAGTAGAGAGGAGGCAGTGGAAGAGGAATTATGTGTTGTTTTACATAAACTAAAAACAAACATTTTACGAGTTCTTCAAATATGTGCTAATCTGCATCCCAAGAATTTTCTTGGAAGGGTAGATTTCTCACGTGTTTTAAAATGACTTCCGAAACTATTTCTGCTCTGTGGGGGAACTCAGATAAGGAGTCTGATGCTGCTAGTTAATTGTTGAAGATGATTGGGGGAAAAAAGAAATTCAGAGATGGAACACAGCAAGGTGTTGGTACTGATTCCACACCCATTTATTGACTTGTAATTTAGAAGGTGCTATTATAGGATTATTTCAACATCAGAATTTTCTTATCCAGATTCAAGGCATCTACATAAGCTCCTGATATATAATTTTTCTAATGTAAGTCTGAAGTGACCCAAAAACCATGAAATCAAATTGTAAGGCTTTATTGTTTAATGCATGTAAATCAATCTTATTACTTACAGTCTGTGGCCTTTGAATCCATCTTGTTATTTTACTGCCTTTGAGATTAGTCTTTAAAAAGCGTTGCTGGGAGTATCTGGATGATGTGGAGACAGAAGTTGGGGAGTATTGAGCCTGGAATATAAGGTCTATAAAGTTAAAAATGTTAAATTATATCTCTGGTTGCAATGGATAAACCTAGATTATTTAGATTTTTTATTTTTTTGAGAGTGGGGGCCTCACTCTGTTGCCCAGGCTGGAGTGCAGTGGCATGATTATAGCTCACTATAACCTCAAATTCCTGTACCTAGATTTAATTCATAAAATTTAGGGCTTAAAATTGGCATCTAACTCAGCTTATTTTTCAGCTTCATCAATTTTGAGCAAATATGTCAAAACTTGGAGAGAGTTTTTTGCCCAATAGTCACATGACCAAGTAAAAGTGAAGGAGGTGACGAGAGACTTGGACTATGGTAGGTAGAAGCGGATAGACTGAAAGCTACTCAAATTAGTAGGAGTTGGGAATTAACCAGATTTGCAGGGTGACAAAGAACAGCTCCCAAATTTCTGGCTTAAGCAACTGGGTATTTGGCACTACCATTTGCTGAAAGAGCATCTCCCCCACCCCAAAAGTAGGAAGGGGGGAGGATAGGAAGATGGACTCCATTCCTGTTGAACTGGTGAGCCTGAGACGAATGTAGACATTATTCACTGGATATATGGGTCATTGGATATATGCGTCTACAGCTCAGAGGAGAGTTTTGAGCTGCAGATGTAGACTTAGCAAACAGTGATTAAAGCTGTGGGAAATATGCAATTATCTGGAGACAATGTGAGGTGAGAGGAGAAGGGGCCAGAAACAGAAAGATCCCTGAACAACTTCAGTGTTTAGAGGTTGGATACAGTAGGAGGAACTAGAAAAGGAAGCCAGAGGAAGAGAAAAACCACAAGGAGCAGTGCCAGGGGAATAATTAGGAGAAGGGTGTGGTCAGCTGTTTCAAATGCTGCTGAGACACTAAATCAGTGAGAATTCAGCAGTGTCCTTTGGACTTGGAGACAGAAGTGAAGGTGATCTTGGCAAGAGCAACTGCAATGAAATGGTGGTAAGAAAAATCAGATTGCTGGTGGTGTGGTAAAGACCTATTCTTGGCCCCCAATTGTGAATCTCCCCTAAGTCTTAGAAATAGACCTCACATTTTTTGTTCACACAGCATCCTAGAATAACAACTACATTTCCCAGTCTCCTTTGTGTGTTCTTGGGGCTAAGTGCTGGCCAATGGGATGTATGCAGAAGTGTCACAAGTGACTTCCAGGAAGCATTCCTCAAGCTTCAAGAGAGGGGTGGGCCCTTTTTGTTGCCTTCCTCCTTCCTATTGGCCGGAAAGCTTAAGTAGTCATCTTGGACCATGAGGTAGTGAGCAACATTTGGAAGCCACAAGTCGAGAATGGCAAAACCTGAGAGAAATTAAGTGAAGTGAATCACGAAAGTGAGTTTAGGCAGCTCTTTTAAGAAGTCTGACTGGGAAGAGAAAGACTAGGGGCAGAGGAAGGAATATGTCGTCAAGGGGGGGGGGGGGGGGGGAGCTATTTTACAGTGAATTTTATGATCCTGGCACATAAGTCATAAGTAATTGTTGCTTGCAAGATTAGAGGGATGCATGGATGGGAAATGCAAGTATGTAGAAAAGAAGCAGATAGTTCAAGGCCCCTGAGAAGGTAGCAGCTGATGGGCCCTTTACATAGGGATTGGCCTGGGGAAGAAAAGGGACATCCTTTCCATGTTCACAGGAGGGAAGGAGAAGCAGCAGAGTACAGATGTAGGTGGGCTGAGAGACAGGGAGAAGATGGCATTCCTGTCTGAGGGTTTTTAATTTCTCTGTGAAGTGGGAGATGAAAGGATGAGGGGTTGGGGGGAGTGTATGAAGGTCTGAGGAGACAAGGCAGATTTAAAACAGTTGCTGCAGAGAGGAGGAGAGAGTGAGCTGACCCAACCCTCAATTCCAGTGGAGGAGCAGGTAAGCTGGGCCTAAGCCAACCAGGCATCTTAGGCTGTGGCTCCACCGATTTGTTCAAAATTGGCAACATGACCCAAGTCAGTGCAGGCAGAGCCCAGTTCTTTTTAACTGTCCCATCTCCACACCCTGCTCCTGCCATGCTGAGCATGAACAGACGGAAGCTACAGAGGTGGCTGCCATCTTGCTTCCAAAGAGCCTTGCTTCCTTTCTGCTCCCAGCCTCCTCAGAGCCAGAGATGGAGAGAGTGAAAGCAGTCCTCGTGAAGTAGTTCAAACCTTGATGAAGCTACCTTTAGCCAGGCCTCTTCTCAACATTTTACAGTTTTATGAGCCAAGTGGTTTCATTTTTTTCTTAAGCATTTCTAAAATAATTGATTTAGAAAAAAATCATTTCTCAGGAGTTGCAAAATCCTAGGGGAATCACGTTAATGGCAAGGAAAGAGAGCGTGCCCTTTGAGTGCACCTATGCAGGATGCACCAGCAGGGATGCTGCTGTGGCTGCTGCTGCAGAAGACCCCTGGGTCACTTTGAGACTCCAGTTGGACAACAGCGGAGGAAGGAGTGAGAATATGGCTGACTTTTACTGCTTAGCATTAGCAGTATGGGTGATAGCTGACTGTGCCCTCAAATCCCTCCTCTACTTCCTGGGAAAGAAGCTTCCTTCCCACTCCTGCTCCCGCCCCAATCCTGGGAATTAGGGTCTACCCCACCTGCCTCATGCCTCACTCTGGTTCTCCTTCACAATAGGCAAGTGTTGGAGAACGTGGATGGCAGTTCACTAGGACGCATTATCCCAGGAAGGGATTAGAAAGATGCTTGGCTAGGCTGCAGGCAGCAGTGAAAGGGAGAGAAGGAAAAAATCCCCTGGCACATGGAGAAGACAGTGTAAGGTACAGAACTGCATAGGGTCAGGTGCCAAAGTAGGGCCCTTGTGTGCTCTTGATGCCCTTTGTGTTGGGGCTGGGGCAGCAGCAGCAACCAGTAGCTGGGGCAGGGGACACCAGCTCCCAATGTCAGGTCCAGGCAGCAATCCAGAGGCAGGAAGGAGGGCCCTGTGAGCTTTACTACCAAGTCCAGCTCTGCTCTTAGTAAACCCAAAGTAATCTCATCTGTGACTTTGTGCTCCTGAAAGGCTGTGTTTCCTCAGCTCATTCACGCTGGAAAGTAGCCAAAAGGAAATACAGATAAAGGGCTAAACACATGTATGCAAGTATAGTAACCAACACTTGCACAATTACTAAGTGCCACTAAGGTGTCAGACAGGAATTACTTCATTTAATCTCAGAGCAAGCCTTTGAGTGAGTATTCCCATTTTACAGAGAGGCTAATTAAGGTCTAAGGTCATGCAGCTAGCAGTGACAGAGCCAGGGCCTGAATTCTGGTTGTTTCACTCCAAAGCCCATATACTCAACTACCAGGCTATGTACAGAACAGGAAAGAAGAGACATGGCCAATCATAACAACAGGCCAATCATGGTTAGTGATATTTGGTGATTTTTTTTTTTTTTGAGACGGAGTCTTGCTCTGTCACCCAGGCTGGAGTGCAGTGGCGCAATCTCGGCTCACTGCAAGCTCCGCCTCCCAGGTTCACGCCATTCTCCTGCCTCAGCCTCTCCGAGTAGCTGGGACTACAGGCGCCCGCCACTACGCCCAGCTAATTTTTTTTTTTTGTATTTTTATTAGAGACGGGGTTTCACCGTGGTCTCGATCTCCTGACCTCGTGATCCGCCTGCCTCGGCCTCCCAAGGTGCTGGGATTACAAGCGTGAGCCACCGCGCCCGGCCTGGTGATATTTCTAATAGTCAGATCTAGAAGAGAACTTAGAATGTATTTAGTCCTCATCTTATAGAGGAGGAAGCTGGTTTAGAGACATCCTGGGGTCTGGCCTCGGCTCCATGCTGCCTGCACTGCTCAGAGAGCTATTTTGATTGTTATTTTCAAGGACACCCCAAACCCCCAGCACACAAGAATCATCACGTACTTTATGAATAACTGAGAAATGGGGTCATTGGTATCCCAAAGCATTAAGATGTCTCAAAATCCAATGAACTGGTTCTGGGACCAGATTGTGTGTGTGTGTGTGTGTGTGTGTTTATGAGACGGAGTCTCGCTCTGTCACCAGGCTGGAGTGCAATGGCTCCATCTCAGCTCACTGCAACCTCCAACTCCCGGGTTCAAGCAGTTCTCCTACCTCAGCCTCCCGAGTAGCTGGAATTACAGGTGTGTGTCACCATGCCCAGCTAATTTTTGTATTTTTAGTAGAAACGGGGTTTCACCATGTTGGCCAGGATAGTTGCAATCTCCTGACCTCGTGATCCGCCCACCTCGGCCTCCCAAAGTGCTGGGATTACAGTTGTGAGCCACTGTGTCCAGCCAAGACCAGTTTTTTATGACTGAAACCTTTTAGTAGTTGTATGTCAGTACTCCAAGGTGCTAAAGTAGGAAGTTTTGACTGTAAATCAGAATTACGGTTTATCCATTTATGTGTCATTCAACAAACATTGTGGAGGACCCACTCAATAACCACTGGATAGTTATTGACTCAGTCCTCCCTGAGTCCCTGAGACCCTCCTCAGTTCAGACCCCAGAGACTAGGAGGGTTTTCTAGCCAGAGCAGGGGGTATCCTTACCGCCTGATGACCCGTGGGGACAGCTGACCGCTGGGCATCGTGAAGCTGACTCTGCAGCTCCTCTACACGCTGGAGAGCATCCAGCTTCACACTGCGCTCCTGGGCAAGCCAGCTTCTCATCTGAGGGGAAAATGAGAAGCAGAGATGCTTTGTGCTCACTTTCATTTCCTCGGTTCACAGGGGGTTCCTAGGAAGAATGGGTGTCCCAGGCTACCCTGCAAAGAGAACTGGCTCTGGCCTGATTAGGCTCAGCTTAGCCTTCTGAGAATCAAGAACTTCAGGAAGACCAAGAACTTAACCAAAAAGGAACAGTCCATGGAATCCCTTATACCTTATAATAGCTAGGAACTTATTCACAAGGTTATATCTTTCATGTTTATTTCATCAGATAGGTAGAGGAAGATGGGAGTGAGGGCCCAGTGCACACAGGAACTTGGAGGCCCAGCCACTGCATCTACAATGAGGACTTGTCAGAGCCCCTGGACAGTTTCAAACAGAGGAAAGACTTGATCTCTGTCCTAGATCTCTGCTCTCAGCTCAGCATCTGCCAGGAATGCCCTGTTCTGACAAGCCCATCTCCAGAAGCAACCTTTGTATTGGCTTGTATGGCTCTCCCCCAGCACGGCTAGCCCACACTCCCCAGCCAGACAGTGCCCGGGTCCAAAGTGTATCTCATCTGCACAGATCACAGGTGTGCTTTTTCAGTTTATAATCTCCTAATTGTTTTTACTTGTAGAAAATACATACTGTAGTGGTTTGAAGAGTACCCCCCAAATTTCATGTCTACCTGGAACCTCAGAATGTGACCTTATTGGGAAATAGGGCCTTCATAGATGGACTTGTTAGGATGAGGTCATACTGGATTTAGGGTGAGCCCTGAATCTAATGACTGTTGTCCTTACAAAGAAGATAGGATGAGGATACAGACAGAGGAGCACACAGGAAGAAGGCTCCATGATGACAGAGGCAGGATTGGAGTGAGGTAACTACAAGCCGAGGAATGCCAGAGACCAAAATGTGACTAAGAAGAGACATGGAACAGATTCTTCCTCAGAGCCTCCAAAAGGAACCAGCCTTGCCAGCACATTAGTTTCAGGCTTCTGGCCTCCCGAGCTGTGAAGGAATGCGTTTTTATTCTATTAAGCCACCCAGTTTGTGATAATTAAGGCAACCCTAGGAAGTGAATACACGTGCTAATCTCAAGCATTCAGCCCCGTGTGTTGTACATCCCACTCTGCCTATACATACCCGGCCAGAAGGCCCCTGCATAGTATTGCCCTAAACGTTAAAGTGGGCTCTTCCTTATGTCGGGGGGCTCCCAAGCATAGTTTAAATTTCAGAAGATTACCAGAGCTCCAGAGTTAGGAAAACTTCCTAACATAAACTAGGTCCAAAGTCCCTCTCCATACTGTAGGGATTTGTGTAGGATCCTCATTCCCTATAGGCTGGTGCCAAGGAAACATATCAAGATTTCCTGAGCCAGGCTGGCACTAGGAAACCTGAGAAATACCAGCAAGGAAGCGTGCTTCCTCAGGACCTCCTTGTGTTAGGTCACTCACCCCAATGTCACAGAGGCTGGTGAAGTGACTTGCCCAAGGCCACACAGCCAGGATTTGAGTCCAGGTCTACCTACCTGTTTCCAAGGCTGTCTACCTTCACATTCCCAACAAAAATATCAACAGCCAAAATTTACTGAGAGCTATGTATCACACCGTGATTTTGCTGTTGTTTGTTTTGAGACAAAGTCTCACTCTGTCACGCAGGCTGGAGTGCATTGGCACAATCTTGGCTCACCGCAACCGGGTTCAAGTGATCCTCCCACCTCAGCCCTCCGAGTAGCTGGGACCACAGATGCACACCACCACCCCTGGCTAATTTTTGTATTTTTTGTAGAAACAGGGTTTCACCATGTTGCCCAAGCAATCCTCCCACCTTGGCCTCCCAAAGTGCTGGGATTACAGGAGTGAGCCACCGCGCCTGGCCTGTTTATTTTTGTTAATTTTTTACTTTTATTTTTTAGAGACAGGGTCTTACTCTTTCACCCAGGCTGGAGTACAGTGGCATAATCTTAGTTTACTGCAGGCTTGAACTCCTGGGCTCAAGAGATCCTCCTGCCTCAGCCTCCCAAGCAGCTGGGACTACAGGCATGCCTGTTTTAGGCCTAGTTTTAAGGGCTTTATTTGAATTACCTAATTTCCTAATTTAATCATCCCCCAAATTCAGTGAAGTGAGTACATTGTTTCCATTGTAATGATGAAGAAACCAAAGCATAGGGAGGCCACAGACCTTACCCAAAGCCACACCGCTGGAGGGCCGGCAGTATGAACCACTCAGTTCCACTCCAGGGCCTGTGTTCTAAATCACTGGTCCCCAACCTTTTTGGCACCAGGTATTGGTTTCATGGAAGACAGTTTTTCCACGGGGTGGGGGCAAATGGTTTCAAGATGAAGCTGTTCTACCTCAGATCATCAGGCACTAGCTAGATTCTCATAAGGAGCAGGCAACCTAGATCCCTCACATGTGCAGTTTACAATAGGGTTTGTGCTCCTATGAGAATCTAAGGAGCATTGGTCTGACAGGAGGCGGAGCTCAGGCAGTTATGCTGTCTGCTGCTCATCTTCTGCTGTGCAGCCCAGTTTCACAGGCTATGGACCCCTGCCAGTCCACAGCCCGGGAGTTGGAAACCCCTGCTATAAATGACCTCAACCAGGTGCAGGCAACAGGTTAGGACACTGAGGCTCTCCGAGGTCAGACAGTGAATATCTGCCCATGGAGTCAGAGGCCGGAGATAGATTAAAGAAGCCACGTCTGGCTGGAAGGGGCCGGGGGTGAGGGTGAGGGGCTCGGGTCTTGCTGGCTGAGGATTGCTGTTTAAAGTAGGTAGGCGCAGGGACACTTGAGCTGTCAGGAGAGCTGGAGGTGTACTCTACAAAGGGCCAATGGCTTATACATACATATGATAAAGTGCACATTTGTTGAGAGAAACCTCAAAATATTTGTTTTGACCACCTCTAGAATCTCTGCCATGAAACAAATAATTAACTAGAGAAAACCTTTAAGAAATGAATCTATGAACTTCTCTGTTTTTGTGGTGGCTTTTAAAAAAGCATAATTTGTAACAAAATTAGGATGCCAAAGTTTTCTTATAGGTTCATATTTTTGTTTACTTTTCAGGCAATAAATATGAAATTCTAATTTTTGTTCTAAAGCTACTCATTTTCTCTACCCATTTCTATATAAATATTTTCTTTAGCTTTTACTCAATTCAAATTTTAATCTTTTTTTGTCATTTTTGTGGATAGAATTCTCCTTATTGATCTCTTCCTTGAGCACTTACTTGATCAGAGGCTGGGCGCGGTGGCTCACGCCTGTAATCCCAGCACTTTGGGAGGCCAAGGCAGGCGGATCACCTGAGATCAGGAGTTCGAGACCAGCCTGGCCAACGTGGTAAAACCCCGTCTCTACTAAAAATACAAAAATTAGCTGGGCATAGTGGCTCGTGGCTCATGCCTGTAGCCCCAGCTACAAAGGAGGCTGAGGTGGGAGAATTGCTTGAATCTGGGAGGTGGAGGTTGCAGTGAGCCAAGATAACACCACTGCACTCCAGTCTGGGTGACAGATGAGACTCTGTCTCAAAAAAAGAAAAAAAAAAAAAAAAAACACTTGACCAATAATTTGTCTTTCAATTTCCATCTCCTTCTATCTCTGATGAATGAATTCAGTGATTTGCTCATTCAATGGATATGTGTGAGGCGCCTGCTTTGGAAATTACTTTTTCCTTTTTTATTGAATTACATTGTTTTCTGCTTTGTTGAAACTTGTATTAATCCACACCTACATTCTAGTATTCTCTTCTATTTCTTTGTTGTTAGGTATAGTTAACAAAATACATTGGATCTGCAAACCACTTTTGCCTTTCATTTTTGTCTCTGCAGTTCCCGAAACACTTGAATAAAATCTTCTTGTCATAGCCTCCATTAACACTTGCTGCTTTTCCAGGTTACTTCTTGGAATTTTCTAAAAGATTCCTAGTTCAAAGATGAGAGCTGGGTAGAAACAGGGTTTTTCAGTAGGTTACAGGGGTCCTGAGATTCCGAGCCCTGAGGCAGCCAAGCCACCATGGCCTGCCCAGCAATACCTGTGGTATGGGGAGACACTGTGGGGAGAGAGGCTGCCATTCTCCTGGGCTGCCTATAAGTGACAGAGGTTGAGAAACACTGCTGTGGGGGACAGGAGAGAGGCATGGGCACGCAGGGGAAGGATGCAGCAGCCCTCGCTGGGGCACCAGGTGCACTCTGGTTGGACACTCCCTCTTACTGAGGTTTACCTGGTGGAGGTCCCTCTTCATTTTTTTCTGCTGCAGTTGGCCCAGCTTAGAAGCCTTCTCAGCCTCTTTGCTAAGGAGCTTCAGTTGCTGTTCTTTTTGCCCCACATCTTCCAAGAGCTTCTCCATCCTGGATGTTTTCATGAAATGCAGCTGCTGCTGGGTGAGAGCTTCCTGGTCACTCTATGTTCTAACTCCTTCAGCAGTTGAGCCTGTGGCAGGAAAACACCAAAAGAAAGGAGGAGGCAGGGAGCCTTTCTTCCCAGCAGAAGTGGGGAGAGGTTGGACAGCATAATAACCATCCCCTCCTTTGGGGCTCAGGGACACAACTACATGGTGTATTCCTAGGCTCTAGAAAATGTGGCCCAATGATTCTGTCCTGTACCAGGATCTAGCCTAGCCTGGCATTTACACTGTGAGCCCTGAAGTGACAGTCAGAGGGAAGCAGAACAGACACCAAAAGCCAGGCACGCGATCACGCCACTGTACAGCAGTACCAGGGCAAATAATTTGGTCTTTTAATACCCAGATTTGATAATATGTATCAGCTTACTAACCAGATAATCATATCTAGCACAAACAACATTTACATTGTCGTGGAGCCTTTGTCAGGAGGTAGCCGTGGAAGCATTTAACACCAAGGAGACGGAGCCATGCCATACACACAATGAGCGAAGATAGGAGGTTCTGATTTAGGCTCTGTTTTCACTTCCAAAAATCTGGGGAAGTCAGATTCTAGATAGTTAAAGAAGGATAAGGGTAGAAATAATTTGGTTCTGTTCCAAAGTTTTTCTAATAAGTATTATCCTAAGTACTAGATGGTCAATACTTAATATTATTATTCATACCTGTATGATGACTTTACAGTTTATAATGTACTTTACATAGTTAACTCATCTGATGCAGAATCATGGAGGAATTAGGGCCCAAGATGAACAAATTAAATTTCATGCTTTAAATATGCCTAGCTTTCCCAGGCTGTTACTTCAACTCGGCTGTTCTCACTCTAAACCTAGAGTCGCCCTGCTTCATTCATGCCCAGAAGGTTGGCACAGTAAGGAAATGCTTAGGCTTAGAATGCCTTTATTTTGGTGCCAGCCCCTATCGCACAGCAGTAACTTCTGGAAGTGAGACACAGTATGGATCACTGGCAAAGGACAGAGTCTCGCGTGGGGGATAATACTGCAAGGCTGGACCACACTCTACTTGCCAAGGATTGTTGTCAACTGAAAGTGTGCTGCTTGCCCCATGAAAGCCTGTGTTCAAGGCAGAGGCCTAGATCACAGGATCCCAGGACAGCCTCTAGCAAAAAGATCCTCAAAGAAATGGACACACACACACACACACACACGTATGTGATAATGATCTTGCTTATGAGTAGTATTTTCTCAGCCGCATATGAGTAAGAACAATAGCCTTTTGGCCACCACCCTTGGTTTCCGGGCTAGAGAGGAGGGAGGAGAAGGGAAGCCCAAGTCCAGGCCATCTTTTCCTGGATGTGCCATCTGTGTGGCTTCAGGCTGTGGTGCTCTGGTGACTGCTCCTGGCAGCCACAGCACCAAGTGTGGTGGCCACGTTCAGCTTTGCAGAGTTAACTGCAAAGGGAACAAGGAAGAGGGTCTGAAGCTCGGATATCTGGCTGTCCTGCTGCTTCCATATCCTCGCGCTGTCGGCCTGTGCCCTGGCCAGGGCTTGCCTGAGAGCCAGGACCTGCTGACGAAATAAACCCACTTCTCGCTCTGCCATCAGCTTGATGCGTAAATACTCTTTTTCACTTTGAATAGATTCCTGTAAACATCCCAAACACAGTAAGATAGGAAATAGGTTTCCTTTCCAGATTTTTAGTTTCAAAAGCAGTATCTAAACCACTTTCCCATCCATTCTTCTTTCAAACTTCTGGTAAAAGGGAGCTCCTGCTAGTCACTGCTTCCATGATTTTATTTTATTTTATTGTTTATTTATTTAGAGATGGAGTCTTTCTCTGTCAACCCAGCCTGGAGTACAGTGGTACAATCTTGGCTCACTGCAACCTCTACCTCCCAGGTTCAAGCAATTCTTCTGCCTCAGCCTCCTGAGTAGCTGAGACTATAGGTGCCTGCCACCACACCCAGCTAATTTTTTTGTATTTTTAGTAGAGATTGGGTTTCATCATGTTGGCCAGGCTGCTCTCAAACTCCTGACCTCAGGTGATCTGCCCACCTTGGTCTCTCAAAGTGCTGGGATTACAGGCATGAGCCACCATGTCCAGCCTGCTTCCATGATTTTAATTCAGAAGAGGGTAACATATCAGAGTAAATACTTTCAGAAACAGGATGTGAAAGTTTCCAAATAGCTATCAATATGCGCTTTGGAGTCAATTTGCCTTAAAGCAGATTTCTCACTTATTATTTTGTGACTTCATTTTCCTCAGATAATCATGTATGAAACCCAAAGATATGCAGTATTTTGACAAAGCAGCCTCAAGCCCTTGGTGAAGCTTTTCCTCCATCTTTTCACTGCCCTCCCTTATGCTGAATTCTCTGATCTGTTCTTTCTTGCCCCTTTTGCTTCTGCCCCCTTTCTATTTCTCCTGAAGTTCTCACATGGCCTGTTCCCAGGAAAAATCGCCAACTGTCAGGTCCTTCAGGATGGTTGGGCCACCTGACACCAGTGCCACTCACAGCTACAGTGACACCATGGCAGCTGCAGCCATGGAGGCTTGGGATCAGCCATCCTGGGGACTGTCTGGGCCTCCCCCACCAGAGCTCACCTTTTCTGCCCTGCTTAGCTGGGCCTGGAAGCGTGCCTGCTGCACAGCCAGCCTCCAGCAGCCCAGGCTCCTCACTTTGCACACCAGGGTGGCCAGGCTGCAGTTGTCCTGCTCCAAGGCCCACAGCTGTTCCTGCTAAGAAGTCTCATTTTCAGGAAAGGCTGCCCCCAACATTTTCATAGGAAGGGCACAAACCCTAACATCAGAAACATGCATTCCAGAAGATGACACAATTGTGCAGTGCGTCCCTGTGCCCTCTTTACAATGCCTGATGCAATGCTTTCTCAGAGAAATCAGGCTGGAATGCTAACAGGGTGAATGGTGGAGTCAGATGCTAGGATGAAATGCTGATATCACATTGCTAAATGAAATCACATACTTTGGCTGGGTTTTCTTTCATTCCTTCATCAGGGCTGGCAGAGCCCCATTTTTTTCTTTAGGTCCTTCATATTGTCAATCCCTTCTGTTCTCACTTCACCGATGAGCTCACACACTTTCTGGATCAAATTAAGCTGATTCTCATCCAGCTTCTCTTGCAAATTGCAGAATCAAGTCAAGGAAGTAAAATGGATTTGGGTAGTGTGAAGGGCAGTTGAAGAAAAGCCATTTTGCCTTCTACAACTTAACTTTTGTAAGTAATTTCACATTAAGATATCACCTACTCAGACAATTATTCTGACATGTACTATAAGGAAGTCACACTTAGCGGCCCCCTGAGTGCTGTCTTTTATTCATAGGGCTTCATCATCTGGACACCAGCACATCTTAGATTGTGCCTTCCTTGTCAACACCAAGGCAAGCTGAGCCAGGAGGACAGTGGAAGGTCACACAGGTAGAAAACCTGCTGACCAAACTGCCCCTGGTAAGAGTTACTTGGGAAGCTGAACCAAAGATTTTTGCTGCTAGTTGACTCACAGCAGAATGTGACCAGACAAGACACTGCAGATGAGCCACTCCTGAGGAGCTCTGTTAAATATAGATAAAGTGGAGGAGGGAGTCAGGCTGGCTGCCTTCCTATTTAGGATCTAGCAGAAACCTCATTAGGAAATATTCCGTTCTGAATGGCTTCTGGCTAAATGGCTTGTGAGGAAACAGCTTGATCAATGGTAAGTACAACTGAAGACCCAGTGCTATGGACTGAATCGTGTCTTCCTCAGATTCATATGTTGAAACCCTAACCAGCAATGTGACAGCATCTAGAGAAAGGATCTTTAAGAGGTAATTAAGATTAAAATGAGGACATAAGGGTGAGGCTCTATTGCAATAAACTGTGGCCTTATAGGAAGAGGGAGAGAAAGAGACCTTTCTTTTTCTCCCTCTCTTCCATGTGAGGACAGTGAGAAGGCAGCCACCTGCAAGCCAGGAAGCATGCCCTCAGCCAGAAGCAGACCACGCTGGCACCCTGATCTCAGACTTCTGGCTTCCAGAACTGTGAGAAATACACTTTCTGTTGTTTAAGCTGTGCAGCCTATCATATTTTGTTATGGCAGCCTGAGCAGACTAAGACACCCAGTGTCTCTGGGGTGAGAGGTAGGGTAGGGGTGTCCTCTCACTTCTAAACCACTTCCCGGGAGAGGAAGGCAGGAGGAGGTTGCCCAGCTGGGAGCCATGGAGGGAAGCCTGGCTCTGGCCACACAACAGAAGCTTTAGCACTTCGTGGGACCCTGGAATATAACAGGGATTCCCTACTGTAGGAGGCTTGGTGGAACTACTTCAGCCTGGGAAACAGAGAGAATCTACTTTTTAACTGGGAATCTGGCAGAAGCTAAAAGGAACTTAAGACATTTCTCAACAATCTCACACCTGAAAGATGGCTTAGCAAATTCCAGCTGTCACTGTCTGCCCATCCTTCTCCTGCAGCACCAGACCTAATACATTTTGTGTTTGATCCCTTAATATGTGTAAGCATTTACACTGCAAGTAAGAGGAAATTCTCGCTGGAATGACCAGGCCAAGGTGAGTACTGGTGGAAGCTCCTGTTAACCCAACAACCCTCAGGGCCACTCTGCAATCCTGGGGAGAGACGCAAGGACCCAAATGGGGCTGGCTTTGGGGTGTATCCAATAGCAGGGAAGGGGACAGGGTTGGGGGAAGCTGTGGACTTGCAGGTGGTAGGTTGTACTGAAATTCACACCAGTGAGTCAGCTGGACCGGTCTCCCTGATGGCCCATTTTAGGAATGGGGCATCTATCTTACGGCTGCGCAAACATCAGATGAAAGCGATTGGCTTCCACAGTGCTGCGGGTGCACGCGCGCCCCATCACTTCTGCAATGGGTCTTTGCTGACACTGAATGTGAGAGTGAGGCTGGCAGGCATTTTGAGGGTTGGAAAAAATTGTGGAAGCTGATTCAAATTCTGAATGTGTCCAGGGAGTTCTCCAGAGGCACCTGCTGCTACCTACATAAGGTCTGGCCTGGCCCAGGCACTGTAGTCTGGAAAGTCACACTAACAGATAAAATGGTGGTAGAAACTGGGGAGGTGGGGGATTGGGGGGAGCAGAACACTCTCTCCTCCCAACAGCAATCAGACAGTGACAATGGCAACTGTCAACAGAGGGTAAAAAACAGACTTCTATATTATCCCCAAATTCAGTGTCTGTCGTGGTTAATGACAACCCATTGCTGACTCTCTTTCTGCAGTGAAAGCTTAGAGCTAGAAAATTCTTGGGCCTAAGAATCTCTTGTTACCACAAAGCCCATCATTCTGTCGTCGATCCCTGGGTGTGCAGCCACCATGGGAATCTGTTACACTCGGCTCCCCAATGGGTGGCCCAGACGTTCAACACGGGACACTTACTTTTATGTGTAAACAGGTCTCAAACAAAGCTCGGACTAATGCTTCGTATTCTTCTTGGACTTCTTTTCTAATCTACTTCTTGAGATTCAGATTCACCTCTTCCCAGTCTGTGAGTTGGGCTCTCAGAGCGGTGATTTCCATGCTCATATCATGACTGAGCTCTGCAATCCAGAAGCATGAGAAAGTGTGTGTGTGTGTTTAGGAGTTTCAAACTGCTACTACAAAATAGTTTCTTATAGATCAGTATTGAATTTCACTTCTATTTTAAACCTAAAGAAGAGAGTGAACATTCTGATGCATAAATGTGGGCAGAAGAATTTAAGGACAATTCAAAGGTCCCAGAAAAGTGCCAGGCACTGACTGGTGAATAAGTGACCCCAGAAAAGCCACTACATAGGCCCTTTTCAGTTAGAGAAAAATACTTCAACTGTCTTGGCCTCCATTTCCAAACTGGCCTCCCCTTGACACCTCAGCCCAAACATCCCTTTTCTTTTTTGGAATGCATTTTATTTTATTTATTTATTTATTTTGAGACAGAGTTTTGCCCTTGTTGCCCAGGCTGGAGCGATCTTGGCTCACCGCAACCTCCACCTCCTGGGTTCAGGCAATGCTCCTGCCTCAGCCTCCCAGGTAACTGGGATTACAGGCGTGCGCCACCACACTTGGCTAATTTTGTATTTTTAGTACAGACAGGGTTTCTCCATGTTGGTCAGGTTGGTCTGGAACTTCTGACCTCAGGTGATCTACCCACCTTGGCCTCCCAAAGTGCTGGGATTACAGGCGTGAGTCACCACGTCTGACCTGGAATGCACCTTAACTGGCATCAAAAGAAAACAAGCAACAACAACAAAACTCCCCAAAGTAACAACAAAAACAGAACAAAACAAAACCAGTACAAAATAACAAAAGCGACCAAAAAACTCAAGAAAAAAAAATGCACCCTAAGGAGGGTTGCTCACCAAAAGTGAAAGCACACTCCTTGGTGTTCCTGTAGTGGACCTTCACTGACGGGACTTCTATGGGTGACACAAGCAAATGACTCTAAGGCATCCCATAGCTGGCTAACCCTGAGAGAGTGGATGTGAGAAACGGAGAAGAGAAACTTTTAATAGGAAATGACCTACCTGGCCAGCACTGTCTTCAGGTGGACCCTGGCCTCTTTGTGTAGCATATAATTCCTGGGCAGGAGAAAGCAGTACACAACAAAACTCAAACATTTAGTCTTCCAACCATGGCTCAAGTCAGTACAGCACATTCCAAACACCTCCTATTTGTGTTAATGGAGCCCCATTTTGAGAACCTTAGGCTGTGCCTGGAGCTGAGACTGTGTGAGTTGCCCCACTGGACTTCAGGATGCCTAACACAGCCTCAAAAGACAATGACTTCCAGGTACCCACACTGATGCCATGAACTGAGTAATGGGGATAGGCCAAAACGGGGGTGGCTCCAAGGCTCATTGTTCATCATTTTAATGCTTCATTTGGTGTTTTGGCTAGTGGTTTAGATTTTTGAACTTTTCTAAGGTATAAACTAAAATCACACTAAACCTCTGATGCAATCTACCTTCACAATAGTGGGCAGCCCAGGGCAGGAGGACTGACTCTTCCATCCCACCAGTGGGCTCATATTTTAAGGAAGTCTCCAGTGAGACTGACCCATGACATGCTTCCTGAAGAGAGAGTTTACTCAAGGATCCTGGCTTCTTTCCCAGACCAGGAACAGCACATGGTGCCTTGTGTTTGCCGAGGGTGGAAAGGACAGCTATGCACTTTCCCCTGGAGGGCCAGCCCCTTTGTTGCTCACCTTTTGTATTCCCCACCAGACACCTCCCAAGCACATAACCTAGTGTGCAACTGAGAACACCAGAGCCCAAGGGAATGACTGAGCCAATGAGTAGAGAGATTTGAGGGTACCATTCACTCTCAGTTCTGGCATAAGAACCACTGTATGTATCCCAACCCCCTCAGTTTTACTCTTCTCTTCTGAGTGCCTCCTGAGCCTCCTTGCCCACGCCCATTCCCCACTGCAGTTCTCCTCTCTCTGGGAACCTACTTGCTCTTTCTGGCTGAGCCTCTGCCTAGCACGACGCAACACGTGCTCAGAGCACATGGAGTAGGTCTCAAAGTTGCTGCGTTCTCTTGCCATCACATCACAACCCAGGGAAAGGAGGCAGGCCTCAAGGTGATTTTTCCTGAAAGTGATCTGAAAGGAAAGAGGCATTCATTATTCACAGCCACTCCAGCAGTGCAGCCTCATCATGCCAGGGCCCCAGGCACTCTTTGCCTTGGCTCACAGACCCACTTTTGTTTCTCCTCTATATCCAACATGGGCTCTAGTCTTGCAAGCCTCTCTTTCAGGTCAGCTTTGAACATTTGTAGGGACACGAGGACAATGGAAGCCCACATAGCATGTGTCAAAACATTGAAAGGTTATAAATCAAACTAACAAACTATCAGAATGAAATGTTTAATTCTCCCACCTTGAAAAACAGACCTGAAAAATGACCTGGAAAGCCAGATTTGAATTTATTATTCCTGGACTACTCTTGAGTTTTTTTTTTTTTCAGAGGGGTCTCGCTCTGTCGCCCAGGCTGGAGTGCAGTGGTGTGATCTCAGCTTACTGCAGCCTTCGCCTCCCAAGTTCAAGCAATTCTTCCACCTCAGCCTCCCAAATAGCTGGGATTACAAGGGTGCACCACCACACCCAGCTAATTTTTGTATTTTTAGTAGAGATGGGGTTTCACCATGTTGGCCAGGCTTGTCTCAAACTTCTGACCTCAGGTGATCCAGCTGCCTCGGCCTCCCAAAGTGCTGGGATTACAGGCGTGAGAGTCACACGGCCGACTACTCTCAGTTCTATGCTGAAGTGTGGTGACCTGGGGAGGACTGGTCCCCAACCTATAGTTTACAGTGTGACCCCCTTCTCTTCCCAGCTCTGGCCTCACGTCATGCTGTGAGGTCTTCACATGCCTGTGAGTGGACATCCTAGCCTGCATGTCCAAACTCCATCCACATGCCCAGTCGCCCCTTGGCCACTTCCAGGCCAGGGGTGTGCACACTAGTGATGAGGTCCACTCTCACTCTGGGGAAGGTGATCCAGGAAGGAGGCGCATTCAGGCCAGGGACTCAGGGAATTCCAGGTCCCAGGTACTTAGAGCATGGTCTAAAATGAAGGCCAGGGCTCTGAGTGGATATGTCCCTGTGGCCCAGGGGATTTCTTACCTTGTGAGGAAGATCATGGCTGGAAAAAGGCCAGAGAGGGGCCCTCTGGTATATGGGGTATCTGGCAGGGGCTTCTCTTGCTCTGGTCTAAGGGCCACACAGCTCATTCTCTAGGCAATTCCACTCATTCCCTTTCTCCAGGAGACTGGGCATAGTTTTTGAATAGGTGGCAATTAAGGAACAGCCCAACCTTCCAAGGCAGGCTTAGATTTAGGTTCTGGAGAGAAATGGAAGCCAATATTTGGAAGGTAGGACAGACCTACCCAACTAGGACCTGCATATCTATGTGAGTGTGTTTGTCCCTCTGTGCATCAATGAGTGCATGTGTGTGTGTGTGTGTGTATCTATCTGCAGGGATGGGAGGGTGAGAAAGTTTATGGGGCCAAGTCTAAGACCCAGCCTACACTGTAATGTGAGTTTTATCTGTGACACTTCTGGGGTCAGGCCATCTCCCACTCCCTGGCCATCTGCCATTGAAGCCAGCCTGTCCTTTGAGCCTGGGGGATCCTCCTGGCTCTGATTTGCTTGTCCTGGAAGGCCCAGGGCACTGTCCTATCATTGCAACCCCAGTGCTCCACTGACCTCCAGGGAAAGCCCACCATGGGCTTGGCCAAGGTAAGTTATTGAGGTAAACTAGCAGAGATGGCAAATAGCAGTAAGACGAGCCCTGATGGAGGAGTGAGGACAGTGGCTCACTCGCTGCAGCTGGGGAAGGGAGACAGGATGCTATTTTGGAGGCAAGCTGACAGTATCTATGACAAGATTTTACATGCTTGTGACTTTTGACCTAGTAGCTCCTCTTCTAGGAATTTAGGGAATAAAAGTTATCCATGAAAATATATGTAAACAGATATTCTTTATATTTTTTCTAATAGAAAAGAAAAATGGAAATGACCTAAAATGCCTAACAGTGGAAATGAGTTGAATCCATCTGGCTCATAGACGTGATGAAATACTGAATGGCCACCATAAATGGACATATGTTTATTGATGAGGAAAGATCTTTATAACATATTGTCAAGTGAACAAAAAAGCATGCTATAAAAAAAGGTCATGCAGAATAATCTTATTTTGTAAAAAAAAAAAAAAAGTGTGTGTTAGTCCATTTTCATGCTGCTGAAAAAGACATACCTGAGAATGGGCAATTTACAAAAGAAAGAGGTTTAATGGACTTATAGTTCAACATGGCTGGGGAGGCCTCACAATCATGGTGGAAGGCAAGGAGGAGCAAGTCACGTCTTACATGGATGGCAGCAAAGAAAGAGAGCTTGTGCAGGGAAACTCCTGTTTTTAAAACCATTAAATCTTGTGAGACTCATTCACTATGGTAAGAACAGTGCAGTAAAAACCCGCTCCTATGATTCAATCACCTCCCACTGGGTTCTTCCCACAACATGTGGGAATTGTGGGAGTTACAGTTCAAGGTGAGATTTGGGTGGGGACACAGCCAACCTATATCAAAGTGCATGAATAGAAAAATGTTATAAATAAAGTTTGGAAGAAAATATGTCAAAATAATAATAGTGGAGGCTAGGCGCTGTTGCTCACATCTGTAATCCCAGCACTTTGGGAGGCCAAGGAGGGATTGCTTGAGGCCAGGAGTTTGAGATCAGCCTGGCCAACAAAGTGAGACCCCACCTTTACAAAAAAAAAAATACAAAAACTAGCTGGGCATGGTGGTGTGTGCCTGTAGTCCCAGCTTCCGGAGGCTGAGGTGGGAGGAGCACTTGAGCCCAGGAGTTTGAAGCTGCAGTGAGCTATGATCAGGCAACTGCACTCCAGCCTGGGTGACCTATCTCTTAAAAATAATAATAATAATAATGGTTATCAATGAGCACTAAGATTATGAGTGTATTTTCTACTACAATATAATCATAAAATGTACATAATTAAAATAATTATGTAAATATGTGTAAAAATAAAATGCATATAGTAATCTAAAGATAGTTGAGCTTTTTAAAAAGTCATCAACTATATCAGCTTGGCAGGATATGATCAAGATAGGGGCAATGAAGCAGCAGATGGAAACCTCTGCTCATACTGGATTTAATGAGCAGTGGACGGGCAGTGAGGGGCAGGAACTCAGTGTCTCCCACTCACACTCTAGGGCCCTCCTCAAGGGGCTGCATTAGTTGGTGGGGTGAGGGCAGGATGACCTGCCCGTTACCCTTCTTGCCCCACCCAGCCTCTGGAGAGCAAGCACCAGGACAGCCATGGTTTAGTTGCTGACACAAGGCAAAGAGAACTCAAGATTCTACCCCTGGACCTTGACCTCCTGGTGAAAGGGCAAGGCTACATGGGTTTGGTCATGACAAAGGAAGCACTTCCTGGTTTGACTGTAATGAAAGCCTGCAGCCATGAGAAGTCAAAAGACCCTACTGGAGTTCAGCAAGGTGTGGCCAGTGACCTCTTCTGGGCCCAGTGCTCTGAGCCAGCCACAGCAACTCAGTCTTTACTATCCTGGGCATCAGTGCCCAGACATGGGTGTGCCAACAGGGCATCAAACAGCTCTTATGCAGGGCAAACACTTCTCACAGTAATGCCACCACAGCCTCTGCAGATATAGGATCCCAAACCCACAGAAATGCACAACTGGACCACAGTGGCCCTCTGCCATGCCCTCTGAGCCAACATGATGTTTTACCCGGCCAGCAGGAGGAGTCTATGGTGAGTCTGTATAACATCAAAGAGGTGGGAAAGGTAGGACTCTCCTTGAGCGTCTCCAGAGGCCAGATAAGTTCTGTTGCTTCCATCTCTCAGGGCTCTACTGAGGCCTCAAGAGATTGAGCTGAAAGAGCAGCTCAAGGGGAGAGAGGCTGGAAGCAGGGAGAGGGAGAAGGGTGCAGGCAGAGTGCCTGCAGGGGACATGGGACAGGGAACATGTCTGAGGAGGGGCAGACAGGAAGCAGTGAGTGGCCAGTGAGGGAGGGGTGCAGGGAGGTTCTCAGGCTCTCAGCAGCCCCTCTCTCCAGGTGAGCTTTGGTCTTGCACCCTGTGCACTCAGCCTTCTGGAAGCAGCATATGAAGCAGCCGGTGTGGCTTCCATGGGCTCAGCCTTCTCTGGGCTCTCGGAGCAATTTATTTCCTAAAACTTGCTCTGCAACCTACCCCTGCCTGCCTGAGTCAGCTATGCTTGTGTCAAAATGCAGCGTGAGTGGGTACCATTGGCCAGTTTCTTCTCCAAGACCCTGGCTGGCATAAGAGCTGCAGACTAAGATTATTGGCCCAGTTCTGCCCAATAAGCAGCACTGCCTTCCACTGGGTTGTTCTGTCACCATCATTCAAACCTGAACCATGATGGATGGCACTGGGTGGAAGAGCAGCAGATTACCCCAGGGATTCTTCAAGAGAACCAGCCTGGGGTGAAGCATGGCAAGCACTGGGCCTTGTTATGGCCAAAGTCTAGCCCTGAGGCCTGCCAGCAGCAATTGAGTTTCTGTGGTTTGCTTCATCTTGGAATCCCTTGTAACAATTTGTTTAGTATCAGGCACACACGAGGTATTTTGAGGATGTTTCTAAAACACCCACCTCTGCTGACAAAACACGTCAGTGGGCTGGGGAGCAGTGGCTCACACCTGTAATCCCAACACTCTGGGAAGCCAAGGCAGGCAGATCACTGGAAGTCAGGAGTTCAAGACCAGCCTGGGCAACATGGCGAAACCCTGTCTCTACTAAAAATACAAAAATTAGCCAGATGTGGTGGCATGTGCCTGTAATCCCAGCTACTTGGGAGGCTGAAGCAGGAGCATCACTTGAACACAGGAGGTAGAGGTTGCAGTGAGCCAAGATTGCACATCTCCATGATGGAGACGGGGTAGCTGGAGGAGTAAGTTCCCTGTCACTGCAGATGATCTAGAAGAGGCTAGAAGCCTACCAGGCATAGACTTTGGAGGGGCTGGAGCATCCTGAGGACCCCGACTTCAAGACACTGGCAGGCTGACACCAGCCTCTTCAAGTGTGCCCAGAGTGTGGGGTGTACCTGATATGGGTTTGCTTTGCCTACTGACATTCATGCTTCTTTCCCACAAGACCTCATTGTTGGGGTGAAGCATATAGATAAGAAATGAGAAGGACTTGAGTCACAAAACTGTTGTTTTTGTTGTGTTAAACATAAAATTTGTCACTATACCATTTTCAAAGGTACAGTTCAATGGCATTAGGTATATTCGCGTTGCTGTGCAGCTATCACCACCATCCACCGCTAGAACTCTTCATCTTGTAAAACAAAAACCCCGTACCCGATAAACAATAATTACCTATTCTTTCCTCTTGTCCCCTGGCAACCACCATCCTTTCTGTCTCTCTGAATTTGGCTACTCTAGGTACCTCATAAAAGTTGAGTCATAGCATATTTGTGCTTTTGTGACTGGCATATTTCGCTTAGCAATAATGTCTGCAAGGTTCATCCTCATTGTAGCATGTATCAGAATTTCTGTTTTTTTTTTTTTTTTTTTTTTTTGAGATGGAGTCTCACCCTGTCACCCAGGCTGGAGTGCCATGGCACAATCTCGGCTCACTGCAACTTCCACCTCCTAGGTTGAAGCGATTTTCCTGCCTCAGCCTCCCAAATAGCTGGGACTACAGGTGCGTGCCACCACACCCGGCTAATGTTTGCATTTTTAGTAGAGATGGGGTTTCACCATGTTGGCTAGGCTAGTCTCGAACTCCTGGCCTCAAGTGATCTGCCCATCTCGGCCTCCCAAAGTGCTGGGATTACAGGCATGAGCCACCACATCAGGCCAGAATTTCCTTCCTTTATAAGGTGAGCCACAAAATTTTTCCATCCATTTTTCTGATATGCCCCACCCTAACCACTTCCTTATCTCAAGGATGGAAAACTACTTCACCCACTCAGAGTACCCAGTACCATGTTTGTTTATGATTGAAAGCTTAAACTAATACATGTAAGTCATCAAGTTCTGAGGAAAAATGTATCCCCAACCAAGCTTGTGAATTGTCTACCTCATAAGAACTGAGATGTATATTATAAAATAAGGGAGAACATTTGAAGAACTTGGAAAAATGTAAATTTGGAGAAGACATTTAAAAAAATGAAGTATGTTTTGCCAAGTCAAATTTCTTTAAATGGCTGAGTTTCAAAGGAAACTGGATTCACAGTTACCCAGAAGCACTTGTTAACACTCCTCAAAACTCTGTTATGGTCAAATATCTACGTCTACTCTCTTATCCTGCCTGTTCAGTGGGTTGCTTTGATTTAGCAAGGCACTTCCTGCCAAGAATAAACATGTTTCAAAACTCCAAGGACTGTGTATATGCGTGTGTGTATGTATTAAATGTATATTATTATTTAATATAATATATAGAGTTGTCATGGATTCGAATATTTTTTCTGGAAGGACACACACAGATTGCTGAAGCTGGCTTCCTTTGCAGAGGAAGCTGGAGATGGTGGCATGGGGACGGGTGAAAATGCTAGCTTTCTGTGCTATTGGCTTTTTTTCATATGCTACATTTTAATGTTTCCTAGGTAACAGCATTATAGGCTATTTTGGTTTTCCTCATTTAGGCTTTCCATACTAACAAATCAACAACAGAATATGTTGCTAAAAATCAACTCATTCATAAACAAACTCCAAGGTTACTTTAAAAAAATGACCAAATTTGAAATTTGCCAACACATATATTCTAATTACTCAGATCTTTAGTGGAAATCAATTTTTTTCCAAAATTAAAAATTAATGATTACAGCTGAGCATGGTGGCTCATACCTGTAATCCCAGCACTTTAGTAGGCCAAGGCAGGTGGGTCACCTGAGGTCAGGAGTTTGAGACCAGTCTGGCCAACTTGGTGAAACCCCCTCTCTACTAAAAATACACAAAAATTAGCTGGGTGTGGTGGCACATGCCTGTGGTCCTAGCTACTCAGGGGGCTGAGGGAGGAGAATCGCTTGAACCCGGGTGGCGGAGGTTGCAGTGAGCCGAGATCGTGCCACTACACTCAAGTCTGGGAGACTCCGTTTCAAAAAAAAAAAAAAAAGGAAAAAAACAATTAACAATTGCTCTATTTTGGGCTTAGCCTCAGTATTCATATAATCATTCTTAGGGAATAAGGGAAGCATTAGGAGATCCATTAAATGAGAAAGTTTTCCTTGTTTGGGATGATGTTATAAAAACCAACAGAATGACTAATTTTCAATACATACCTCTACTCCATCATCCTGATAATTCTGCATTAATCTCTGTATAAATTTTTCAACTATTTGTGGTCTTGAGACTGAAAAATTTTCTTTCATGACTTGGTGTTTCCAGAGATCTAGGGGGAAAAACATACCGGCACTAGTACCACAAAACATTGTGCTGTCATTAATGGCTATAAAATGGCAACTCTCTGAGACAGAACATGGGACACAATAAGCTATTTCCAAACTCAGCTGCCCCTTGATACATGCAGGGGACTGGAGACTGTTCCCAGGAACACCCTTGGATCCTGAATCCATGCATATTCAAATCCTGCAGTCAGCCCTGGGGGGCTCGTGGATACAAATATCTGCCCTCTGCACACGTGTTTTTCACATCCTGAATGCTGTATTTTCTATCCTCATCTGGTTGAAAAAAATCTGTGTATCAGTGGACCTGCACAGTTCAAACCATGTTGTTCAAAGGTCAACTGTATGCAAAAACTAGTGGGGGCTGGGCAACTGGGGATCCAGGACCCTCTGGACATGGGAACTAGGAAGATCTCTAACCTGACTCCTAATGCAAAGATTTGGAAGAACACCTATGAAATCCAGGGAATATTCCATTACCATAACTAAAAACCGCAAATCAAATATTAGTATTAATCCTACATTATGTTTGTTTTTATTAAGGCCTTCTATGTATCTGCCAATTACTTTGGTCTAAAACAATGATCAGAAATAAATGAAGAGCTATTACATTTATCTGCTTAAGTTCCTAGTGCTAGAGGGCAAAATTAACTTGAATATATAGTGATAAAAAAGGAGAGGAAATTCAGAAGAGAGAAGATAGAGTTACAGATTAGAAATGTTGACAGACTGAACTTTAGCTCCAAGATTGAAGCAGCAATATGGCTGACACAGATGGGATGAGGCATATGCAAAGTTCACTTGAGGCCAGGAGTTCAGACCAGCCTGGGCAACATAGTGAGACCCCATCTCCACAAAACATTTAAAATAGACAGGCGTGGTGATGCATGCCTATAGTCCTAGCTACTTGGGAGGCTGAGGTGGGAGAATCCCTTGAGCCCACAAGGTCAAGGCTACAGTGAACCATGATTACATCGCTGCACTGTAGGCTGGGAAACAGGTTGAGATCCTCGCTCTAAAAAAAAAAATTTAAAGGGGTTGCGCGTGATCAGTAGCTGCAACACTAGAAAGATGGCAGAGTAAGAGCAAAGAAAAATCCCTTTGGTTCCAGAAAATCTCCTGAAAAAGAGGAAGGCTTATCAAGCCCTCAAAGCCACCCAGGCAAAGCAGGCACTTTTAGCAAAGAAGGAGCGGAGGAAAGGAAAAGGGCTCAGGTTTAAATGACTGGAATCATTCCTACATGGTTCCTGGCGGCAGAAATGTGACAAGGTGCATCTCAGATGACTAGAAGTGAAACCTCACACCTTGGAATTGCCAGATAAACATTCCTTGGCCTTTGTTGAATGCATTGAAAGGATTAATGGTGTGAGTTTACTGGTGCGGTGTGAGTTTACTGGTGCAGAGAACCATTGCAACACTTCACCTAAAGAAAATTTTTAGTTGTGTCTTTGTAAAAGTAACCCCTCAGAACCTAAAAATGCTGTGTATAGTGGAACCTTATGTTACCTGGGGATTTCCAAATCTGAAGTCTGTCCGGGAACTCATTTTGAAACGTGGACAATCCGAGGTCAAGAATAAGACCATCCCTCTGACAGACAACACAGTGATTGAGGAGCACCTGGGGAAGTTTGGCGTCATTTGCTTGGAAGACCTCATTCATGAAATTGCCTCCCCAGGGAAGCATTTCCAGGAGATGTCATGGTTCTTACACCCTTTCCACCTCTCAGTGGCCTGTCATGCTACCAAAAATAGAGTGGGCTTCCTCAAGGAGATGGGCACACCTGGCTATCGGGGTGAATGCATCAATCAGCTTATCCGCCAGCTGAACTAGACCCAGGTGCCAAACTGCAGTAAAGTTTTGTCAATGAAGTGGAAGCATGTGTTTTTGTTTTTTTGGGAATTTTTACCAAGTATCTTCAGAGAAGATTATTTCCTGCTTTATCTTCAAAAACTGGAAAGGAAGCGCCAAAGAAAAGACAGTAGCTGGCTGGGCACGGTGGCTCATGCCTATAATTCCAACATTTTGGGAGACTGAGGCAGGCAGATCACCTGAGGTCAGGAGTTCAAGATCAGCCTGACCAACATGGAGAAACCCTGTCTCTACTAAAAATACAAAAATTAGCCGGGCATGATGGTACACACCTGTAATCCCAGCTACTCCGGAGGCTGAGGCAGGAAAATTGCTTGAACCTGGGAGGCGAAGGTTGCAGTGAGTCAAGATTGCGCCATTGCCCTCCATCCTGGGCAACAAGAGCAAAACTCCGTCTCAAAAAACAAAACAAAACAAAACAAAACAAAAAACAACCCAAAAAACAAAAGATAGTAGCTTATGTTCATGGCAAGCACCTCTCATCACAATCCAGTTCCAAGAAAAAATGTTAGTGTTTTCTACATTGGCTGCTGCCCCATCTGAAATCAGCACATTCCATGGAGGAAGGCGTCCTTCTTTGCTGCATTGTCTATCCCAGGGTTTAATGTTGGTAAATGAGTAACTCTAGCTTCCGTACAAGGCTCCCTAAGACTCCTGTAGCACTCGGCCAAGCCCAGGGACATAATTGAATCTAGAGATTCCTGGGGCCTTGTTTTGAAAAAGACTTGAAATACACATAGGAAGAAAGGCACAAAAATAAATGTTCACTTCTCTCTGCAATGAAAAAGATAAATAAAATTGAAAAAATATAAAAATTAAAAAAAAAATAACCAGAGTTATTCAGAGGAACATTGGTTATAGCAGCAAAAGCTTGGAAGCACACAAGTGTCCACCCTTCAGGGCGTACTTAAAAGTATGGCATATCTTTCCAGTGAAATAGAATGCAGCCGTAAAAAAAAGAAAAATTCTCCATATACTGTTACGAAAACAAGCACAGATTGTTAAATGAAAAAGGCAAGGTGCAGAACAGTGGCCATAAAATGCCACATTTTATAAGAGAGATAACTACAATGATAATAAAGGGGGAGGATATCCCCTCAAGCCTACTAGGATTACTACCCCAGAAACTCCCCTTTCTTCTCTATCATCGTTTCTCCCCTCTTTCCTGGATCACTCACAATAGTACACGTTATTTCTCCCATCTCATAAAAACCTTTCTCTTGACCCCACTTCACCCATCAGCTATTGCCTCATTTCTTTGTACCCTTTTGTAGCAAAACTCCCAGAAAGAGAAGTCTATACTTAAACTGCCTTTGACGTCTTACAAATTCTCTTAACCCCACTTACCTGGTTTTCGCCTCCACCACTGCACTGAAACTGATTTTGTCACGAACACCAGTGATCTTCACGTGGCTAAAGCCAGTGGTTTTACTCAACTACCAGCAGCATTTCACACAATTTGTCGCTTCCTCCTGCTTGAGAAATCTCCTTCACTAGGCATTGGGACACTGCGGTGCCCTAGTTTTCCTAACTCAACGTTTGTTCTTTATATTCCTTCTAGATGTCTTTGCTATTTCTCCTCCCCCACCACCCCCAGCTGTTAACATTAGAGTGTCCCAGGGCTCAGCCGTGGTCCACCTCCTCACTTCTATATATATTCACTCCCTTGGCGTTTTCATCTCGTCTCACAGCTAAATACCATTCATATCCTGACAACTCCCAAATTTAGATCCAATACTCACTTGGCATGTCTTCTTGGATGTCTAAAAGGCATTTAAAACTTAATTTGTGCATAATCAAATTCCCAATCTTCCTTCCCTAACTTGCTTCACAGTTTTCCTCTCAGCTGATAGAAATTCTATCTTCCCAACTGAAAACGCTGGAGTCATAATTGGTTCTTCTTTCTCACACACCTAACAATACTCAACCCATTAGTGCCTACTTCACAATAAGCCCAGAGTCTGACCACTCACTATTTCCACTGCTCCCAGCTTTGAGCCACCATCACTCCTTTCTTCAGTTATTGCAATAACCTCCACACCAGCTTCTTTCTACTTTCACCCTTTCTTCCTTCACAGCCTATTCTCCACACCTTAGCCAGAGAGATTCTGTCAAAATATAAGCCAGATCATGACGCTCAAAATCTGAGACTTGGTCCCCACTGCATTTGGAGCAAACAAAAAAGCCTCAAAAGGCCTTGCATGGTCTGCCCCCCTTCCCCCTCCCTCTCTGACTTCAACGCTTACTGCTTTCTGTCCCTCACGGTCTCCACTCCAGCCACACTTAGGTCCTTGCTATTCTTTGAATATAGTAGGCATGCTCTGCGTAGGGCCTTTGTATGACTTGTTCCTTTTCTGGAATGCTCTTCACTTAGATACCCTCATAGCTCAATACCTCACCTTATTTCAAACTTTTGCTCAAAACATCACTCACTCAGTGAGGTCTACCCTAATAACCCTATTTAAAATTGCAATGAGCCCCCTCCAAACCTCCGCAACACCACCCTTCCTTACTCCATTATTTTCTCTTTTCTTATGTTATCGCTTGTTGTCTGCCCCTTCCTAGACTATAAACTCAATGAAAGGAAGAATATATTCCTAAAGTATTTCCTAAAATATAGTAGCCTAGGACATGGAATAGTTCCTGTAATGAAAGAATGTAAATATTTATTGAATAGTTATTGAATGAAAGAATGAATATATGCACAAAGCAGCACTGAAAGGACATACAGAAAACTAATGAAAGTGGTTACATACAGGTGGCAGACTAGGGTGCAAGGGGGTTCATGGTGACAACAAGACTCTAAATGTATATTTTTCATCATTTTGAATTTGGAACCATGTGCATATATTATCTGTTAAAAATAAGATACTTAAAAATAACATGACAGTGGTGGAACGATGTGAGAATGTCAACACTGCTTGACTTCCATCCACATGGAAGAGCAAAAGCACATGTGCGTGTTAATTATATTGGTAAGAACTGGCTGGATAGTGCCTACCTCCTCGTGGTGGTCCCAGGGGAATACTGAAGGGAAGCGATCTATGGAGTTGGACTGAGGAGCCAGGCTCCACCTCGCTCCATTTTCTGTTAATGGGGGGTGCTGGTCATCAGCAGGGACACCTGCCAGCCTGCTCCCGCCCCAGCTGTTTCTAATTTCAGATGAGCCTTCCTACGTGCACACTCAATTTACTGACAGGAGGCTCAGTGCTCCCAAGACAAAATACCTAGCACAGTCCCCCCAGAAATGTGGGCACAACAGAGCCAGAGCCTTTGGTATTTGTACTTATGCTATTTACTGCCAAGTCCTGGTTTTGAAAATGGGATTCTATGTTTCTTCAACAATTGACTACTTTCCATAATAAACATATAAATCTGTTTTTGCTTTTCCTTTAGGAAATAAAGGCCAGAAGACACATCGCCACTGTCCCAGTACAGCTGAAATGGAAAATCCAAGAGTTAATGTGCCCAGCAATTCACACTTCTTAAGATGTTTAAGGCTTTTTAAACGTCTAAGCTATGACAAGACAGGGCTCATGTGTATTTCACATGAGAAGTTGGATATCTTTTCCAAGGTACTGTTGTGGCGGGTCTCCAGCTCACAGATAAGCCTGGTGAGGGACCACATCTGTTGCACACTTCTAGTATGGGGACCCTCACCTGGCAGATGTCCAGTGAGCTGGTTTGGGGTTTAGCTCTGCACTCAGCTGAAGGGAAAACTTAACAGAGCGCTGGGCCGCACTCTCTCCTTGCTCGTGAATTCAGGTTCAGACATGCATTTGCATCTGCAGGCAGGAGTCAGGGAGCCAGGAAAAGCAGAATCCATCCAAAAGAAACAATTCCTGGCAAAGGGGAGTTGGCTGTCTCCAAATGGGTCTCATTTTCAGTGTGTGTTTGGTCATGGCTTCTTTAAGAGGAGGCAGCAGTTTTTGACAGAAACATGGAAGTAGGAAGGAGACAGCACACTGGGGGTTAAGTTAGGACTCCATTTTCTCCTCTCACTCTGTTCCAGGTCATTTGACTAGAGGAAACTTTGACTTCCTGTTAGCCAAACCACTTCCCCTCTCTCCTTCTCTGCACACCACCCCCCAGCCTCCTCCCTCTAGGAAGGACATCTTGGCTGGGTAACATTCCACTTCCCTAACACAACCACTAGCTTTTGGTGCCTCAGTGGTTCCTGGGTCCCAAACCAAGGCAGAACTGAAACTTGAAGACATACAACTGCCAATCAAGGCTGTTCTCCCAACCAGCTGGGGCACCCCAATAAGTGGGTAGGTTGAAAGCCTTATTGCAGAGTATGCATGCATCTTGTACTCTTGTGATTTTCAAACTGCTCCCCAGAACACTAATTCTTCGTGTTGATAATAAATGTTTCCAAGGAGAGAAAAAGTTTCTATGGTCAAATAAATAAAGAAGTAAATAAAATTTAAAAAAAACATTGCATATTTTCTCTCCTTTGGAGATACACAGTGCACAGTTGGATAGTAAAGGCTCTCGAGTAGAGGAAACTGTTTAATATTATTTATCCTGAGTTTCCCAAACTTATTTTGAACAAAAGACAAATGAACAAAACCCTTCTCCACCGACCCTGAAAAACATGGTAGAAATCCTCCTATCCAATGCAATCAAGACTAAGAGTTAGTTGGTTAGTTAAAAAAAAAAAAAAAAAAAGTCAGTTAAAGCAGAGAATGCTTTACAAATAACATGTACTATCTAAAACATTTTATTTAACTTAAAACTACGTAAATTTACAAACATCTGCCAGTCATCTAACATAGGGCCTAGGCCTTTTCTTTGTAAGTACCCACTGACTGAAGTTCTGCACCATCTTTGTTCTATAAATCTTGGTCTATAGTTTCTACTTTTGTTTGTTTGATTTTAGAGAAAACTTAAAGACCTGAAAATCCAAACACATCATTTTGCACAATTTCACAATTTTACCTAGTCTTTTCAGCTATCTGTCTCATAACCGATTTGATAATTTTTCTTTTTTCTACACAACTAGCCTTTTATTCAGGTTTTCCAAATCCTTTCAACATAATTTTTATTTTATTTTTTCTTTTCTTTTTTTTTTTTTGAGACAGAGTTTCGCTCTTGTTGCCCAGGCTGGAGCACAATGGCGCAGTCTCAGCTCACTGCCTCAGCCTCTTGAGTAGCTGGGATTACAGCTGCCTGCCATCACGCCTGGCTAATTTTTGTATTTTGAGTAGAGACAGGGTTTCACCATGTTGGCCAAGACAAAGTGCTGGGATTACAGGCGTGAGCCACCATGCCCAGGCGTTTTACTTTATTTTCTTTTTCAAATACATTTAATTTTTTTAGAGCAATTTCAGGTTCATAGCAGAATGGAGGGGAATGTATTGAGAGTGCCCATAAGCTCCCAGTCCTCACATGCATTCTCCACCATCAATGTCCTGCCCCAGAGGGTGCATTTGTTACCATCAATGAACCTACACTGACATGTCATTATCATCCAAAGCCTATAGTTTGCATTATGGTTTACTGTTAGTGTCCTACATCCTATGGGCTTGGATAACATATGACGACATGGATACACTATGTTAGTATCATACAGAATAGGTTCACTGCCCCAAAATCCTCTGTGCTCTGCCTATTCCTCCTTCCTACCCTCCTAAACGGTGGCAGGCACTGATCTTTTTACTCTCTCCATAGTTTCGCCTTTTCCAGAATGTCATATTTGGAATCATAAAATATGTTGCCTTTTCACATTGGCTTCTTTCACTTAGTAATATGCATTTAAGCTTCTTCCATGTCTTTTCATGGCTTGACAGCTCATTTCTTTTAAATGCTTAATGTTCCACTGACTAGATGTGCTACAGATGATCAATTTCAATTTAGTTTTTCTAGAATCAACAGATCTCTTTCTTTTTGTATTCCTATTACACTGGTTTACATAGTTTTTAATTAAATTATCTCAATACAATGACAGTTAAAACTGGCACAAACAGGTTTGGAGCAAACAATGATCAGCGATGCTAGGTAAAACACATGCAACCCAAAGACTGTGATTAGTGAGCACTTTGCTGGCTCATGTTACCAGGAGAACGGAAAGCGTCAGGTAACCCAGAAGCCTGTTAGCGAAGAAGGGCTGGGAGAACTGCTGCTGTAGTATCTTGAGGAACTTGTGTTCCATGGCACTGCTGGGGAAGTGCTGGCTGACACGACGCTCTTGTAAGAACTGTCTCTTGAAGCAAAACGTTTGTTCATCTCTCACCTTTAATATATGTACACTTATATTTTGATTATATTTATTATCCTATATTATTATATTTTTATATTTTATTTTATTTATATGTATTTATAACTACAGTACTACCAATAGTGAATATCACAAAGCATGATATACTTAGGGGAGGATTCATCAACAATGAGAATGGATCTCAATCCGCATTCCCAATAGTTTCCTTGACCTTTTACAATTTTTTTTGTCTGGTAGGCAGGTGGCTTACACCTATAATCTCAGCACATTGGGAGGCAGAGGTGGGAAGATCACTTGAAAAGTTCAAGACCAGCCTGGGCAACATAGCAAGAGGATGGCTCTACAAAAAATTTTTAAAAATTAGTTGGGCATGGTGGTGTGCACCGGTGATTCTAGCTACTTGGAAGGCTGAGGTAGGAGGATCATTTGAGCCCAGGAGTTCAAGGCTGCAGTGAGCTATGGTGGCACCACTGAACTCCAGCCTGGGTGGCAGCGTGAGATTGTATCTCTAAAAAAAAAAAAAAAAAGAAAAATTTATTGTCTCTCTTCTTATCAGATATGATTAGATTATGTTTTATGACCTCATAATGTGGCTGAGGATAAGCATGCACTAGGATTAGCAGTGTCACCTCTACTATTTTCTTGTTACTTGTGGATTGCCTGCCCATGGTCACTTCAGGACACCTCAGTGTAGAGTGTGGCATGTGACTCCTTACATATGGCTCTAATCTATTTAGAAGTTCTAATATTTTCTTCCCACACCCCTGGGATATATGCATTCCACTTTGGACACTGTTGGCCTTATAACTGCTCAGAGAAAATTAGAAAATCAATTAAAAATCACTGCAATGCCAAAACATCAAAGATGAGGGATGGCAGAATCTTTGTGAACCAATGGGGCCATCTCTGCTAAGATAAGCCCCGGGGCTGAACAAAGATGTCTGGATCCACTTTAGATAGTTTTCAGGGGACTACTAGTTCAGCCACCAAGACCTAGTATGAGGGCCAGGTCTGGATGCCACATCCTCAGAGGCTCAATGACAAACTGGAAACTCATTCAGAAGCTGTATGATCAAGCTCCAAGACAAGGTGAGGGGGAAGGAAGGAGGGAGAGGGAGAGAAGTATTCCAGGGTTCCTTTTTTTTTTGATACAGAGTCTCACTCTGTCACTCAGGCTGGAGTGCAGTGGCACAATCTTGGCTCACTGCAGCCTCGACATCCCAGGCTCAAGCAATCCTCCCACCTCAGCATCCTGAGCAGCTGGGACTACAGGTGTGCACTGCCATACCCAGCTAATTTTTTTTCCATTTTTTGTAGAGTTGGGGTTTTACCATGTTGCTCAGGCTGGTCTCAAATTCCTGAGCTCAAGTGATCTGCCTGCCTTGGCCTCCCAGAGTGCCTCTGGGCTCCAGGAGTGAGCCACCATACCTGGCTCAGGGTTTCTTTTTGGCAGATGTAAATGTAAACACCAGAGTCAGTCAGCCCACAGGGAAGGAGAAGACCCTGAGGAAAAGGATAAGGGCTTTTACTGTCCCTCTGGTTCTCAATACTCTCCATTCCTAACTTCCTCTGGAAAAACCTCCAGCCCCAAGCTAACCTTGACCACAGAGGGTGATCTCTGCATGAAGAGGCGGCCCTTGTGTGGAAGCCCTGTCCACTATGGCTACTTCTTGCTGCCAAGATAAACAGTAGGTAGGTGGGGATTCCAATATGTTATTGCCTTCTTTGAAGGCACCAAACCCACAGAGGTCTCAGGAAGATGACACTGAAGAAATGTATACCAAAGCACCTTGGCACACAGTGAGGACTCAATCGCTTGAATTAGGAGAACTCAGTAGAGGTGGAGATCCAGGTCTCCACACTGAGTCACGCCTGACAGACCAAAGAACAAAACAAAACAGAACCAGAAACAACAACCCTTCCCATTTGATATTGGCATGGAGTTTGAAAGTCTTATAAGTATAGCATCAAACAAGAGTTTAGAACTGGCCAACACACTCCAGCCAAAGTGAGGCTTGGTAATATCAACCTAGCCACTGTTAAAAATAACTCTACCCCTCCCCTTTGCCTGCCCCCCCACTGCATTGAAGGCCCTTTGCAGCACAGCTGACAGGCACCCTGCGCAAGGCAGCACAACCACAAAGCAAAGATGCTTCCCCACAGCCCCTCACCCCGGGTGTCTGGTAGGAACCACGGCCCCAATATGTGCAGATGGTTGCACCTGCTGCAGGCTTGTGGATTTTCTCCAAGGACTCGGAAGGGAGCCGCCTGGATGCAGCAAACACAGCACAAACAACAGGCGCTTTGTGTCTTGTTGAATGTTCTGTAACCAGAGCTCAACCACACTCAGCTCTCTGGTGGCATTAGAGACGCCCAGCTGGGGAGAGGCTCACGCTTTCATTGCACAGCGCCCTGTTTACAGAATTCAGTTATTCGAAGCACTAATAAAATGACTATGTCTTAGGTGAGGACAGAGGTTATTAATTAACACTACAATGTCTGTGGACTTTGTCTCAAAAGCAAAACCTAATTTAAGTTCGTAGTCAGACAACTCCCTAGCTCAAAGGTTATGAATTTCCTACAGAATATTCAAAGTTAGGAATAGATATTATAGATCAGACAGGACTAGCTACATAATGCAGGGGCCTGGTTCAAAATAAAAATGTAGGACCTCTTGTTCAAAAAGGAGGAAAAAGTGTCACACAGATATTAAAAGATAAACCTTTTCCCTTTCTTCTGCAGTCTTTCTCTTGACCTGTCACGGTGTTTTTAATTTGCCTTTAACGTTGCGCTCTCTTGGTCATGGGGATATGTGCAGGGGAAGTGAGACCCCCATAAGCACCCAGTGGACCTGCCTGTGTCTCAGTGCATGAATATGCATGACCCACCAGCTACCAGACTGAGGCACCGGGCCCTGCCTGGGGATGAGAAGTTGAGTCAGGCATCTCCCCTTCCCACTACCCCAATCCACCGTGGAAAGGCAACCCCCAAGAGTACTGCAACCTCTGTCCTGGGAGACTCTAGGTACCCAAGGTGGGCAGGAGGCTTGCCGTTACTGAGCTACCCATTGAACACATGGCAGTGCTGCCAGCCTAAGACCCCTGAGATGCTGCCGGGTGCACATGCCTGACCTTGACCCTCCCTGTGCCAAGGTCCCCCTCCCTTCTGGGTACGGGGAGGGTCAAGGTCAGACGTGTGTACCCAGCAGCATCTCAGGGGTCCCAGGCTGGCAGCAACACCATGTGTTCAATGGGTAGCTCAGGAAGGGTAAGCCTCCTGCCCACTTTAGGTACCTAGAATTGTAACTTTGAACAAATTCAAAGTTAAACCATTAAAAGTTTCAGGATGGTGACCACAGAACATGAAACCCCAAGTGCCCCTCTGCATCCTGTGTCACGTGCCCATGAAGTGGCCCCAGGTTTGGACCTCAGATGGAAGGAAACCATTCTGATTGCCTTCATACCCTAAATATGCAAATTTGACATATTATAACTTATATATGTTACAAATAATAAAGGCTTTAGGTTTCCCTTCATTTCAACTTTATTTCAGTTATGAGTTAATCAGTAGAGTTGAAACTGAAGTGAAACTATGTTTCCATTTGTTTAAAAAAGACTTTGTACAGGAAAAGAAATATACCAAAGTGCTTTGTGTCTTGTTGCAGGTTCTATAACTAGAGCTCAGCCACACTCAGCTCTCTGGTGGCATTTAGAGACACCCAGCTGGGGAGAGGCTTGCCCTTTCATTGCACAGGGTCAAGGGTAAAAGATCATTTTTATATCATTTTCTGGGCATCGCACCGATGTTTTGGTTTTTGCTTGTTTTTACAACAAATGTCGATACATGAATTGCTTTCGTAATTAGGAAAAACCAATAAACATTATTTTGTGAAGTAACAAAATAAATGTACTTTACCTGTAGGGAGAGAACACTTCTCCTTGGACTTTTCAGATAAAACCAGTGTCATCTCTCTGTTAACTTTTCTTAGTACCTCTTGGATCATATGCATTTCACAATTTTCCAGAAGTTTTTGAAGCTAGAGTAAGCACAGGTTGAGGGTCACTCTCTACATTCAGATTACATTTTGGGTCCCGTGTCACATTCCTGCAGAAGGGCTTTGGGCTAGGGCCTGCCCCTCAGCTACTCTCCCAGGAAAGAAGAAACACTTCCCTTCTAGGTCTCCCTAGTGCTTCTGGGGGCACAGATGTACCTCCCTGGAGACCAACACCTTTTCTTCCCGGCTCACATCCTTATTGATAAAATACAATCCCTTTTTTTTTTTTTTAACCAAGTTTTGCTAAATTGCAAAGTGTCTAATCCCTGGGGTGACCTCATGTCTTTTGGGGTCTCTAAATGTGGCTAGGATTCTGTGAGTTCTCATTACAAAAGAAGCTCTCAGCCGGGCGCGATGGCTCACGCCTGTAATCTCAACACTTTGGGAGGCCGAGGTGGGTGGATCACGAGGTCAGGAGTTCGAGACCAGCCTAGCCAAGATGATGAAACCCCATCTCTACTAAAAATAAAAAAATTAGCTAGGCACCTGTAATCCCAGCTACTCTGGAGACTGAGGCAGGAGAATTGCTTGAACCTGAGAGGTGGAGGTTGCAGTGAGCCAAGATCACGCCACTGCACCCTAGCCTGGGCAACAGAGCAAGACTCCGTCTCAAAAAAAAAAAAAACAACAAAAAAAAACCCAGAAGCCCTCAGGTATAAAACTTGATTTAGATACCAAGGAAGATTTCACAAGATTTAAAACTCCATGTAGGACCAACAGTAAAGTCTTCCAAAAACTGTGAGCCCTCACTCAATTCATTACGCTTGCAGAGCATAGGTTTCTCCCTGTTGTAGGCCCCCAGGTGTTGGAAAGGAATAGGGCTCAGAAGGGTAAGCAGTGAGCTTGGCACTGGGGCCTGACGGGGGCTTACTTCTCCTTGTTGCTCAGTGGATGAGCATCTCTGCATTGACAACCAAACAGCTGAGGCTTTGCTTGCCTGGTACAATAAGCCCAGCCACAGAGCGCCTGAGTCCCAGGATCAAGCTGAACAAGGAATTGGGAAACAACTTCTCCACACAGATCATCTTACACATACCGAATGGGCATTTTCTTATTCTCAGAAAAACAGTTACAGGGAGATTTTACAAATATTTCATTTCCATGTGGATACTTGTGTGCTAAATTTTATGCTTAAGATAATGGTTATGTTTTCTATGATCATTCTTATGAAGGTACACATCAATTTGAGGAAAATCAAAATGATAAAATTCCAGACTTATAGAACAGGGACATTAAGGGTAGTAATTTGCTTCATCGAAGCACCACATGCCTTTAAATACTTAGTCCTGCCCTCCCTCCAGCCCATTCAATGATTTACAACCCTGCAATTTACACTTAGCTTCTTAGAAAAAATACCATTTTGGTATGCCTGTAGTTTTACATGCTAATGCCATAAAGGACATTTTCAAAGGCAAATTTAAAATATATCATGCATACCTGGTGAGTTTTTATTTCAATTTCTGAGGCTCCACTGGGGGGAAGAACAGACTGATTATTTACTATAAATCCTTCAAATTCATCTTCTTTCCCCATCTGCCTGGCTATAGCTTTCATGCTGGGGTAGAGAATGTCAGTTCTATTAAAGAAGAAAGACAGAAATTAGCAAACATATTTTTTCTCATTTCGATTCTCTGATAATCATTTTCGTTCATTTTCTCTTTCCTATCATCAGTATCCTAACCCATTCACAGATATATCAACATCTAAATTCACCACAGTTATCATTCCTTAGCCACATGAAATCATGAGGCTTTTTCCTGTTGGGTGCATATGATCTCAGTCCTCATTCTTCAAAATATTGACAAGTCTTCACCTTCCCTAGTTAACAGGGACACTGACTATAATAATTTCACAAGATAAACAATCTGGCTATACCAAAGTGAACTTTTTGTTGTTGTTGTTGTTGTTTCTTTTTGTTTTTTTGAGAGCGAGTTTCACTCTTGTTGCCCAGGCTGGAGTGCAATGGTGCGATCTCAGCTCACTGCAACCTCTGCCTCCTGGGTTCAAGCCATTCTCCTGCCTCAGCCTCCCGAGTAGCTGGGATTACAGGTACCCACTATCATACCTGGCCAATTTTTTGTATCTTTAGTAGAGACAGGGTTTCACCATGTTGGCCAGGCTGGTCTCAAACTTCTGACCTCGGGTAATCCACCCGCCTCAGCCACCCAAAGTGCTGGGACTACAGCTGGGAGCCACCACGCCTGGCCTAAAGCAAACTTTCTTAAGCTTGGTAAGGCTCAGGGTGTATGGGGGTGCTTAGTAAATGTTTGTTTGTTAACAGACACGTGGCAGAAGCAACACGCCTTCCCAGCCAGCTATGTCGTTCGAGCCAGGGCCTGCAGCTGCTAGAATGCCTCCCATTCCCCAGACCTGTGCCACATGTGCCATCTGTATATCTCTGGCTGCAATGCTGCAAGCTCTAAGAGACTCAGTCTATGGGTCTAATGGTTCATATTAGGATTCATGGACCAAATCTCGCCCTCAGATTAAGGGGCAGGAATCTGCCATCCCCCAGGTTCTAGTCATGGCCGTGAATTTCATCCTCAGCAGCACTCACTCATAGAGCTCTGAAAACCGTTTGTGGAGAGAGACACAGTTGATATCCTGGCCTTGCAGCTTGAGTTGGCCCCAGTGCTCCTTTAGCACTTCCAGCTGCTTCCACAGTATCAGAATGATCTCAGCAAAGCAAAGGACATCACCGCATCGCACGGGCCCTCCAGCAGCTCGGAGGTCTTTGGGCTGCTTCAGAACTGACTTCTGAATCCTGGCACTTTGGACCAATCTGGCTGAAAGCATTATGGAAATCCTTCTTTACTGATCATGGACCAACACAGGCTAACCTTTTACATGCAGCTTGTGCAAAACAAAGCCTTTGGAGAATTAACTTTTTCCCCAGGAGGAATGGTTTACAGGCCCACAGCACATGTAGAGTTGAGAGGTTGACCATCCTTCATGAACAGTTTATGGAAAGGATAGGAATGCTTCAACTACAGCTTTCTGCTTGGGTCTGGAACCATTCATTTTGAAAACTCTCTTACTTGCATACTAACATTTTATCTGCCTTTGAAAAACTGAGCCTTTTGTGTTTTCCCTCTGCATTCTGGAAAGTGCTCTTCAATACACCTGAGATTAAAATTTCCATCACGGTGGAGCCATGAAGTAACCTTCCATTGAGGGTTTTACCCATCTTATGGGTAAAGAAATGGAAACTTAAGTTTATCCTACCTCCTGTTTCTTCTCATCTTTTAGAAGTTAAGCAGGAAACATTTCTCTTAACTAGAATTTATCATTCAATAAGAAAGATTACTTTAAAATTATGATTTCTTCATGTATTCATTAGTGCTTTCCTTAAGTAAATAATTGTGGAGGGGCTGCTATGAGCCCTGGAGGATGTGGAGGAAACAAGGTATTCGGGTCCTTGTTTGTCCTGCTGTCCTGCAGCCAGTGGTCTGAGGGCCAGGGTCACCCGGAGTGAGGAACAAAATGAGGACCAGATTCAGGCCCACTGCCTGTCCACAGTGTCTCAGTCACAGAAAAAGGAGCTCTTCTTGGCAGACCAGGATGGCAAATCCCATGATGTTATGATAAAAAGAGCCTTAGAGACCATTTAGGTGACAGTACCTGAGACACTCAAGTTTCCTGGCTAGAAACAGGGAGAACAACCTGGTATAATTGCAACCTAGAGCAGTGGTATTAACATATCTAAGGAAAAGCCTGCCTGCCAGGAAGAGCATTGGTCAAATTGTCCAAGGAAGAATTGATAAGCAAAACCCAGGGGAGAGTGAGTTCCTGTAGACTGCTGGTAACTCCTCAGTCTTGTAGCCTGCCTCCCCAACAATCAGCTAGTGTATAGATTTCCAGATTTTATTTTATCCTCAGAGCTCTTTCATCAAATGAATTCTTACACACTGGCCCAAATATTCAACAGACCAAGGCCAAGCATGGTGACATGAAGGGGACAGCCTGGAGGCCACGTAATTGCTGCCCCTGCTCCCCAGCTCAAGAAGCCCCAAGGTGTCTTTGAGGAACCCCAGGGCTCCTTGGACCACAATTTTAAAAGCCCTGAGCCAATTCATCACCTTTACTTTGGAGCTTTGGAGACTGAGGCCTAGTGAGATCAAAAAACTTGTAGCATAACTGGGGTAGGAACTCAGGAGTCCTGACTCTCAGGGCAGTATAAATTCCACTGCTTCTTATTGTCTATGAATAGCTAAATACTCCTAAATAAAAACACATGAAATAAAGTTAATTAAAATAAATAATAATTTTAAAGCAAACTTGTTTGTTAATATGTTCATATGATGATAAGTCTTTTCTACCTACGTGCTTTAATTTAACAGACAAGAGAAGGAACAGGAGCCAAGATAAATAACAAGGTGGAGGATGGTGGGGAATGTCAGGAAAAGATGGTAATCCATCACAGATAGAGCCAAAAAATGGCAAACAGAAGGACCTGAGGGCCCAGCATGTTTTTTTATCTTGGCACAATTTGGTCTATACTCAGCTTTGCAAATGATCACACTGGGTGAAGATCTAATTATGTTGTGGAATGTAGATGGCACATATAAAACCACTTCTTTTTCCACTAATTGGCCCCAAGTGGACTTGTGACTCAGTTTAGGTAAAAAGACACAAGGAAAATCTAATGGGGGGGCTTCTAGAAAATATTCCCCTCCTTGATAAAAAGATAGATCTCCAAGGAGAAAGCTTTTTTGTTCCTGTTTTTATCATACAAACAGGAGGGAGATGTTTGCCAACACACCTAAATGGCAGAGCTTGAGTCCTTGAAGTCACTGTCAAGGGGCTACACCAACCTGAACTGCCTCCTTCTAGACTTCTTATTATGGAGGATTAATATGCTTCCCTAATTTAAGTTATAGCTAATGGAACAACCTGTTACTTGCACCAGAAGCACTCTAATTGGCACAGAGAAGCATCGGGGTAAGGGTGGATTATCAGAAAAAGCTTCCTAAAGAGTGGTTTGGAAGTGGAAATCTGAAGGATAAGTAAGAGTTAATCAGGTGATGAAGCAGAAAGAGGAAGGAGAGGGAAGTTTTCCACTACAGGGACCAGTCTGGGAGAAGTACCGAAGAGAGCATGGTGCATTTGACAAATCGAAAGACATTAAGGGTAGAAATATTGGCAGGAGTCAAGTCACAAGGGGCTGATGAAAGCATTTGGACTCTTCTCAGGGCATCTGGAATCCATTGAAGAGTTATAGTGAAGGAAGTGATATAATCAGGCTTGCATTTAAAAATATTACCCTGGTGAATGGATTGGAAGGAGGTGAGAGTATGTGTATTGAATCCAATTGGAGGTCAAGATCATCGCCTAGTGATCAGGGATGATGATGGTTTGGACTCATAGAAGTGGGTACTGTGGGGGAACAGAGAAAGAAGACAAACTTGAAAGATATTAAAATAATTGATAGTAAAACTTGGTGACTGGTTGTGGGGTGTGGGACAGAAGTCAAAGATGGTGCCCAGAGTTTTTGGCTTGGCCAACTGGGCAGGTAGTGGTAAACTGACAGAGAGGGTCAAGATTTAGGGAGTAAGATGACCTTAGCTTGAGAAACGCTGTCTCTGAGATGGAATAAGTGGAGATATCCAGCAGGCAATTGAACATGTGAGTCTGATAGGATTCATACTTGGGCTAGACATATAGATTTGGATCATTGCATGTGAATATCATCAAAGTTATAAAAGTAGATGGGTTTTCCTAGGGAGAGGGTGAGGAATGGAGCAACCTAGTAGAGAAGAGGATGAGGGAGCTCTAGGGCCAGACCGTTGGGTTGGAATCTGAGCTTCTTTCCTCATTAACCATGTGACTTTGGCCATGTTACTTAACCTTTTTAAGCCTTAGTATTCTTATCTATAAAATGAGAACAATGAAACAACCTATCTCATGGAATTATTGTGAGGACTAAATAAATGAATACAGAAAAAGCAATCTGAACAAACCTCAACTTCTAGGCAATAATACTAGTGGTATTAATAGTATTCAGGGCTGACTTAACAGCTTGGGCAGAGGAGGCACAGTGCCTAGGGACCACAAAATGCTTTATTTTTTTTTAATCAGAAAAAAAGACCTTTTAGGCTAAATAAAATGCTTTAATATATGATATTAATATATTTTTCTTTGTACTAGCACAATGTTAAAATATAACTTTTAATGGTTTTTCATGGAGGAGGGAAGAGCCCACAAAGGTAAAAGTGTTAGGGCCTGTGGAAGTCAAAATGTGGCCCTGGTAGCAGTGGTGGGATAGATTATAAAAAAATTTTAGGGTTGGCAGAGGTAGAGGACCCTACAGAAGGGTCTGAGAAGGAGGGCTCAGCGATGTTGGAGGAAAGCTAGGAGAGACTCATGCTGTAGAAGCCAAGGGCAGAGAGGCTTTGAGAAGGACTCTGTGTCAAATGCTGCCAAGGGGTTAGGTAGGAAGGTGACTGAAAGTACCCAGGGGATTTAGTGACAAGGACCATCTCTTGATGAGAGAGGTTTCAGCAGCAAGATTGGGAAGACAGACTGCAGTGCTTCAAGGAGTGTCAGGAAGGTAAGAAAATGGAGATGATGGGTTTAGGCATTGCTCAGAAAGTTTGGCTCGGACAGAAAAGCTCTTCAAGTAGGGGCACCAGCTAGTTTGTCTGGCATCCAAACATGTCTCTGCCTAGTTCCTGGATACATGCAAAATTGTTTAAAGTCATGATACTAGGAGGGCTAGTGGCTCTTGCACCTTAGAGCTTGAGAGTGATAAACCCAGAGGAGGCAGTGCCTGCCCAGGAGTCCATAGGCCAGTAGTTGAGTGATGAGGACAAGAGCCCAGGCCTGAGATGTTCACCTGGGGCTATCAGACCCCTCTGGCCCTTCCAACTCCACTTCTAGATGTATGACTCACAAAGAAAGCATCCAGTTGGTGTTTTTGTTTCATTTGGGTTCAATAGACCTCCCACAACTTTTGTCGTATTTTTAAAATTAAAATAGATGGATATACCATAATCATGGAACTTAGAAAATGCTTTGCAGTGGCTACCCCTGCTCCACTGTTGCTGCCAGGTGGTGTTGGCACAGTCCTGGGACCTACTGAGAGAGGCTGTGGGAAAACATGACTCCCCGGACCAACTCCCCAACAGAGAGGTCCTTCAGTCCAATACAGTACTGGTCAATATGGAAACGATTCCCCAAGAATACCTGTGTATTTTTGCCCAGTGTGGCTTGCTGTCTTTGGGGGGCCTCCATGGTCACATGATAGCTACTCAGAACATCTTCCAGTAGCAGTTGCACACCCACCAGTTCTCCATGAGCCACTTTGTGGTCACGGTCGCTCAGCCCACAGAGGCACAGCTAAAAAAAACAAAAAACCCTTCCATTTGAAGACCATATATATTTTTTACATATGGTTTTCAGGAAGAAAACTGGGAGTAACTGTATTTACAAGAACCCATTCCCTCAACTGCTAGAAAATTCATAAAAACCAGAGTAACATATCTAACTTAAAGTTTTCTTTGAGCACATCAAACTTTTGGCTCTGTAAGAAAATGACAAGTTTCCAGCCCTTATAGCAGATCTGTACATGGTGAATGTATAGTGTGATATCAATTTTCCCTTAAAAGTATAGATATAAACCCATATATGCAGAGGGAAAATACCAGGGAAATAAAATGTGAACTGTAATTGTCTCTTAGTTGTGGAACTATGGTTGATTTTTTATTTTATTTTACTATTTTATTTTATTTTATTATTTTATTTTATTTTTTAAGAGAGTCTCACACTGTCACCAGGCTGGAGTGCAGCCTGGTGCGATCTCAGCTCACTGCAACCTCACTGCAATCTCCTGGGTTCAAGTGATTCTCATGCCTTAGCCTTCTGAGTAGCTGGGACTACAGGCATGTGCCACCACACCTGGCTAATTTTTGCATTTTCAGTAGACATGGGCTTTCACCTTGTTGTCCAGGCTGGTCTTGAACTCCTGAGCTCAAGCAATCTGCCCACCTTGGCCTCCCAAAGTGCTGGAATTACAGGCGTGAGCCACCACACCCAGCCATATGGTTAATTTTTTAAGACCATTTTTACTATTTTACTTAAAAAACTTGATGGGACGTACCTTGAAATAATAAGAGCTATCTATGACAAACCCACAGCCAATATCATACTGAATGGGCAAAAACTGGAAGCATTCCCTTTGAAAACTGGCACAAGACAGGGATGCCCTCTCTCACCACTCCTATTCAACATAGTGCTGGAAGTTCTGGCCAGGGCAATCAGGCAGGAGAAGGAAATAAAGGGTATTCAATTAGGAAACGAGGAAGTCAAATTGTCCCTGTTTGCAGATGACATGATTGTATATCTAGAAAACCCCATCATCTCAGCCCAAAATCTCCTTAAGCTGATTAGCAACTTCAGCAAAGTCTCAGGATACAAAATCAATGTACAAAAATCACAAGCATTCTTGTACACCAATCACAGACAAACAGAGAGCCAAATCATGAGTGAACTCCCATTCACAATTGCTTCAAAGAGAATAAAATACCTAGGAATCCAACTTACAAGGGATGTGAAGGACCTCTTCAAGGAGAACTACAAACCACTGCTCAATGAAATCAAAGAGGATACAAACAAATGGAAGAACATTCCATGCTCATGGGTTGGAAGAATCAATATCGTGAAAATGGCCATACTGCCCAAGGTAATTTATAGATTCAATGTCATCCCCATCAAGCTACCAATGACTTTCTTCACAGAATTGGAAAAAACTACTTTAAAGTTCATATGGAACCAAAAAAGAGCCCGCATCGCCAAGCCAATCCTAAGCCAAAAGAACAAAGCTGGAGGCATCACGCTACCTGACTTTAAACTATACTACAAGGCTACAGTAACCAAAACAGCATGGTACTGGTACCACAACAGAGACATAGATCAATGGAACAGAACAGAGCCCTCAGAAATGATGCCGCATAGCTACAACTATCTGATCTTTGACAAACCTGACAAAAACAAGAAATGGGGAAAGGATTCCCTATTTAATAAATGGTGCTGGGAAAACTGGCTAGCAATATGTAGAAAGCTGCAACTGGATCCCTTCCTTACACCTTATACAAAAATTAATTCAAGATGGATTAAGGACTTATATGTTAGACCTAAAACCATTAAAATCCTACAAGAAAACCTAGGCAATACCATTCAGGACATAGGCGTGGGCAAGGACTTCATGTCTAAAACACCAAAAGCAATGGCAACAAAAGCCAAAATTGACAAATGGGATCTCATTAAACTAAACAGCTTCTGCACAGCAAAAGAAACTATCATCAGAGTGAACAGGCAACCTACAGAATGGGAGAAAATTTTTGCAACCTACTCATCTGACAAAGGGCTAATATCCAGAATCTACAATGAACTCAAACAAATTTACAAGAAAAAAACAAACAACCCCATCAAAAAGTGGGCAGAGGACATGAACAGACACTTCTCAAAAGAAGACATTTATGCAGCCGAAAAACACATGAAGAAATGCTCATCATCACTGGCCATCAGAGAAATGCAAATCAAAACCACAGTGAGATACCATCTTACACCAGTTAGAATGGCCATCATTAAAAAATCAGGAAACAACAGGTGCTGGAGAGGATGTGGAGAAATAGGAACACTTTTACACTGTTGGTGGGACTGTAAACTAGTTCAACCATTGTGGAAGTCAGTGTGGCGATTCCTCAGGGATCTCGAACTAGAAATACCATTTGACCCAGCCATCCCATTACTGGGTATATACCCAAAGGACTATAAATCATGCTGCTATAAAGACACATGCACACGTATGTTTATTGCGGCACTATTCACAATAGCAAAGAGTTGGAACCAACCCAAATGTCCAACAACGATAGACTGGATTAAGAAAATGTGGCACATATACACCATGGAATACTATGCAGCCATAAAAAATGATGAGTTCGTGTCCTTTGTAGGGACATGGATGAAACTGGAAAACATCATTCTCAGTAAACTATCTCAAGGACAAAAAACCAAACACCGCATGTTCTCACTCATAGGTGGGAATTGAACAATGAGAACTCATGGACACAGGAAGGGGAACATCACACTCCGGGGACTGTTGTGGGGTGGGGGGAGGGGGGAGGGACAGCATTAGGAGATACACCTAATGCTAAAGGACGAGTTAATGGGTGCAGGAAATCAACATGGCACATGGATACATATGTAACAAACCTGCACATTGTGCACATGTACCCTAAAACCCTGAAGTATAATAAAAAAAAAAAAAAAAAAAAAAAAAAAAAAAAAAAAAAAAAAAAAAAAGATTTCAGTGTAACTAATCAGCACCAGTGTTCAGAAGTTCCAGAGCAGTATAACACCAATGGGACATATTTAAAATCAATAAAAATAAATTTACTCAAATGCTGTCAATATCAGGAACCTTAAAAAGTTGTCCTTCATCACTATTGTGCTCCAATTCTAGGCAACAACTCAAGACCAGTACCACAAATTATTACATGTGAGTCTCTGGCTCCTCCATATCACTAACCAACAGCTAAGGCATCCTCTGTCCCTTGTGACACCATGTGCAGCCCTGGAACCAGTGGGCCTGCCTATCTGACTCCATTCTATACTTCCAGACCTAATTCTGGTTTTAGTCAAGTCCTGGAGTTGGAGTTGATTCTGACAGCAAGGAGCCGGGACTCCTGTTTCCACCTAATCCCAGGCAACACCCAAAGGAAGCAAGAGCAGATCCAATGGTCACGGTCCAACCCTGTCTTCTGGGTCTAAATGAGGGCCAAGGCTTGGGCCAAAAGTCACTGTCTTGCAGCCACTGAAGGTAGAAATGTGGGACTTGCTTGAGGTTGATGTTGGTGTCCCTTGGCTTAGCATTATAAGATCAGAATATTAAACTGGAAATTTTGGAGTCAAAAGACCAGGGATTGTGAGGTAGTTTGAAAGAGATATCCACTAGTTCTTTGATACTCCTCCTGTAAAGAGGTGGAGCTTACTTCCCCTCCCCTTGAATGTCTGCTGGACTTAGTCACTCACTTCCAGTGAAAAGAATATGACAGAAGTGATGGAGAGTCACTTCTGAAATCTGGTAATAAAAACACTGTGACTTCCATCTTGGGTTCTCTCTTGGACTGTTTGTGCTGGGGGAAGCCATCTGCTGTGTTGCGAGGAAGCTCTGTGGAGAAGCCCATGTGAATAAGCCTGGAAGTGGATCTTCTGGTGCCCACCAGCAGCCATAGGAGTGAGCTTGGAGGCAGGTTGTCCTCCAGTCGAGCCTTGAGATGATTACAGCCCTGGCCAACATCTTGACTCATGAGAGACCCTGAGCCAGAACTATCCACCTGAGCTGCTCCCAGATTCCTGATCCTCAGAAACTATGTTAGATAATGAATGTCTATTGTTTTAATCTGCCAAACTTTAGGGTAAATCATTGTGCAGCAATAAGTAACTAATACAGCTTGCAACCCGGTGCTGCCATGATTCTGGAATAGTCTGATCTCTGGCCTTCCTGAATCTTGAACTCTTTGGTTGTAGAAGGTGGGTAATATTGTTCCTGCCTAGGAGCAACAACAGTTGCTAGGATTACCTTCAATAACAGGTGCTATAACCAGGGCTATTGAAAACCCAGCTACTAACGTCATTTATGTATTGCAATTGCTATCATGACTATTTATTAAGTGGAGAAGATTGTTTGTTTTGCTATCAACTGTGAACAGACAAGCTGTTGCCCTGATCAGCCTGTTGAGTGTTTGGAGACAAAGACCCTGACTGGGAATCACAGCCGGCCCTGGGGCCCAGACTCTTCCACTGTTCAAGTGAAGCAGAGCCAGTGAAGACAGAGGGCATTAAAGTCTTGAAAGCCCCTGCAGAATCTAAACCAAATGGAAACAACTGACTAAATTCCCTACACACCGCATACCATTTACAGTATAAAAATACATCTGAAAGACACCTGGAGGCTCCGTGGATCCAGTGGCTGGGGCAGGCTGAGCTGCTAGGCAAAAATGCTCCTCCTGAGAGAGTTGCTCAGTGCTGGTAGCCCATGGCACATGCCGTCTGTGACAGACTGGCAGGCAGGAACATTTCCAGCTGCCAAAAATGTTCTTCTACCAAAATATGGGGGGACATTTCATTAAAAGCAGTTACTTACACTTCTAAAGTTCAAAACTTTCCTCAAAGTTAGAGAAGCAAAAAAACATTTTGAGATATTAACAGGTTCCTTCTTCAGCCACATCAACCCCCGTGCCCCTTGCCCTCAACTTTCACAGTTCGTAGCCCTCACGGGGAGGGTTGGCATACTCTCGACTAGCAGTGTCTGCCAGAACAGTCTGCAATGGTGGAAATGTCCTATATTTGCACTGTCCAACAGAGTAGCCTTTGGCCACGTGTGGCAGTTGTACACTTGAAATGTGACTGCTGTGACTGAGGGAATGAATTTTTAATTTTCTTTTTCTTCTTTTTCTTTTTTTAAAGGCTAATCAAGTGAAGCAGTGTGAGTGGAGAAAGAATAAAGCAACCTGTAACTGGTTGTGATCAATTAGTTGTAAACATGACTGCACTCAGACCAGCCTGAATTTTTAATTTTCTTTCATTTAAATTAATAATTTTAATTAAAGTAAATTAAATAGCCACATGTGGCTACTGAACTGAATAGTGCAGCTGTAGCTCTAGAAAAAAGCTGTCAATTGTTTATTGAATGAATTAAGACCAACAGCTGAGACAATAGTTCTTTATAAAAACTAAATTTTAAATTTTAAGCCTCCTTGGGGTTTGAAGGAGAAAAGTTCTTGTTTGGTTTTAAACAAAACGTGGCTTTGTATATCAAGAACCACAAACCCTGAAGACTGGAGCATGAAATTTATACCATAAGTCAGAGAGAAGGAAGTATGCATGATAAATTAGAATGATTTTTCTTGCCTAAAAGGAAATAACAGTTAAACAAAGAAAGACTATTTCTAGAGCTTAGTTCTAGTGGATGCCTAAGGAAGGATGCTGGATAAGTTGGAGGATGGTATCCCAGAGCAGAAGGTCCCTTTTGCTTGGATTCTCTGTGAGGTGGCCTCCCAGGAAGACTAGCAGCCCCTCAAAGTGGGGAGAAAGACCCCCACACGTGGGTATCCAGAGGGGTACTGAACAGCAGGCTAACCAGAAGAGGCCAGCTCACCCACAGCAGAGATAAGGGAAGTAGCTGTGTCTTCCCAACTGCCAGGAAGATTTGAAAGCACTGCCAGAAACTTAGATCACCTCTGAGAGGATGGAAGAACGAGAAGAGTGTCTTGTGAGCCCTAAACTTAAGGTCCAAAATTTGTGCTGCCTTGACTTCTGGCAAAATCGGGAGGCCTCAAATAGCTTAGCCACAAGGTCCCCCGCTCCCCACTCTGCTCCCACAGATAAGGTCTCCAGGTTTAACGACCCTCCTTATCAAAGGAACCAGGTGCAATTCCTGCTTATCCCTGAGCAGCGGTTTCAGTTCCCTGCCAGACCACAGCATTATTCAAATCAATCACCCCTTCCTGTGTGAAGCATGGAACATCACACTCTCCTGATATTACAAAACCTGCCTCCCACAGCCCTTGCTTGTTCACTCTGTTCCCAAGTGGCCCTATGTGGAGGGGGGCAGTGTCCTCTTAAACCTGGGAGGCAGAGGTTGCAGTGAGCTGAGGTCATGCCACTGCACTCTAGCCTGGGAGACAGAGTGAGACTCTGTCTCAAAAACAAAAACAAAAATGAAGAGAAAAGCAACAAATATTCAAGGAATGAGAGGCTGGTGTTGCTTTCTTTAGAAATTCCTTGATGTACTCCTAAAGCAGGCTTGCTGCAGGAAGGATTGTATTAACAGGATATCTCTTCAGCTTTCTCCTTTTTACCCTAATCACCCTGAACATCAACAATACATTCAGACTAGAGGCATGTTTCATGATATATATATATATATATACGGACTCTTTAGAGATCGGAATTTTTTTTGAGACGGAGTCTGGCTCTGTCGCCCGGGCTGGAGTGCAGTGGCGCGATCTCGGCTCATTGCAAGCTCCGCCTCCCGGGTTCACGTCATTCTCCTGCCTCAGCCTCTCCGAGTAGCTGGGACTACAGGCGCCCGCCACCACGCCCGGCTAATTTTTTTTTTGTATTTTTAGTAGAGACGGGGTCTCGATCTCCTGACCTCGTGATCCGCCCGCCTCCGCCTCCCAAAGTGCTGGGATTACAAGCGTGAGCCACCGTGCCCGGCCATGCTATATATTTTATACTGTGCTGTAGAGTACCTTTGAGGGACTTCTTTGCTTCCTTCTACCCCTAAAGTGCAAACGAATTGTATTCTTTAAATCAGGGGATAAAAAACTAAACTTTTTTTTTTTTTTTCGAGACGGAGTTTCACTCTTTAGCCCAGGCTGGAGTACAGTGGTGAGATCTCAGCTCACTGCAAGCTCTGCCTCCCGGGTTCATGCCATTCTCCTGCCTCAGCCTCCCGAGTAGCTGGGACTACAGGCGCCCGCCACCATGCCTGGCTAAAATTTTTTTTTTTTGTATTTTTAGTAGAGACAGGGTTTCACCGTGTCAGCCAGGATGGTCTCCATCTCCTGACCTCGTGATCCACCCACCTCAGCCTCCCAGAGTGCTGGGATTACAGGCTTGAGCCACCGCACCCAGCTTAAACTTTTTCTTAAAGGACCAGATAGTAAATATTTTCATCTTTGCAGACCCTACGGACTCTGTGGCAACTATTCAGCTCCGTGGTTGTAGTGTGAAAGCGGTGACAATCCGTAAGTGAATGGGCATGACTGTGTTCCAACAATGTTTCATTTACGGACGTGGAAATATGAACTCCATAGCATTTTCATGGGTCGCAAAATACTATTCTTTTACATATTTTTTTTCAACCATTTAAAGATGGGAAGGCCATCCTTAGCCCACAGACCATACAAAAATCGGCAGAGACCTCCAGCAGTAGTTTGCCAACTCCTGACTTAAATAGATGAGATTGGATAGAACTGCTTTGTCACCCAAGCATTTATCTTCAATGCGAATGATTAATTCACCTAGCATTAAAGATAACTCAATCCTTGGGCATTTCTTGAATTGGCTAATCAATAACTCCTGCAGGTTGGTGGACATGTCCAGAGATGAATACTGGGCCCTGGTCAGTGTGATCCAACCCTTCGGAGGACAGCTATCAATTTCCATCAGCCCTTTGGCTAGTAGAGGGGGGTTGAGACGGGCAGAGTGAAATGTTTTGTGCCTAGAAACATGCACATAGCCAGTACCCAAGATGATCTATGCCACAGGGAAGCAGGAGCCAAATTTTCAGCGACTTTACAGGGCTGTCCTGTCATCCCTGAGCCACATCCTTCCTCCTCCTACACCCCACCCTCATCTGTGAAGCATGCTGCCCTCGTTCCAGGTAAGAGTTCAGTTTTTCCTTTGCAAATTCTGGAGAAGCCTTCAGCTTACATGGGCAGAAAATTCCTGGGGTAAACAGTCAGATTTGCTCAGTCTTGGTGAGCTCTAGGAAGGGTCAAGGAACTGTCCCAAGCTTCCTATCTCTTTCCATTCTCTAAGGACTTTCCCTTGTTTACAGGTTCAGCACTAAGTAAAACAATCAAGAGGGATGACATTTATCTTTTAGCTTCTCTTTTTCTCCTGCCTCTTGCCTTTTCTTCAGCATCCTCTTCTCTGTCCACGCTGCTGCTTGGTCTCCATCATAGATCTCGGGTTTTGGAGTCAAACACACCTAGGTTCTAATTCTAGTCTGTCACTTACTAGCTGTATAATTCCAAACACACACAACCTGAACAGCTCTGAGGAAAAAAGGCTGGAGAAATGTAACCAGTGGAGGACACAGTGGGGTGAACCATCTGGGTGATTCTCTCCAGAGGGTCACAGAAAAGTACATAAAACCAGAAATAGGACACAGTGTCCTCCATTTCTGTAGACCGAGTGTGAGGACAAAGAAAGCACTGGCAAAGCAATTCCAGGGGATTTCCTGGAAGCAGAGTGGTTCCCCTGGGAGAGCAGTACCAAACCGAATCCTTCGTAGCTGAAATCGAAAAAGGACTTTTCTTCACCAGTTTGTAAAATCCTCGCAAATTCTGACCTTGGGCTTTCAGAGCCCAGAGGACTAACAAATGGCCATCCTGATAATTGTCTGAGGCTTTACATCTTACCTGCTTGACTAAGCTACAGCTCAGGAAGCTATTTGTCAATATAAAGAAAACAAATTAGCCTGATTTTTGTCCTGCTGAATTTACATTCTAAATCCAAGAGTCCTCTGATGTCAGAGTAAAGAAGATTGAGAGTAGAAAAAGAACAAGACAGTTCAGTGCAACCCCCACCTTGTCATTCTCCATGGATGCCCACAAGTGCAGTGGAAAGCAGCTGCAACCTACAGGTAAGAGCACAGACAGCCCTCTGAGGCCCTCTCAGTGGCTAAATACTCACACCGGGAGCTAACCCAAAAAAGTTAATTTTGACAATTAAAAAATAAGCAGAGACCTTTAGGGCTAACCCTCCTTCCCTCTCATACAAAACTTATTTATACTGGAAACATTATGTGTCTTAATCCAAGCTAATTTTCCCATCAGCGTCATGATTAATTAACCAAATGAAACATTCCTTTTGTATGTGGAATACTTAACACAATGGTACCTACAAGGCTAGAGGTAGATGGATTTACTTATAAATTTAACGCTGGTAGCCAATTCCATTAGCTTGAGAGGTACAGTAAAAATTCTGTCTTTTTGAAAGGTAAACAAATGTTGAAAAAATAACCTAATCATCTTTAGAAGTATAAAAATGTTATTCCCAGTAGAACCCCCTGTACATTGAAAGCAGCAATCATTATATGAACTGTTCTGAGATTACATTTGCTAAAATCAAGAGTGTTATTAGCCAACAAGAACATATTCTCACAGACAGCCTTTGCGGCAGGTCGTGTTTGGTAGCCATGGCGTTCTGGATCTGCTTGTGCCCATGACTATTTTAAGCTCATTATCTAACCTTGCCAAGAGTGGCCTCCCTAGATGGTCACTCAGCAAACACCTCTGCTGCAGAATTTACCAGAACAGGATTAGTGCTCCAGCCCTTACGGGATGAGATGCCTTACTGCAGCATCAAACTGCAAAAACATAACCTCCCTCCAGAGGAGGAGTGCCTGGGCCACCCGGGTAGGGTCTTGGGGGCTCTGGAGGCTGTCAATCATGTTCTGCAGCTCTTGAAGCTCAGACCCTAGAAGATGGACAATATTTTAGTCTGAGAGTGTGAAATATAGGCTACTATAGCTAAACCAGTAAACCAACATTTTGTCCCATACTTGTCACCTAATCAGACTTCCCTTGTTTTGTTTGTGGGTATACTAATTATACGTTTTGCAAGACCAGCAAAGCCTTATGCTGTAGAATCAAAGGTCTGATTTATGTCTCCTTCCTTCCTCAGGAAGATAAAAATTTGCTTTGCTTTTCAGTACAATAAGAACAGGCCATGGAAAGAAAGTTTTAAAATTTATAAGGCTATGGTCTTGAAACAGAACAAAAAGGAGAAATGACAGGAATGGGAAAGTCTAGTCCTCAGTATATCTGTTAGGCACTTGAAACGATCAGAGATTATGAATCAGCACTCATCTCTTATTGCCATGCTATATCCAAATCAGCCCTCCCTGTCACTGGCTCATGGATTAAAGAAGACTCAAGACCATCTAAAGCAAGTAAAAAACACATGTGCATATATGTATATATAAAGATATGCACACATATGCATACATACACGTGTGTATACATATGCATACATATCCTTCTAGGAGATTCTAGTCATTTTAGGAGTAAATGTGAGGGATCCATATTTGCCTTATTTCTTAGACCCTTACTGCAAGAGTAGGCTACATATACATAAATCTGTATTCATTTTGGGTGAAAATCTAACTTAGGGGCCCTGTGGGGCACTCAGTGCTGGGATGTGGAACCCAGCCTGAGTCTGGATGACCATCCTAGCATCTAGGTATGTATATCCTAGTTATTGGCATAGAAAAGGAGCTAGTCAGAACAGGCTAGCACAGTGGAAAGTGATGAGCCCTTGGGGAACACGCTTGGGCTCACACTTACAGGGCTACCAGAATTTCAGCTGGTCTGAAATATCCCTGTGAACATAGTGATTGTTTTCTACCCTGAGAGGACATCCCTGTTATCAGGATTGTGAAAACTGATCACAATGCCTTGACATGCAGTCCAAGGCAGGAGTGAGACAGGAAGCCCACAGGGCATTTCTGGAGATGCTCTATCTTGACAGCTGGTCCACATGCAAGCAGCCTTCTTTCCTCCCTAGCCCAGTACTGGGCTCCAGCATCTACCGACTGAGAAAGCAGAGAGTTGTGGGAGGGGGAAGCAGTCCATGAGAGCTTGATCAGGCAGATCCAGGGCTGAGGATGGTTGCTAACATGTGCTTTTGGCTTTAAGAACAGATGAGCAGTCCAGATTTCATATCCATTTGCTGTTTTATACAATAAAAAATGTGTTTTATTTTTGTTTCCAGCCCCAAATAATTGAGTGCAATCAGCAAACTTTTTATGACTCCTCTAAATCTGATAGTTCTATTGGGCTGAAGAGTTCACCAGAAAAAGAGTAATATTAGAGTGAATTGTACAAGAACTTTTGTGGTGGTGGGAGGGAGGTGGTCAGAGAGCCTCATTTGTTCAAGGCCTAGTGTGTTCGGTCTAAAAGTAATATACTCTATCAGGCTACGCAGTAACCAGGGGAAAATGTACTAATCCTCTGCAACGACAATGAAAAAAGGAGAATATAAAATTACACATACCCTATGGTTAAAGCTCTGTAAAATGTAAATATGGAATATATTCGGGCAGGGGCTAGAAGGGAGTAAAGACAAATAAAATTATTTCACTTGTTAGAGTGGCTGGCTTACAGGTGATTTTTTTTTCTGTTATTTCCATCGTTTATATATTACTGGCATGTGATCGCTTCCCATCAAAATTGTTGTATGTTGATATGTAGTATTATCATTAAAATACAGATGTGGAGGCAGGACTGCCTTTCCTTTGTTATTTTACTGATCTTTAAATCCTCATTCTGACTTTCCTTCCTTTGTGGAGTCAAGAGGCTTGGTGGGAGGGGAGGTGGCAGGACAAGCAGCCTGGCGGTGTGGACAGGGCAGAGGGTTGTTGCCGGCAGCGATGGTGGTGAGGCTGGGGTGAACCCTGTGCCAGGAAACATCAGGAAAGGAGCCTTTGCTCATGTCTTTCCCAGGAGGGTCCCGTTTGGGAAGTCAGAGAAGACAGACAGCCAGACAGCCAGAGAGAGAGGGAGAGAGAGAGGAGTCACAGTGGCCTGTCTCTGCATGAAGACTCAGAGCTCGTACACTTCATTCCTTGTTTGTCTTGAGAGTTCCTGAAACCCTAAGTTCAGTGTGAAGTATTTGGGCTTTAATTGGCCTCCTTATCCTTTGCAAAGGAAGTCACAGTGTAAACGTCCACATTCTGATTACATCCTCTGCTTCACTTGGACTTCAAAGGCAGTTACTGGCTTTCAGGGAAGGAGAGAATTGGCTGCATCCACAGAGCTGGTCCACAATGTCTAAGAGCTGTTTTCTTCAGTCAAGGGGAGGACTAAAAGCTGAAATCTTGAGTTTCCCTCAAGATTTGTTTTAAAAATACTTTAAAGCATACAAGTCCACAAAAGTAATTTGAACTAACTAAAAATTAGAACTGACAATTTAGAACGAACTCTAAATTGTTCTGAGATAGCTTAAAGGAACAGACTCTCATTTCATCTTTTCTCTTAGTTCTTCTTGCCTCCTCTGGGAAATAGGCCAGGAACTAAGCAGCCTAGTCTTTTTAAAAAGATTATCTTGGAGGGGATTTTTTTTTTTAAGTTTGCTCTTTATTTTGAGCAAAGCAGAGTATGCAAAACTGTACATTCTCCCTGGAGCACAAATGTGCAACATGACAATGTGTGCCTCCCTGCATGCTTCAGAAAGCCTGGGCCGCACATATCTCAATGGTTTCTGGGTTCACAATGCAGAAATGGCAAGAAAACAATTCCTTCTTCCTGAATTCTAGGTCCTCAACTTGGCCTCATTTCCCATTGTTCCTCAGAGCCATACTCATGGGTTCGCTCACAGGTAGGTTCACTTCTCTGGACTGGCCACGTGCAGTTCTGCCTGCTGCTTTCACCAGTGTCCTTTTCTTATGTTGCTAGAACTGTCCCTCCTATTTTCTACATTGATCCAAGTCCACTCCTGTCCAGTCTGGAAAGCACTCCAGATCACCTCCCTGCAGGTTTTGCCTGGGGGCACCCTTTACTCCCAGCTGCTATAGGACTTCCTAAGTAGTGACTTCACCATGAAACATGGCTCTGGCTCTCTCGGCTTTTATCTCATCTCCATGTAACACCTGCCTCCCTATCTCAATGGCAGGCAGGACATTTCTCTTGGCCACACTTCTTCTTCCTGTGCCTTAGCTAAAGCTCAGCCCCCACACCCTCCTGACATCCAATAGCTCCCCTAAGAGTGTCTTAGCTTATTTTCTGAGTAAGCCCTACTTACAACAGTCCCCAAACTAGTAAAAGGAAAGGACCTAAGAGTGCTTTGGAGCTTCTCTAATCGGATGCTTATGTTGAAGACTTGTGAGTCACTCTGAGAGCTCATTAGTCTGCAACAATTCTGTGCCTTCTGCGGAGGCGGCACCACTACCACTTTCTCTTCATCCTGCCACGCCTAGACACAGGCATTATCCTCCTCCCAGATCAGCATTCATGCCCTTCCCTATGTCCACATCTAAATGTTTACAGAGCCCTTCAGTGTTCCTTAGCACAAGCAAATATACCTGCCACCAGCTCCAAGGTCTCCCACAAATGTATTTCCTTTATGCACCAACCAGCCACAGGGGAATATCCTCAGATTCTCTGACATTTGTTTTAAGAGCAATTAGGTTTAAATAGGCATGCTGCCTCATTTCTTAGGCTCTTCCTGTTCTTTAAAATCCCTGGCTACTACAGTATTTTGCTATTAATTTATATTTACATGACCAGTGACATTATTTGGATGGTAGTCACATTATTAAGGCAAGATTACTTTCCCTGATTCTGATAATTGTAGCTTAGTAAACATTTTAGTGTCTTTAATTCACCTCATGTGTTTGTCTTATAATATAACCTGTGCTGATGAGCGCTTGACGTATAAAACTAAAGCCTCAATCATTCTTACCACAAAGACTTTTAGGTCATTGATAGCTACCCAAGGGCTGTTTACAAGCTTCTTAATAGACAGTGATTGGCTCTGGCCTTGCCATGTGAGTTTATGAAGGCCAGGAAGGAAACGGGAATGAAACAAAACTAATATTTAATGGGGGCTTATATATCCTAGAATTTTTACATAAATTTCAATCCACAGAACATCTTTATGAGACAGATACTATCACCCCATTTTATAGATGGACAAGAGAGACCCAGAGAGTAAAGTACCCAGCTTTCAGTAACCAAGTGGCAGAGGCAGAGTAAGAACCAGGCCTCCCAACTCCCAACTTGGTGCACTTTGTGGTATAGCCCATGAATGCAGAATCAAGCAGATAGCTGTGCAGTGTGGAGACAGTCTATAAGACAGTTTGGACTTTTCCTTTGCCCTTCTGATTGCTGTCATTTATGAGAGTATATTGTAGTTCTGCCTTTCCAAGTATTAAGAGCTTTATAGAACTTCCAGTGAATATTGAAGGTGATTTGAATCACTTTTAATCACTCACCAATGCCCTCGGTTCCTCCCTAGTCACCTCTCAAAGGGTTGGGACTTAGAGGAAATTCAAAACATGCTGGACAGTTGCCAAACTTAGCAAAACTGACAAGGTAGGCCATGATATCATGCAGAGGAGCTATCAGCTGTAGAGTTTGCTTTAAGGCTTTAAAAGCTGCCTGTGGATAAAATTAATACAAGGAAATACGTTTTAGGAAGTTTCTAAGAGGCATATAAAAATATATGAACACTCAATGGGGATGATATCTTTAAACAAGAATATTTCAATAAACATTGTCACAGTATATACAGGATAATATCAGAGAAAGAACAATAAACCTATTCATGAACCAGGGTTACATGCCCTTGGACAAGGGAACTCCTGTGGGGGGTTAAAGCAATGTGTTTCTTTGTTTAAAGTCACTGAAGGCCATGAACACATCAAAATGTTTGTATGGCCATCAATGAATTACAAGGGTCACAAATCAATTCATAGAAGGAACTCATATTCAGACAACATTATCTTGAGAGAATACCTGTAAGCAAGGTATAGATATTTATCAACATTGTTTAAACCAACACATGACTGAAAATCAAACCGTGGATCTTATATATCAATGTCCAAGTGGAGTAAAAGTGAAAAATTATGATCTAACTGCAGAAGGCAGTATTTCCATATTTTTAAAAATAAAAATCTGAAACTTCTTCAGTGAAAGTAGGGGTAAGAAACCAAGGTTGCTAAATAAGATTTCACTTACAAAGAAAAATCAGAATATTCCCAAATGCCATTTTCAACATTGTATTTTATTTCTTTAGCAAATACATATGTTTTTGTGTTCCTGTGTTTTCTTTTTTTAAAAAATTGTTACCAACATTGCCCTTGATCAATAAGTGAGGTACACAGAGCACCCCTCAGAAAACAGTAACCCTAAGTTACAAGTGTGATCTCAACATCCCATTAGCTTCAGAGCATCAGTGGGGTTTTTTGGAAGGGTTGGAAGGAAATTGAAGATTAATAAGAAATGTCAGAGGCTTGAACTAGTGTTCATTAGTGACTAGGGAGAAAGAGAAATCAAAGCATAGTGAGACCCAAGACAAATTATAATAAAGCAGAAAAGGCTGCTGTGAAAAGATTTCAGTAGTTAGATGTCTGAATAAAAGAAGGGATGTTCTCTGGAATTGATATGTTTAACTGTGAGACAAAAATCAGCCAGTTTCCATTCTGGCACACATGCAAAAAAATACAAACCTTTTCTGGCAGAGTTTTGAACATAACCAGCACTTCAGAAGAATGGGGTATGAACCATAAATTGAGGAAGACTTTTCCATCCGCTGACAGCAAACACTGTGGCCGGGGCTGAAATCTTCTGCAAGTGTTAGAAAAAAGGACCCATAGCACACATTTCTCTCTAAACAAGAGGCATCATGAATGACCCTGTTGAATCACACCGCCCTCCGTCACACAGGCCTGTCACCATAGGCCCAGCATCCACGCCCCAGGGTAGCAGCCCTTTTCATGCCACTCCCAGGTGGCCAGTTTATAAATAACTCAACAGGAAGAAGAGCAGTTAGGCTGATTTTAGCCAGAGCTGTGTGGGGGAAGGAGTGGGGATGGAGGGAGGGAAAGACATGGTAAGAAAGGACAGAAAGGCCATGAATTAGATAGCCAGCACCACACTAGGTGGTACATATATTATGTCACTTAATTCATCTGGCAACCTCAGGATGGATCTATTTTCGTTCCTCTTTCACAGCTGAGGAAATTGATGCCCTGAGAGGTTATGGAAATCTACCCAGCTCCTGAAAGACAAAGTTAGAATTCAAATGCACATTTCTTTGGGAGGCCGAGGTGGGTGGATCACAAGGTTAGGAGATCAAGACCATCCTAGCTAACACGGTGAAACCCCATCTCTACTAAAAATACAAAAAATTAACCGAGTTTGGTGGCGGGCGCCTGTAGTCCCAGCGACTCAGGAGGCTGAGGCAGGAGAATGGCATGAACCTGGGAGGCAGAGCTTGCAGTGAGCGGAGATCGCGCCACTGCACTCCAGCCTGGGCGACAGAGCAAGACTCTGTATCAAAACAAACAAACAAAAAAGAGAATTCAAATGCACATCTATCTGTCCACCTGTAGAATCTGGGCTCCAGAACCAGGCTCTGTTTCTCTTGCCTTGCCATCACATTTCTTGCCAGGTTCTCCAGCTTCTGGTCTTCTTTTCCTTCTTTCTCCTCCTCCTCCAAATACCTTATTATTTCTTAATAAGGTTAGTCATCTCTTTGTTGCAGGTTTATATACAAACATATTGTCCATATATGTCTGGTTTAAGGATTCACACAAGCCCAGGTACTCACCACCTGGCCTGAGAAAAGGAATGTTGCCAGCACCCTTGAAGCCTGATGTGCACCTCCCTGGTGGCCCCCAGACAAACCACCATCCTGAATTTTACATTAATCAATGCCTTCTTTTTTTTTTTTTTGGTGGAAAATCCTTGGTGCATCTGTGCTACTGCAAATGACTGATTTGTGGGTTATTAGGTTGATTCTATATCTTGGTTGTTGTGAATAGTGCTACAATAAACATAAGTCTCAGGATTTTAATTAGTTAATTCTCAGCTCAGGAATAAAGTATGGTCTTAGTTTGGAGAATTGCCTTTCTTTTAGCAACCACAAAGTCAAACAATTCCTGTCCTGAAACAGATCAAAACCAGCATAATCCAGTCTCATCTCTATTATTCAGCTCACTGTGCTCATTCCTGCCCAGAGGTAACAATGAATATCAAAACTAAAAAGTTGCAGGGTCTGCATCTGGGCACATGGGCCTGCAAGCCACATGCTGGCAGGTGCTGCTAGCAGCAAGGACTGAACCAGTCCTTCCTTGGCCTCTGAGAAGCACATGTGTCCCTGGAGCCACTGGGCTCTCTACCAAGTGCTATCCTTTACTTCTTATCTGTTATTTCCTGCCATTTCCAGTCCTGCCTGCAGTGAGCAGCCATCGGCTGAGAAGAGCAGAGATGACTGCAGAAAGCTTTAGGTGCTCAGTACATGAAGCATAGCCTGGTTCTCAGCCCCACAAGGAGACTTGCCCCTGCCCCTTGTGGATGGCCTGCCAATTATCTGGCCTGGCAGTTCCCCAACCTGCTCAACACTGTCCCCTTTCATTCTCCTTCAGCTGACCACTTCTGGGCCACACCCAAGACTTTATTATCCTCTGAAACCATATCACCTCCAAAGTCTTAACTTTCCCAGCTCCATATTTTATTCCTCCAGTTTTCTGAGTCATCCACTCTCACTAAACTTCCCTTCCTTTATTCCCCCAAAATAGGTTCCTTGACATCATCCAGTCCTCTGGTCTCCCCTTCCATCTGTCAGCTCCTTTCTGACCTCCCTCCCTTCCCTACCCAGACTGGATCTCACAGTCAAGCATACGAACCACTCTCTCCCCAGCACCTTCAATTCTCTGCTGCTTTGTACTCACAACCCACCTACCTATCAAAGCCCCAGTTCTGGGTCCCTGCAAATACTCAGCTTGCTGTTTCTGATGGCATGCTGCTAAGCACAGCTGGAGGAAATCACACTGCTAATTATACTGATGGAAATGGTTTCCAGCCTGAGGTATGTCACCCCAGAACAATCCTTTTCCTTTCCTGTGATCAGCTCTTCTTGTTTCATAATTCCAAGCCTTCTTTAAGGCCCCCATACCAAATTCCTGCCAGCAGATCATGACATGGTCTGCTATTTCATGATCAAATTAAAGGCCACTGCTGGAACTCCCTCCCCTTCCTGATGGCCTATTTCCCCAACCCCCACCCCTAATACACACACACCCTCCCTTTCAACCAGGGTCAAAGTCAGAGGTGCACACCTTGGATATAAAATGAAGACAGCATTTGCCCTCCATGCTCCTACCTTCCAGAAGCAGCTGGGAACCATGACACTGTGGTAGCAGCATGGCTAATGGAAGCGTATGGCAGTGCAGAGGATGCCCAATAAGAAGCACCTGAGCCTTATTGGGAGGCTGGTGGAAGAAATTCACAGCTGAGGCTTCTGAGCTGTGATTTCTCATCTCCCTCCATATCCCTTTGTCCCAATGACATTGCCATCTTTTCCCCTCCATTAAAAAATTGTGGTAAAATATGCATAACACAAAATTTACCATTTTAGCCTTTTTTTATTTTTGTTTTTTTCAGAGCAGGAGTGGAAGTTTACTTAAAAGGCTTGAGGATTCTTTTGTAGTTCATGAGCCTGATGATTGGGTGTTCACACGTGTGTGAGATATGCTACTCTTGAACCTTGTTACAACGTCGTCACATTACCTATCTGACCTCAAACTGCTACTGGGTGAACTGCAAGAAAGGTAAAATCTGTCACTCAGGACACGTGGAATTTCTGCGCCGTTTATGTGTTGTGGGGAGAAACACCCAAATTCTCCCAATACATTGCAAGTCCCGTAGGACAGGCATGCATCTGATGGCCTTGAAGAAGTGTTCGTTGTATTTGCTGAACCCCCTGAGAGGCCAGGCACGCCACCAACACATCTCAGATTAGTTGAGCGACAGGGCCAACCACGTGCTCTCCACGCCGCCTCTGCTCCAGGCGCGCTCACACAGACTCCCCTATAATTTCTCCAGGAAGCCGTTGGATAGGGCAGAGGTGGCAGCTCTGCCAGCAGCTGCTTCTTCACCGGCAGTGCCGAGTGAGAACGCTGACTGTGCTTCCTGGAAATGGGCTTCAGCTCCTCTAAGGTCGTGGCACAGCTGGACCCCAAGACTGAGTCGCCGCCCAGGAAGCGGGACTGGGCAACGGGGCCGGGGTCTGGCCGGGGTCGGGGCCGGGGTCGGGGCCGGGGTCTGGCCGGGGTCAGAGCCAAAACCGGAGTCCGAGTCAGAGGGGAAGCCAGGGCCGGGGCCAGGCTCCAAGAGGCCGCAGGGGTCCCAGACAGAGCGTAGCTCGATGCCACAAGGTTCGGGGCCGGGGAGGTCCCGGAGTGGGATCAGGAACCGGAATCGCTACCGGGCGGGGCTTCATGGCAGCCCTCGGAGCGGCGACCGTCGCTGGGGCAGGGGCAGGGGCCACAGCCATCCCCGGCGTTGGAGGGGGACAATGCACCCCTGCCAGAGGTGGAAACCCTGGAGACCCCGTCTGCTGGTGCCACTGCCACACCGACTGCCTGGAGGCGCCGCTCTTCTTCCGGTGGCCGAGGTGGCAGGTGGACGCGCACCCCTGGATCTTCCTGCTGGCGCCCATGATGCTGACGGCCGCACTGGGCGCCAGCTTCCTTCACCTGCCCAAGGACGAAGAGGAAGATCTGGAGGAGCAGTGCACCCCGGTGGAGAGCCCGGCCAAGGCGGAGAGACGCTTTGTGCAGGGCTGTTTCACCACCAACGATTCCTACCGCCTCTCCACCTCCAGGAGGTGCACTCAGGCCAATTTCACCTGGATTCTGGTGGGCTCCCACAGCAACCCACTGCTGGAACCGGACATCTTTGCGAAGTCAGTAAATTGGACAGCACGGTGCAGGATCTACGTGTGGCACAGGGAAACGGAAGCCAGATCCAGTACGAGCAGGTGTGCGTGAGGTACAAGAGGCTCTGTGTGTCCCCCAACCCGTTCCTGGATGTCTGGCAAGTGGACAAAACGTTCGACCTGAGCTACAACCACAGTGAGCATCCCTCTGTCTGATCGGCTTCTTTGGAGGACACATCTTGGGATGTAACTGGCATAGGTAATGGGCCAGTTCCTCCTGCAGGCCAAAGCCATGTGGCTGCTGAACTGCCTGAAGAGCACCCTGAGGACAACGTGCAGAGCGAGATGGCTCACCCATTCCGTCAACCAATTTAGCAACATTAACAACAGTCTAGCCTTGAAGAAAATTGAGGTACCTGGTAGTTCAGGTTTACAGGGAGGTCAGGTGAATGTGGGAGGGATGAGGAAGACTTGCTCCGAGAACCCTAACAAAAGCACTGCATGACTACTTGATGGGGTCCTTGCCTCACAGCTGGGTTTGCTCTACTGTATTTGGTACTTAATCTGACTTTCTTTCTTTCTTTTTTTTTTTTTAAGGTGAATCTCGCTGTGTCACCAGGCTGCAGTGCAGTGGCACGATCTCGGCTCACTGCAAACTCTGCCTCCCAGGTTCAAGTGATTCTCCTGCCTCAGCCTCCCGAGTAGCTGGGATTACAGGTGCCCGCAACCATGCCCAGCTAATTTTTGCATTTTTAGTAGATACAGGGTTTCACCATGTTGGGCAGGCTGGTCTCGAACTCCTGACCTCAGGTGATCCGCCCACCTTGGCTTCCCAACGTGTTGAGATTACAGGCATGAGCCACCATGCCTGGCCAATCCAACTTTCTTAAATTAACACTGTTGGGGCCAGGCATGGTGGCTCACACCTGTAGTCCCAGCACTTTGGGAGGCCAAGGCAGGTGGATCACCTGAGGTCAGGAGTTCGAGACCAGCCTGGCTAACATGGTGAAACCCCGTTTCTACTAAAAATTTAAAAAAAAAATAGCCAGGCATGGTGGCTCATGCCTATAATCTCAGCTATTCCGGAGGCTGAGGCAGAAGAATTGCTTGAACCCAGGAGGTAGAGGTTGCAGTGAGCCAAGATCGCGCCATTGCACTCCAGCTTGGGCAACAAGAGCGAAACTCCATCTCAAAATAAATAAATAAGTAAATAAATAAATAAAACTGATGGATGCCAGAAATCATGAATCCTTGGTAACATTCAGGTCGATAACACAAATCTTGTGTCCACCACATGAGGCTGTTTAGTACAGACATTGATGTTTATGTTTGATTTAGGGGATTGGTTTCTAACTAAATTACAGTACTTTGAAATTCTATTTTTAGTTGAAGTTTTTGTTGGTTTTGGGAAGTCCCCAAAACTTGCTTGGAGCTCACTGAGTATATTTTTTGTGGCAGGTGGTCCACTTTACATTGCTTTCCAGACAGCTGGAATTTGAGGCAACTTCTATGACAGTGATCCCTTTGTTTCACCTGGCACACATTCTAATCATACAGTTTGCTAATCATATTATTGTTGCTGCAAGTTCTGGATTGAAAGTATCATCTGTGAGCCTCAAGAGGAGGCTGAACTGGCCCACCCCACTCTCATCGATGATGAGGATCTTCAGGGTGGTCAGCACATCCTCGTCCATCCTGACCCTGCTCGGCTCCGAGCCCAGCTATCCGCCCAGGGCCCACCTCTCAGCCATTTTAGCCATTTTTAAGTGTATAGCTCCATGGAACTGAGTACATTCACAGTGTTGTGCAACTATCGCTACCATCCATCTCCAGGACTTTTTTCGTCTTCCAAAACTGAAAGTTTGTGTCCATTAAACAATAATGGCACTGCTATCTTTTCATCCACCCAAGCCAGAGATTCTGAGTGACATCCTAGATTCCTCCGTCTCCCTCAGCTTCTTATTATATCCGCCATCTGGCCTAGCTGATTTCACCTTCTAAACATCTCTTGTCTGTACAATTTTAGTAGCTTCCTACATAATGTCACTGACAATCATCTTGCTCCACTTCTCCCAATGACCTGAAGGACAAACACAGACTTCTGGCTCTTTCCTCACCCTTCGATACATTCTGCTTCCCATTGCTGCCCTCACATACTCTGGATATGAGCACTGCACAAGTCCACATGCTGTCTCACACCTCTGTTCCTTTGCACATGTGATTCTCCCAGCTTAAGCTGAATTTCTTTTCCCTGTCTCCCTGGAGCACTAGTTGTCATTCAAGACCCAAGTTAAGCATCCCCTCTTCCCTGGAGCCTTTTTTGCTCCCCATCCCCATCAACCCAATCCTTCAGATAATACTGTTTCTTGGTGGGTGCTTTCATTAAACATTTATTTTACTTTATTCTTTATCACAGTGTATTGTAATTACCTATTTCCCGTTGCTGGGGAAGGACCAGCACTTGATACCAAGGCTGCTATATACTGTTGTTCAGGTTGTACCCTAAGGCAACAAGCGATGGCCAAGATCCAACCTGTACTTTACTTGCTAGAGGCTTTTCCCTGGGATGAGCCCACACCTGCCCAGAGGAAGGGGTGCTGCCTTCTAATTTGCACAAAGTAGCTGTATGGGATGACAGTGGCTCTACCTGTCACAAAGTAAGGGCTCAATTAATGTTAGCATCCTCTCTCTGTTCATCAGCAAATGCAGCTTCTCCTGGAGTGGATTGAAGTGTCATCCTAGGCCTCAGACTGCAGTCTTCTCTGGGCCATGAAGGGAATGGAAGCCTCAAGGGACTTCCTGCTTAGGAAGAGGGCTCCCCTTGACTCCTTCTCTACCGGGGCAGGGGTGTCTTTGCTAAATCAAACACAGTACATTATAGCCTTTGCAGAATTAAGTAGGATTATAGAATTTTACAGGCTCTTCTGTCAAGGATGGCAAACCCACAGCATGGAAATTACCTTTCTGCCTTTCCTTGAGCATGGCAGACATTGCCAGTCAATTACAATTACTCTCACAAACTTGAGATGCCTCAGAATCCTCAGCAGGGCCACTAATGCATTGTTTGAACTGACATTTAGAATAAACCTTATTTCTTATCTTCATTCTAACTCAACCCCTTATTTTATGAATGAGATGAGGACCTCTTTCCTCTATGGCCCTCACTCCTCAACTCTGTCCCTTCATCTTTAGTTAACTCTGGCTTGGGATGATTCCTATTTGCCATGTCCTGAGCAGTCTTAAAAATGGCCCCTTTCCATAAAGTATTTCTTCAGCAGTCCTATTCCTTGGAATCATGCTCTAGATAACTTAGCACCAAGAATCATAACATGTTCAACTTCAGAGAGCTGCTTCTTCAATTTCCTCAGTCATTAGACGAAGAGATTGAAAAAGCAGTCAAACAGCCTATAAACAAAGAACCCCTTCTGGGTTCAAATACAAAGATACTCTTATTCTTGGAGTATTAACTCTTCCTTTTGCCCTTTTGGACAAGAATATTAAGGTCAAGTGCAGTAAAGGGAGCAAAGATTTAATATTAAACTTAACATGCCTCTCCCCAGGGAGAAGTAGGGCCAGGGAAGGAGAGTAATAAACACTGAAGCAAATTACGCACCTGGGGTCAGTCTTGAGGCCCTCCTTGGAGTCCCTCAACCCCTTCTTCTACTGTGGTTGCCCTACCATGAAAAAGGTGTCCCTGATGGTAGGAAAATCTTCCAGAAGATCTCTCAGGCTATTGCAGTATGCCATGATCTGACCCCGAAGAGCATAGTGAGATATGCGGTGGTTAAACCTGAAAGTCAGAAGAGAGGATGTCCAGAAGGAGAATCCAAATTCTTCCACCTCTCACAGAAGCTCCAGAATCTACATCCCTGGAGGACTTTTCAAAGAGAAAGAGTACTTCTATCAAGAAGGAATTTCCATTTGGGTCAGGTGGCTATTGCCTGAAGGCAGAGGCATGAACCCCTTCATAACGACCCCTATCCTTCACTTCCAATGCTTCTATGCATGTCAAAGGACAGTTTAACTTGGTTTTACCCAATAAAACTGCTAGTTATTACATTTAGAGTCAGAGAAATCAGCATGTGTTATTCACATATACTATACTTACTTCTGACAATATTTAACTATAACATCTCTCTTGGCTTTTCCAATTTCATCCTGTGATAAAGGAGAATGATAGTTTTAGTAGACAATTGGCTATAAGAACTCCCCACCCTAGTACATGTGTACAACTTAAAGCAGACTTCAAGCAGGAAAAGGCTACAGAGCTGAGACATTCTTTCTGGGTTAAGCTTGTTGGGAGGCACTCCCGTGTCTCTCTCCCGCTCCTACCCATCTTGCTGATTATGCCAAGGATGCAAGGCCCTGACCACAGTTTACCTCACAACCATTTCTCAGGGTTGTGTTTGCAGAGAGCAATCTTGAGTGATAAGGTAATGTCTCCCTCCAGGAAAAAGAGCAGGCTTATTATAAAAGAGGTGGGTTCCCCAAGCTCAGTGCTTTTCACTTGTGACACAAGCCACTACCTGCATGTGGGCTCCTCCACACTGTCCCCATGGGACTGGCACGAACATGAAGATCACATTGCCTACTCTGCTGTGCACAATAAAATTCTTTGTCTCTGACAAAAGAGTCTTGTGTGCCTTCTGCCAGCATCCATGGAACAGTAACAGGTTAACTTATTAGACAGTAAGTAGTCCCCAGACCCTGACCAAATTAATACAGGTAATTATATTGCCTGAGCTCTTTCTGATCTGATAGGTGTGGAATAATCCTGAAGGGCAGTTCATGAATGATTATATTTTTTCCACTTGGTCAATATTTTTTGAGAATTGCTTATTAGAAGGGACCCTTTGCTTCTATTATTGCTGAGCAGTAATTGCTGGCCCTCGTCATATCCCATCTGTAGAACTAAATTAAGTAAATTTAAGTCTTTCCTTTAAAGTCACAAGTAGGGAAGAAAGCCTAGAATTATAAATCTTGTCATTCTCCTCCTAAATAACTATGTATTACCATAATGATTTTCTCATCAAAAAATTAATAATGAAATGATATTCACAAAATTAAGGAATAATTTTTACTGATTAAAGTTTTGAGTTTTAGTATTTTTCAATAGATTAGGCTAATATAAAAACTTTAAATACAAACATAGTGGTAGTGTCTGAAAAACCAAGATAACCAGATGGTTATCAGGTGACCAGATGGGTAAGAGCCATTGTTTACCTTGTCTAATCCCCGAACCCCTGTGGGTCACTCAAGAGTGGGCTAATGTTCCAGTGCAGGTGCTGAAACTAGTTCATTTAGAAAGTGACAAAACAAAATGTGGCATTGGGAAAATGCCTACATTTTTAAAGCATGACTGTAAACCACTTGAACTGATTCCTTTCTACTTCTTATTGAACTTCCCTTTTCACCTCTTTACAATATATTTTCAATGGTCCTAGCCAAATAGGATGAAAGCATCAGATCAACAGATTCCAAGTGAAGAATTTTCATTTGCTCAAATACAACAGAGGACCAGAGCTTTAGGCAGCATTTCTCATTACACACTCACAGGGCTCTTCGTTCTGTCGGCCATAGTTTGTTTCCTCAGGAGGAAGGTGTTCAGCAGCATGTCCCGCAGCCCCACCTTTTCCAGTTGAATAGACACAAAGGCCTCTGGAGCCCTGACAAGTGAACAGAAACATGGGAGCCCAAGGCAGGAGGTATGTGGACATGGATCAGAAAGACAATGTGTATATTGGGCATTGCAGCAGGAGGGCAGGTGGCTATGTCTCCATGGTTCTTGCCTGTTTCAGGTATTTCTGATTATTCGCCAGGGATGCGGATGTGTCACCATCCTGCTTGGGGACCCTCTGTGCCTGAAGCATGCTTCAGCAGTCCTTTCTCAGTCCTAAGCCCAGTATTTGTACTACCCATCTCCCTTTGCATTCTCCTAGCCTTGACTCTAGGGATATTTAGATTGAAGTGGCCTCCCAAGGATCCTCTTGACTAGACATATTGGTCTTAAATCTTCCATCACATTGGAAATGTGGACTTTAATTCACTTGAACTCTGGCCATGTGTCAGATTAACAGCATCTTGAGTAGTAGAGTTGCTTTGCCTGTTATTAATTTTTATTCTAAATTTGCCAGAATTCAATTACAGTGTCATTGGTAGGCCTCGATAAAATACTCTGACTAATCATACTACAGAGTATGATTTACAGAGTATTCAGACAGAGTATCATACAGAGTATTACAAAGTAATTCATACTATAGAGTATGAACGTCTCTCTTTCTCTGTCATGGTGAAAAGAGATCCAGACAGAACAGGGCATCTCTGATTTATAGACATGTCTCTGGAGAGGTCGTGCCTCTCTGACAATAATTCACCATCCTATTATTCTAAGCAATGTTAAAACCTTTGTTAGAACAGTGAGGACAGGCTGGGCATGGTGGCTCATGCCTGTAATCCCAGCCCTTTGGGAGGCTGAGGCAGGCAGATTACTTGAGGTCAGGAGTTCAAGACCAGCCTGGCCAACATGGTGAAACCCCATCTCTACTAAAAATACAAAAATTAGCCAGGTATGATGGTGCATGCCTGTAGTCCCAGCTACCCGGGAGGCTGAGGCAGGAGAATTATTTGAACACAGGAGGTAGAGGATGCAGTGCACCAAGATCAGGCCACTGCACTCCAGCTTTCCAGCCTGGGTGACAGAGCAAGACTCCATCATAAAAAAAAAAAAAAAAAAGGCCAGGTGCGGTGGCTCACGCCTATAATCCCAGCACTTTGGGAGACCTAGGCTGGCAGATCACGAGGTCAGGAGATCAAGACCATCCTGGCCAACATGGTGAAACCCCATCTATAATAAAAATACAAAAAATTTAGCTGAGCATGGTGGCGCGTGCGTATTATCCCAGCTACTAGGGAGGCTGAGGCAGGAGAATCACTTGAACCCAGGAGGTGGAGGTTGCAGTGAGCCGAGACCGTGCCACTGCCCTCCAGCCTGGTGACAGAGCGAGACTCCATCTAAAAAAAAAGGACAGTTCTGTTCTTCTCAATTTAAATAGATTTGGAGAACTTGGAAAGGCCTTCCTTGTGATATACACTCTTTGGAGTCTGAAAAATATATAGAGAGAGAAGAAGGGAAGTGAAAGAGAAAAGAGAAGAGGGGAGGAAAAAGAGAAGAGGTTAAAATGAGGAACTATTCACTGTCCTTTATTGACTGGAGTATATTGGAAGGAGCTGAGCCCTCTTAGTATTCATACAAGGTCTTTATATAAGATGCTAGTCACTCTGAGGGTTTAGACTCCTTCAATCCCCCCAATACTATTAATTGACTTAAAAGAGGACACTTTTGTTATTCTAAGCAGTATCCCTCCTTCCAACTCACCAGGTACAGTATCTTTTGGTAGCCTGAAATCTTTCTGGAGAATGAGTAAGGGTATCTGGGACTTTTGGAGTTGGAGCTATCAGCGAGCTGTCTATGCCGTTCACAATTCTGGAATGTCTTCTTCTGGTTGGGCCCATTCCACCATGATTTCTCAGATCTGAACTTATTTCCTAAAATATTTTAAACCAAAGTAAGTTAAATTTTTGGGCATGTAAGTCCTGAAGTACTGCTGTAAAATGATCTCACAGCCACAACTGATCCCCAACACATGTAAAGGCCTGGGTACATGTGACAGGGGAGTAGAAAGAAGAGGAGGGGAGGAGACGGAAAGGGAAAAGAGTGGAGTGGAGAAGGAGAGATATCACTTTGCACAATTAAGAGGTGAGGCACTAAGTGTGATTATTTTCAGAAGAGAGTGCAGTTGTCTAAAGTGCTCTGAGAAAAAAATCTCCATTCTACGAAGTGGCTAGATAGTATGCTCTGTATATAGTAGTCTTTCAAGGAATACCAATAATAGTTTTCATGGCTAGAAGATCTGAAAAGTTCCCACAGGGCACCTAGGCAGATGGAAGTGGGCTTTATATGCCACCATGCACAACATAATGACAAAGAAGGGAGGGAGAAGGGAGAGGGAGAAAAAGAGGAGAAGGAGGGAGAAGGGAATGAGGAATGGGGAAATAAAAGGGAAATTCATGTCTTCCAATATTCCAGCTCCATTGGCTATGGAGCTGCAGGCCATGTTGGATGGAACTCATTTATATTTTTCTAAACTACTAACTAAAAGAAAAAGGTTAAAGCTTTGAAGGAAAGATCATTCTTCAGTGAAAGACACAAGGAGTTACCCATAGCAGAGTTACCATAGGAGACATAAGGAGAAAAAGAAAAAAGATCCTAGGTAAAAAAATCTAAAGTTTTTAACCAGATTTTTTTCTGAAGACCCTTGAGGTATCCCAGTCTCTTGGAAATAGGAGCATCTGCCAGTTCAGGGGACCGGGGAGGTCTTACAAGGTCATGAGTGAGGGCAGAGGGAAGAAAGCACACGCTCTGCAATGAGATCCTGGTGCTGACACTGAGCTGCTCATCTTGTCTCTTTTTCTTAACCTCTCAGAACTTGTTTCCTCACCCAGAAAAAGAAGATAACGCCCCCCCATCGCATGGGGCAGTGAGAGAACTCCATGAGTCCACCTATTTCTATCACCTAGCTTACTGCCTGCCTGGACCACAGAAGCTGCTGAATTAAATCATTAACTCCCTGACCCCCCACCTAGACTCTCCATTCCAACCATGCCCAGTGTTCATACTCATCTCTATCCTCAGTTGCTTCATCTTGTCCAAGTCTCTTCCTACAAATGTGTTCACATTTTTTTTATTCTTTAATCTTCCTACCCTTTCAAGTTTCTTCCTCAATTCTTAAGGAGCTACTATGGCCTGAATATTTGTGTCCCTCCAAAACTCATATGTTGAAGTTCTAACCCCAAAGTGATAGTGTTTGGAGATGGGGCCTTTGGGAAGTAATAAAGTTTAAATGAGGTCATAAGGGTTGGGCCTTAGTCTGACATGGCGCTGCGCTTATAAAAGAGGAAGAGACACTGGGGCTCTCCTTCACTTGTTTCCCACCCATCCGTCCTTTAGTGTGAGCACACAGTGTAAGGAAGCCATGTACAAGCCAGAAAGAGAGCCCTCACCAGAAAACAACCATGCTGGCACCCTGATCTCAGACCTCCAGCCTCCAGAACTGGGAGAAAATAAATTTCTACCTCTTAGTCCGTGGTATTTTGTTATGGCAGCCTTAGCAAACTAATACAAGAGCAATAAACACACACTCCTTCTACACGCCTATCAGCCTCTTCTTGCTCCTTTACTCTGGCACTCTAGCTTTCACTCTGACTTCATTAGCAGAACTGCTCTCAGAGTCAGCAAGAAGTTTTTGTGGCCTCATTTTAATCCCTATCCTCCGAGTTTTCACTCTACATTCAAATCTATTGGATTCCTTCTTCTTCTTCTAAAAATAATAGCTTTATTGATACATAATTGACATTCAATAAACAACACATATTTAAAGCATTCAATTGGATTAGCTTTGGCGTATGTACTCAACTGTGTAACCATCATCACAATCAAATTATGACCATAGCCACCCTTCCCACCTTACCTCTTCCTTAAGCAATCACTGCTTGGCTTTCTGCAACTATAGATGAGAATGCATTTCCTAGAATTTAATATGCATGGAATCGTGCATTATGTGCCCTTGTCTTCATATTATTGTGGATATAAATATTTTACTTGTTTGTATTGCTGAGTAGTACTATTCTGTCGTATGGATGTACTACAATTTGTTTATCCATTCACTTGTTGATGGGCATTTGGATTCTTTCCAGTTCTTGGCTATTATGAATAAAACTGCTATAAACATATTGTGTAAAAATGTTTGTATAAACGTGTGCTTTCATTTCTCTTGGTTAAATACCTAGGAGAGGAATGGCTGGATCATATGGTAAGTATATGTTCAATTTTTTTAAGAAGCTGCCAAACTGTTTTCCAAGGTGGTTGCACTATTTTGCATTTCTGTTAGCAGTGTGTGAGAGGCCCAGGTCCTCCACAACCTTGCCAATACTCAGATGGTCAGTCTTTTACATTTTAACCATTCTAAAGGGCATGTAGAAGTTTCTCAATAGGGTTTCAGTTTGCATTTTGCTAATGACTAACAGTGTTGAACATCATTTCATGCTTATTTGTCATTTGTACATCTTTGGTGACTTTTTCTTTCTTGCAATGTTCTCTTCCTTTGACTTTGGTGGCAGTGCACAATTTGCTGTCCACCTCTTTCCTTTCTTGCTCCCTTCCCTTTCTTCCCCTGCACTCTTTCATTGTCTCCATCATTTATTCATCCTTATTATGTCATCAGTCCTCTTGTTGTTTCACACTTGTAAGAGAAGCAATGTGTGTGTGTATTATAGTATACCATTTTATAATGAAGTAGTCACAAAATGCATTTTAGCCAAGAGTCATGAACACATCCTAGAAGATACAATGACTGAGTTGAATCTTGGAGGCAAAAAAATAAAATGGGAGGGTGGGATGTGGTAAAGTAAGGTTAACATTTTCTAATAAATATGAGTAGAAGCAGAGAGACATGAAATAGCACAAAATGTTTAGGATACTTCAAATAGAGGGCAGGAGAAGTGACAGAATAGAGGGCTGGGGTCAGGAAGTGAAGGTCTTGCATGCCTAGCTAAGGAGGTTGAGTTTTGCTCTTTGGTCTACAAGAAGCCACTGAAGGGATTTAATCAAGGAGGCATAGTTTCTCTGGTCACTGTGTGGAGGACAGATATGGTTGAGGGCAGAGGTAGTGGTGCAAGGCATGAACCCAGAGTGATGGAGGCCACTTAGAAGGCCATTACAGTCACACAAGTGAGATAATGAGAATTTGAACTAAGGCAGTGAGGATGGAGAAGAGGGGCCATATTCAATAAATATGTAGAGTGTGATATTGGCAAGAGGTAGTGCTTGATTGATCTAAAGTAAGAAAGCCAGAGGAGTTGAGGACAATACCCACATTTTAATCCTTTCTGATGGCTGGGCGCGGTGGCTCATGCCTGTAATCCCAGCACTTTGGGAGGCCAAGGCAGGTGGATCACCTGAGGTCAGGAGTCCGAGACGAGCCTGGCTGACATGGCGAAACGCCATCTCTACTAAAAATACAAAAATTAGCCAGACATGGTGACGTGCGCCTGTAATGCCAGCTACTTAGGAGGCTGAGGCAGGAGGATCACTTGTATCTGGGAGGCAGAGGTTGCAGTAAGCCAAGATTGCACCATTGCACCCCAGCCTGGGCGACACAAGCAAAACTCTATCTCAAAAAAAATAAAAAATCCTGTATTACTACTCAGGTGGTGCTATCTTAACCAAGAATAGAAATACTAGAGAATTAGATGGGAGAAGGATGAGTTGCCTTTTGATGCTGAGTTGAGGTGTTTGTGGGATATCCAAACACTATCCGTGAAGCATTTAGATACTCTAGTTTGGGGCCTGGGAGAGAGGTTCCATGAAGAGATGTAGATTTGAAAGTTGACAGTATATTGGAGGTTTTAAACCTCAAGAGTCAATGAGATCACCAAGGGAGAATATGAAAGGAGAGAATAGGAGTTCTAAAAAGAGGATCCACGAAAACATCATCATGTTAGAGATGGGTGGAGAAGAGGTCCCCAACTCCAGGAAATTGAGAAGGAAGAATCAAAGATGTAGAAGAGTTCCAGGAGAGAATGGAGTCACAGAAGCAGAGGAAGAAGAGTATCGAGGACAAGGGAGTGACCAACAGCATTAAATGAAGGAAAGTAGTCAAATACAACATCTTAATAATGTTCCCTGGATTTAACAATTGAGAGGTCATTGCTGACTCTAGTGAGAACAGTTTCAGGGGTGTAGTGGAAGAGCAAGCTACATTACAATGAAAGGATATAGAGCTAGGGGGTTAAAGAACATCCTTTCAATAAACCTGAATAAGAAAGAAAGGTCATAATTAGGGTACTGGCCAGAGAAGCACACAGGATTCAGTTAAGCTTTCTGGAGAGGATGAAAACAATCTAGCCTGCACATAAGTGGAATGTGGGAAGTACCGGTAAGTGGAAAGAGGTAATGGATGAAAAGCTTGAAAGTGCAGTAGGGAAAGAAGATAACCAATGAATCAAGGCCTCAGAAAAGGAAATGGATCGAGAATGTTGGTGGGAGGCATTGAACTTGACTAGGAAGAACACTTCACACTCTATGGCTGGAGGGAAGCACGGTAACAGGTGTAAGATAAGTTTGAAGGGTGTGCATTTGAGGGTGGCAACCTGGTAGGAACCTTCAATCTTGTCCGGGGACTTGCCCCAAGCCTGTGTGCTGTATGCATTCCAACACTGCCGCTCCCACCCATCCCTCCCGCTCATCCCCACGGCTGCACCCATGGCTCAGGACTTCACATCTTCTTGCCTTTTGGTCTCCCTAACTTACCTTTCTCCCCTTCAACCTGTCAAATACAGTGAATATTCCTAATGAGAATCTCAGGTCAGGTCCTTCCTCAGCTCAAAAACTTTTTAGTGTGAATTCAGCAATCACTCAACAAATGGTACTTATTATTTGCCTTTGTGTCTGTCTACAGCATTTTAAATCTCTATTAAGTGTGAATTTGGCAATCATCCAATGAATAGTATTTCCTACTTGTCTTTGTGTCTGTCTACTAGGCAGTATATTTTAACATATGCTCCTTGGATTGATCTTAGGAAGTGACTTACGAGCTCTCAACCTTCACTTCAACCAGAACAGCCCCACTTACATCTGTTTTATATACTGGTATTCTTTATAAGATCAAATTGACTGAGTAAAGGATTCTCTGTGTCAACTGTGTATGAAAATCATAGGTGGTTATCAAGTTGGGCTTCTCATTTTTTCCTGGTGTCCACCTGCCCTTTCTGTCTCACATGCCTGCGTATCTGAAGGGTCTTTCCTCTACTCAGAATGATCAAGTGGTCATCTCTGCCTGCCAAAAAACTCATCCTTCAGGGTTTTCCCAAATGCCCCCTCTCTGTGCTGCCCTTTCTGTTTCCCCAGATGTGTATTCTCATTTCTTTAATCTCCTTTCGTATAGCTTGTTGAACCTCTCTGTGCCTTTGTCTTTGAGCCACTTGTGGGCCTACCCCCCTTAAACACACCAGCCGAGAGGTTCATCAGGTTCAGGAATTGTACCTCAGTATTATCTTATGAGCCTAATTTACAATAGGCACTGAATTAAGATTTTGGGGGTTGTATTTTTAAAAATCTATATAACTCACTCTATCCCTATTTTCTACAGCAGTTGATTTCGATGGGACTGAGTATTTGGCAGTAGAAGTATTTGGCATTCAATATTGTTGCCATACCCATAAATTTGTACTTTCCTATTAATATGAAGAGTACAGGCCAGGTATGGTGGCTCATGCCTATAATCCCACTGCTTTGGGAAGCCAAGGAGGGAGGATTGCTCAAGGCCAGGAGTTTGAGACCAGTCTGGGCAACATAGCGAGATCCCATCTCTAGAAAAAATTTAAAAATTGGCAGGACATGGTGGCACACACCTGTGGTCCCAGCTACTTGAAAGACTGAGGTGGGAAGATCAATTGAGCCCAGGAATACGAGGCTGTAGTGAGCTATGGTCACACCACTACACTCTAGTCTGGTTGCCAGAGTGAGACCCTATCTCTGAAAAAAAAAAAAAAAGAGAGAGTAGAAATGGGTAAATAGAGGTAGATAAATGCGATAAGGGGTTAATGTGGTGAGCTGAGTAGAATCCATGAGGCTTAAAGAATGTTTAAAACCATCTGGAAAGTTGATTTCTTAAAACCATATTTAATTTTACATGTAAGTTACATTCACTAGTATATACATAAAAGAGAACTATTGCAAAAAGAGAACAGTTGCAGAAAGAGGAAAACCTCTATGAACTGATTTGGAGTGATAACCAAGATATACTGTTAAGTGAAAACAACAAAATACAAAAAAGTATATATAGATAAAATCCAAAACCCCTTCACAATAAAAACACTCCACAAACTTAGAATAGAAGGGAATGTCCTCAACCGGGTAAGAGGTATCTATGAAAAACCAATGCTAATATCACACTTAATGGTGAAAGGCTGAAGGTTTTCCCCCAAGAGTAGGAATAATACAATAATATCTACTGTCACTACTTCTCCTCAATCTTGTATTGGAGGGTCTAGCCAGAGCAATTAGGCAAGAAAAGAAATAAAAGGCATAAAGATTGGAAAGGAAGAAGTAAAACTATCTCTACTTGCAGATAACATAATCTTGTATGTAGAAACTCCTAAGAAATACTATGAACACACACATACATACACACAAACACACACCTGTAAATTACTAGAACCAATAAACCGGCTTAGTAAGATTGCAGGATACAAGATCAATATACAGAAGTCAATTTGTATTCCAATATACTAGTAATGAACACTCTGAAAATGAAGTTAAGAAAAACAATTCAATTTATAATCACGTTAAAAGGAATGAAATATTTTGGAATTAATATATAACAAAAAAAGGATAAAGGTTGTACCCTGAAGACTATAAAATATTGTTGAAAGAAGTTGAAGAAGATCTAAATAAAGGCACACCTCATTTTCTTGCACTCAGCTTTATTGTGCTTTGCAGATATTGCGTTTTTTACAAGTTGAACGTTTGTGGCAACCCTGCATTGAACAAATTATTGGCACCAATAGCATATGCTTACTTCACATCTCTGTCACATTTTTGTAATTCATACAGTATTTCAAACTTTTTCATTATTATGTCTATTATGGTGATCCGACATCAGAGATCTTTGATGTTACTATTGTAAATGTTTTGGGGTGCCATGAACCACACCAAATAAGATGAACTTAATAAATATGTGTGTTCTGACTGCTTCACTGATTGGCCATTCCCCTGTCTCCCTGCCTCTCCTCAGATCTCCCTATTCCCTGAGACACCCTATTGAAATTAGGCCAATTAATAACTCTACAATGGCCTCTAAGTGTTTAAGGGAGAAGAAGACTCACACAACTCTCACTTGCAATCAGTAGCTAAATATGATTAAACTTAGCAAGGAAGGCATGTCAAAAGCTGGAACAGGCCAAAAGCTAAGCCTCTGGTGCAAAACAGCCAAGTTGTGAATGCAAAGGAAAAGTTTTTGAAGGAAATTAAAAGCGTTACTCTAATGCATACAAGAATGATAAGAGAGGAAAATAGCGTTATTATTGATACGGAGAAAGTTTTAGTGGTCTGGATAGAAGATCAAATCAACCACAAAATTCCCTGAAGCCAAAGCCTAATCCAAAGCAAGGTCCTAACTCTCTCCAATTCCATGAAGGATGAGAGAAAAGTTTGAAACTAGCAGAGACTGGTTCATGAGGGTTAAGGAAAGAAGCCATCTCCATAACAAAGAAGTGTAAGGTGAAGTGTGGTAAATGCTGATGTAGAAGTTGCAGTAAGTTATCCAGAATACCTAGCTAAGATAATTGATAGAGGTGGCTACACTAAACAACAGATTTTCAATGTAGACAAACCAGTCTTCCACTGAAAGAAGATGCCATCTGGTATTTTTATAGCTAGAGAGGAGAAGTCAATGCCTGGCTTCAAAGCTTCGAAGGACAGGTTGACTCTTTTGTTAGAGATTAATGCTATTGGTAACTTGAAGTGGAAGCAAATGCTCATTTACCATTCCCTAGGACCAAATCCTAGGACCCTTAAGAATTATGCTAAATCTATTCTGCCTGTGCTCTACAAATGGAATAACAAAGCCTGGATGACACCACATCTCTTTACAGCATAGTTTACTGAACATCTTAAGCCCACTGTTGAGACCCACTGTTCAGAAAAAGAGATTCCTTTAAAAACATTACTGTACATTGACAGTGCCCAAGAGCTCTAATGGAAATGTACAAATAGATTAATGTTTCTATGCCTGCTAACACAACATCCATTCTACAGCCCATGGATCAAGGAGTATGTCTTGTGTCTGTGTCATATTGTGAAGTCATTGTTAAGAAACACATTTCATAAGACTATAACTGCCATAGATAGTAATTACTCTAATGCAAGTTTGTCCAACCTGTGGCCCATGGGCTGCATGAGGCCTAGAATGGCTTTGAATGCAGTCCAACACAAATTTGTAAACTTTCTTAAAATATTATGAGTTTTTTTGCGATTTTTTTTAAAGCTCATCAGCTATCATTAGTGTTAGTGTATTTTATGTGTGGCCCATGACAATCCTTCTTCTTCCAATGTGGCCCGGAGAAGCCAAAGATTTGGACACCCCTGCATAATGGATCTGGGTAAAGTAAATTGAAAACCTTCTGGAAGATTTATCACTCTAGATATCATTAAGAACATTCATGATTCATGAGAGGAGGTCAAAATATCCACTTTAACAGGAATTTGGAAGAAGTTAATTCCAACCCTCATGGAGGACTTTGAGGAGTTCAAGACTTCAGTGGAGGAAGTCACTGCAGATGTGGCAGAAATAGCAAGAGAACTAGAATTAGAAGTGGAACCTGAAGATGTAACTGAATTGCTGCATTCTCGTCATAAAACTTAAACAGATGAGGAGGTACTTCTTATAGAAGAGCTAAGAAAGAAAGTGGTTTCTTGAGATGGAACCTACTCCTGGTGAAGATGCTGTGAGCATTGTTGAAATGACAGCTAAGGATTCAGAATATTACATAAAGCACAGTTTGAGAGAATTAACTTCAATTTTGAAAAAAGTTTTACTGTAGGTAAAATGCCATCAAACAGTATTACATGCCAAAGAGAAAATTTTCATGAAAAGTAGAGTCAATTAATGTGGAAAACTTTATTTTGTCTTATTTTAAGAAATTGCCAGAGACCCCTGGCCCGCAACCTTCAGCAACCACCACCCTAATCAGTCAGCAGCCTTCCATATCAAGGTAAGACCCTCCACCAGCAAAAAGATTACAACTCACTGAAGGCTCAAATGATTATTAGCACTTCTTAGTAAAAATATATTTTTTCTTTCTTTTTTTGTAACTTAATATTCTTTGGTCTGCAAGTGAATAATGTATATTTAATTAAGGTATATGTACATTGGGTTTTTTTAAGACAAAATGGTATTACACACTTAATTGGCTACAGTGTAATATAAACATAACTTTTATATGCACTCAGAAACCAAAAAATTTGCATGGAACCATCTGGAACCAAACCTACATCTCCAAGGTGTGTCTATAAATAGAAAGACATCCCATGCTCAAGAATTGGAAGACATAATATTGTTAAAATGGCAATCCTACTAAAATAAAATAAAATAAAATGGCAATACTACTCAATCAATAGCTTTGATGCAATCCCTGTCAATATTCCAACTTACTCTTTTTAAAGCCCCCAAAATTGACAAGCTGACACTAAAATTCATATGAAAATGCAAGGGACTCAAAATAGCTAAAGCAAACTTGAAAAAGAAAAACAAATTTGGGGGGGATTATGCTTCATAATTTCAAACTTTCTACAAAGCTACAGTAATCAAAACATAGTAGTACTGGCATAAAAACAGGCATTTAGATTAATGGTATAGAATTGAGAGTCCAGTTATACATTCTTACATTTATGGTCAAGTGGTTTTTTGGCAAGGGTTCCAGGATAATTTAATGAGGAAAGATGAGTCTTTTCAACAAGAGATTCTGGGAAAACTGATTAGCCACATGAAAAGAATAAAGTTGGATCCCTACTTCCCATTATACAGAACAATTAAGTATAAATGGACCCTAGACCTAAATGTAAGAGTTAAAACCATAAATCTCTTAGAAGAAAACATAGGAGTGTTTTCATAACTTTGGATTAGGCAATGGTTTCTTAAATATAACACCAAAAGTACAAGTAATGAAACAACAGATAAATGGAGATAATAAGACAATTCGTAGAAGATATTTGCAAGTCATATGCCTTATAAGGGACCTGTATTCAGGATATATAAAGAACTCTTACAACTCATCAATAAAAAGCCAAAACATCAAATTTTATAGAAAGGCAAATGATTTAAATAGACATTTCTCTAAAGACACACAAATGCTCAAGTAAGCAAATGAAAAGATGCTTAAGGTCTTAGTAAATAGGGAAATCCAAGTCAAAACCAAAATGAGATACTACTTTACTCCTACTAGAACAGCTAAAATAAAAAGACAATAACAAGTGTTGACAAAAATGTGGAGACATTGGAACCCTCATACATTGCTGATGGGAATGTAAAAAGTGCAGCCACTTTGAAAAACAGTTTGGTGGTTCCTCAAAATGTAAAATATAAAGTTACCATATAATCTGAGCAATCCAATTTCTAGGTATATACCCAAGAAAATTTAAAAATATATGTCCTCATAAAAACCTATACGTAGGCCAGGCATGGTGGCTCACACCTGTAATTCTAGCACTTTGGGAGGCTGAGGCGGGTAGATCACAAGGTCAGGAGATTGAGACCATCCTAGCTAATATGGTGAAACCCTGTCTCTACTAAAAATACAAAACATTAGCCAGGTGTGGTGGTATGCACCTGTAGTCCCAGCTACTCAGGAGGCTAAGACAAAAGAATCGCTTGAACCTGGGAGGCGGAGGTTGCGGTGAGCCGAGATTGCACCATTGCACTCCAGCCTGGGCGACAGAGCGAGACTCCGTCTCAAACAAGACAAAACAAAACAAAACAAAACAAAACCCTATACATAAGTGTTCATAGTGGCATTATTCCTAATGCCAAAAAGTAGAAACAAATGTGGTATATCCATATAATAAACTATTATTTAGCAATGAAGAAATGAAGCACTGATACATGTTATAGCACAGTTAAATTTTGAGAATATTATGCTAAGGAAAAAAAGGCAGACACCAAAGATCACCTGTTGTATGATTCCATTTATATACGATGTCCAGAATAAGCAAATCTATAGAAACAGAAAGTAGATTAGTGGTTGCTAGGGACTGAGGGGAGGGAGAAAAAGTAAGTAACTGCTAATGGGTACGATTCTTTTGAGAGTGAGTGATAAAAATGTTTTAGAAGTAGATAGTGATGATGGCTGCACAATCTTGTGAATATACTAAAAACAACTGAATTATATACTATAATGTGGTGTTTGTTTGTTTGTTTGTTTGTTTTGAGAAGGAGTCTCACTCTGTTGCCAGGCTGGAGTGCAGTGGTGCATTCTCAGCTCACTGCAACCTCTGCCTTCTGGGTTCAAGCAATTCCCCTGCCTCAGCCTCCCGAGTAGCTGGGACTATAGGCACATGCCACCACGCCCGGCTAATTTTTTGTATTTTAGTAGAGATGGGGTTTCATCATATTGGCCAGGATGGTGTTGATCTCCTGACCTTGTGATCCACCCACCTCCGCCTCCCAAAGTGCTGTGATTACAGGTGTGAGCCACCAGGCTCGGCCTGTGGTATGTTTTATATCACATGAATTGTCTCAATAACCAAAAAATAAGAAATACAGAAAAAAGTATCACTAAAAATTAAGAAATCCAGTAAGGATTTAGTCATACATTGATTCACAAACAGGAAACAAGGAAAGGAAGAAAAATGGAAAGTAAGGAAGATAAAGAGATAGGAAAGAGAAAGTAAGGGGCAGGGGAGAAAAAAAGGGAGAAAGGGAGAAGGGAAAAAAGGAAGGAAGAAAGGGGCAGCCTGACATTAGCTGGTGGGAGTGATGATATGCCTCTGCCTTCTCTGTCATGCAGGCTGACCTTGACATTAGCAGGACAGCTCCCTTGAGGGGTGTGATAGAAGTACACCTGGTGGACAGCCGCCATCAAAGCATTTTTCTGAGCAGCTTGGCATGCAAGAGTCACCTGCATATTTTCCACTCCTGAATGCAACAAGAGCTAAAGGAAGAAAATATGAAAAATATTAGGAATTTCTTGCATAAAGAAGTGAGTTGAGGGTTGAGACCACCACTTATTCAACGTGTAAATATATGAATCAAACTCCCAAATGAGCTGGGATGCTTGCTACTCAGCCATAAGACTGAATCTGCTCTCTCCCTAAGCAGCATTTCATTCCAAGAAGGCAGCCTCCAGGCTTGATTTGCTCTATAGCTGGACACCATGAGATTTCCCCAATGGTCAGGAAAAGATGAATAGGCTCTGATGAACTAGCAAACATGTGCTCAGTGGCAGGCTCCTGTAAGCCAAGATTAGATTAATGTTTTAAAAATACACACATAGAAGCAAAGAAATCCAAGTAGCAGATAAAAAATAGCACCAGGTTTAGAAAGACCAGATAAAAGCTCCAATAACAAATGTATATTTTTAAAACCTTATGCAAAGATTGTTCACTACATGTTAACTTCTTTTTTAGTATCTAACAGAAGTTATTATAAGTGGTGTTGCAGTCTCTATGGTTCAAACCAGGCTAATGTGCACATCAAATAAGGCAAGGCCATCACTATGGTTTGAATGTGTCCCCCAAAAGTTCATGTGTTGGGAGGTGATTGGGTCATGAGATTAGAGCCCTCATGAATGGATTAATGTCACAATCGTGGGAGTGGATTTCTTTCTCCAGAGAGCAGGATGTTATAAAAGCAAGCTTGGCTTGCTCTTGCAGTCTCTTTTGCATATAATTGCTTGCCCTTCTGCTTTTCTGCCACGTTATGATGCAGTGCAAAAGCCCTTGCCAGAAGCTGCCACCATGTCCTTGGACTTCCCAGCCTCCAGAGTCATGGACCAAATAAACTTCTTTTCTTTATAAATTACCCAGTCTCAGGTATTTTGTTACAGCAAAAGAAAATGGACTAAAACAACCATTATTATTATTTATGAAATTGGAAGCTTTTCTTATATATGGAAGCTAAATTTATATAAAGTATTATGTCTTCTTAAAGAAATATGTGAGCAAATTGCTTTATTTTACTTTCATTTGCTTTTAAAAAATAAATTGTTTACCTTAAGAATGGCTTCCTTTGTGTAAAAACTAAATTTGCCAATTTGGTTATCATCCACCTCAGAGATGGCTAAGACAAGAGCAGTAGGAGAATATCTGCAACAAAAAATATGAAATTGTTTTGATGTAATATGCAACTAATCAAGAGACACCATTATGATGGAACAGGATGTCGTGATCAGATCAGAAATGTCAATAATAATAGGAAATGCAACTTTTATACAAGACTTGATATTTCCACTGAAAGTTATAAGGCCTCTGGGATCTTTTCTGTCCTTTTGGGACTTGATCTTTCTGTAGTTTGATTATGGTGACTACCCCATAGTGTTGGAAGTTATTTTCTCTTGATTACCATTACACTACTGTCTCCCGTTTTTCCTCTTACCTTCTTTTTTTTTTTAAGCAAAATGTTTTTATTTATTTGAAGTATATATATAGTTAACTGGGTATCAAAGGTGTACCAAGTGACTTTTTTTTTTTTTTTGGAGTCAGAATCTTACTCTGTCACTCAGGCTGAATGGCAGTGGTGCAATTATAGCTCACTGCAGCTTTGAACCCCTGAGCTCAAGCAATTGTCCCACCTCAGCCTACTGAATAGCTGGGACTACAGACATGCACCACACCTGGCTCTTCTCACCTTCTTGACCACACTTGTTTAGGATCCCTCACTGACTCACTCCTTTGAGCACCCCCTAAATGTTGTCCAATTCTCTCTCTTTCCTATGGGTCCAACAGCTATCTAAATATTCTTTGCAGCCATTTTTCCACCTTGAGACTTGGCACTTTGTCCGTAACTATGAAACTTTGTCAAGTAACTTAATATCTATCAATCTTTCTTTCTTCATCTGTAAAGGGGGTATCACCTATCTCACAGGGTTATGGCAAATATTAACAGGGATAATATGCATGAATGTGCTTTTTAAAATGTAAGTCACTATACTCATATTTGATCCAGTTGGCCTTCCATATCTATGGGTTCTGCATCCATGGATTCAACTGATTGCAGATAAAAAATATTTGAAAACATAAAATAATAAAAAGTAACAATACAAAAATAAAACTAATACAAATAAAAACAATGTAGTATAATGACTACATAGCATTTAAATTGTATTAAGTATAATTATAAGTAATCCAAAGATGACTTAAAGCATAAGGGCAGGAGTGCATAGGTTATATGCAAATACTATGCCATTTTATATAAGGAACTTGTGCATCCTTGGATTTTGGTAACCGAGATGATTTTAGAACTGATCCCCCACAGACACTAAGTGACCACTATATATATTGTTGTTATAATGGCACTCCAAAGTGGCAACTTTAAGGAATTAACATACATAAAATAAATACGAATTCAATACACAAGTTCTTTGGTTGCATAAGCCTTCCCCTGGTAATGCAGAAGGCTCCCTTATCTTGCAGCATCTCTAGGTCATCACCTGGAGGACCAATCACAGACCACAGAGCATCGGCCAGACCACAGGGCATTTGGGCAGTTTGTGCTGATTGGTGGATTCTGACTGAACAAAAATGTGATGCCCTATTTTCACAGCAATATAAAACACCAACCAAGGAGGCCCTTGAAGAACCAGAAAATAGCTTGGCTCCAGATGGGTTTTTTTTTTTTTTTTTTCGCCAATTGGAGACCCAGCATGGTCACCTAAGGCCTGATCATACTTCCTACTTCCTGCCTTGGCTTCTGTGAACATCTCTGTATCCTTACAGTAAATTCTGTTTTTGGCTTAGCTAGTGTGACAGGAGAGAGCAAGGGGAGGTTTTGCTCCCAGGAGATATTTGACAATGTCTGGGGACATCTTTGATTATAGAACAGTGTGTGTGGGGTGGGGTACTGGGATACTACTGGTATCTAGTGGGTAGAAGTCAGAAATGTTGCTAATCAACCTAAGATACACAGGACAGTGCCCCACAACAAAGATTTATTCAGCCCCAAAGTTTACTAGTGCTAAAATTGAGAAATCCTGGGATATTGTATTCTATCATCCTAACCCCCTCATTCCACCCCTGCTCTATGGAGTCATTTAGGATATTAACACTCAGAGCTCTATTTTGAGCAGGGATCTGCATTAGCAAAACAAAGGTGCCAGTTGCCTCCTTGGAGTCACCTTCTTCCTTCCTTGGCATGGAGCCAGTACCAGGAATCTCCAGGGATAGAGGTGGGACCCTATGGGGAAAAGCAGATAGCAGAGAAGGAAAAAAGAGGGAGACAGAAGTTTCTCCTCCCCACACATCAAAGGTTAATTGTGTGAGGACAAAAGAAAGATTCCTTCCCCTGACTGAGTAGACTCAACATCTATTACTAGTAAGGGTATTTTCTTTCAAGCAATGGGTTGAACCTATGGGGCATGAGAGAGAAGTTTCACCGGTTTGCATTGGCTTCTGTCACTAGCCAACAAAGGAGGCTGCCTGAGATATTGCCTGCACGTTATATTTGTACTTCGTGTTATCCTTTCAAGGAAACAGCTGCTCTGAAAACTTAAGTGACATCTTCCTGGTCTGAAGGAAAGTGAGAGATGAGACCTGGACTTCTGAGCCATGGCTCTCACCCCATTAGACCCATGCTGACTCCCTTTTCTACCCGGAAGCAACATATTCTACCTGGGAAGCGGCTGAGCCTGTGATTTCATCCCACTGAGTTCTCGGACAACCTGGTTCTTTCATTTCTCAGTTACTTGGTGTTTTTAAATGAAATTGTCCCTCTTAAATGAGATCTTACTTTTTCCCTCTTATTAAAAAAAGAAAGAAGAAAAAAAACTGGCATCATGGCAGATAGAATATAAGTGAGAACTTAGAAATGTGATTGTTCTTGCATGTCGAATGGTGACAAAAATTATTTTTCACTGGTTGTTCACTCAGCCATTACATTATTTTTACCTCAACCCTCTCAAGGCTCACCTGTCTACCCGACCACTGTCCTCCAGCAGAGAGGTTATAAAGACAGGAGGTGGCTGGTCTGCCCTGTCCCTGTGTGATGCAAATTCAAAGTGAACAGGCCTCAGATACATATGGAACTCTTCAAAACCCATCTCCCATGCCAATTCTTTATAGAGCCTAAAACAAAAAAAAGAGCCAAGGACATATGTTAGTGTTTTCTCGTAAAAAGAAAGCGAGTGATAAGAAAACCAAGACACCTGAACAAGAACCAAAGTAAAGTCCAACAAAAGCCCAGGTCTGTGTGAAGTGAGTGAGTCACAGAGGTCTTCTGCTCTGCACTTGCTGTGATAGTTACAGATAGTAGAAAGCAGGTCAAGTAGGAGATGTGCTTGGATGTTTACTCAACTCTCATTTTCCACAAGCTGACTTCCATCCCCAGAGACCTCATGAAGTCACCAATGTTGCTGAAACGCAACATTCACCATCTTCTCTCAGAACTCATCACAGTTGGCCTCACTGTCCCCTCCTCGAGGATCATCTTTCTCCATGTTCCTGCCTCATGACCACTCTCTCTCATCTTCACTGACTTCTCCTCTTGCTTATCTTCAAATGTTGGTGTTTCCTGAGGTTCCAAACCTGGTTCTCTTCTCATCCACCACATCCCCTCCTTGGGGATTTGTGGGGGAGTCTGTTCAGCTCCACACCCTAAGACTACTCCTTCATGTAACCATCTGTGACCCTTGTCTGTGTCCTGACTTAACTCTGAGCTCCAGTCTCAAGTCTATCGCAGCATGGGTCCAGTTAGATGTTCCTCTGGAATCTCAGCCTTATGTGTTTACAATTCTTTCCTCCTTCCTTAACACTCTCTTCCTTCTCCTCCTCTCCTCCTCTTCTTCTTCTTCCTCTTCTCCTCCTTCTTCTTTTCCTTCTGCTTCTTTTCTTCTTCTTCCTTATTCTTCTTCCTCTTCCTCCTCCTCCTCCTCCTTTCCTCCTCCTTCTTCTTCTTCCTATTTCCTCCTCCTCCTTTGTCTTTTATTTTTAGAGATAGGAGTCTTGCTTTATTGCCCAGGCTGGGGTGCAGTGGTGCAGTCATAGCTCACTGCAGTCTCAAACTCCTGGGCTCAAGCAATCCTCCCACCTCAGCTTCCCAAGTGTCTGGAACAGGCACGCATCACCAGGCCCAACTAATTTTTAAAAAATTTTTGTAGAAATGAGGTCTTGCTGTGTTGCCCATGCTGGTCTCAAACGCCCGGCCTCAGGTGATCCTCCCATCCTGGCTTCCCAAAGTACTGTGATTCCAGGCATGAGCCATGGTGCATGTCCCCCAACATCCCACTTCTAATGCATTTCTCCATCTTGAGAAGTTGGCACATGAAGGCTGAGTTTTTGGCACCTATATTAGTTTGCTAGGGCTGCTGTAACAAAGTACCCTAGAAACACACAAAATATAAAACAACAGAAATTTATTGTCTCACAGTTCTAGAGGATAGAAGTCTGAAATCAAGGTGTCAACAGGACTGGTTCCTCCTGAGGGCCGTGAGGGAAGGATCTGGTCCTGGTCTCTCTCCTTGGCTCGTCGATGACCATCTTCTCCCTGTGCCTTCACATGGTCTCCCTCTGTGTGTATCTGTGTCCGAATTTCCTCTTCTTATAAGGACACCAGTCAAATTGGATTAAGACCCACTCTAATAACTTCTGTTTAACTCAATTACCTCTGTAAAGACCTATCTTCAAATAAGGCCACATTCAGAGGTACTGGGGATTAGGCCTTGAACATATGAATTTTGGAGGGACATAATTCAATCCATAGCAGCCCCTCTTCTATGAAGCTTTCCCTGACCACTTAGGAAGAATGAAATACTCTCTTTTCTGTACTCCTCTAGTATTTTGTACATATCAGTAGAATATCATTGTTACCATGTATCATGGGTAATTTTTACATTATGAGCTTCCTGCCACCAAGGATTATAAATTACAGAACGATGTTAATATCTTGACCGACAATTTAAATTTTGCCTTCACACTTTCTAGTTATATGCTCTTAGGCAAATTAACTTTTCTGAGCCTCTATTTCCTTGCTCATAAAATGTTTGTAACCTACCTCATAAGGATATTCTGAGAATTAAATGAAATAATACACATAAAATCCCCAGTAAAGACCCTGGCCACAGCGGGCCCTTGATACTGGTTGGTGGTGGGTAACTGGACTCTCTATGTCTACAGGGCCTTTTGTGGGGACCAGAACATAACAGCACTCATACATGTTTACAACAAACCCTTTAGTTCCATATTATTCCTGCTTGTAGGACATGTCCACTTGATGTCCTACCATCATCTCACCCTCATACCTAAAACGTAACTCGCTAATTTCTCTCTCCTATGCATCGAGCCCGCCATACCTCTGTCTGACCTGGATGCTCTCACTGACTCATCTCTCTCCCATCTCTAGGCTCTTTCTATTCAATTTCATTACATTCAGGAGCAAATTCAGCCAATATTCCCTGAGTGCCTGGTGTGGCTCAGGCCCTATACCAGGTGATGGTATGTCACGGTAAAGAATGTGGATAGGGCTTTTGCATTTAGGGAGCTTATGCTAGCAGGAAAGTCAATAAACCAATAATAAGCAATGAATTAAAAGCAAATGTGCTGAATGGAGGGGAAACCCAGGTGCCAGTAGAAGGGCTTAGCCTGGTTGAGTGATCAGAGAGGCATTTGGGAAGGCTCGGAAGAGAGAAGGAACAAGGGAGCAAGGTGATCATGTTAGCCATTTAGAAAACTCCGGCTGCTCTGGGAGCAGAGAGGGGGCAGGCTTGTAGGCGGGGAGTCTCATGGCCTGTTTCCCCCCATGTTTTGCTGCAAACCTTATATTCCATCTGGGTTCTCTGACCCCCACTGACCGAGCTAAGTGTGCACTCTCCAGGCTCATTTCTATCAGCCGGTGGCAGAGGGTCAAGAGTTCCAGAAGTCTGGAAAACATCTCCAAGAGCAGCACATGAGAGTCTTGGCCTTGTTTCTGTCCTTCGTCTGCTACAGACTTGAATGCCAGCAGGCATATCTCCCCCACGAGAAAGGGATCTCCCATAACTTTAGCTGAAAACAGCTGGAAGAAAACAAAATATCCTTTAAAACATAGAAGAAGAATTTTCACATTAAAAAAATACACTGTCTGTCAGTGGCACAAACTCTGGATGCAGATTTCCTAGGCTCAAGTCCTAACTTTGCCACTTAGAAGCTGTGAGATTTTGGTAATGTACTCAATTTTGCTGTCTCTCAATTTTCTCATCTATAAAGTGATGATAAGGATAATAATAGTCCTTACTGTATGCAAATAGATACTAACTTCCTAATAGGGCTCTTGAGAGGATTAAATGGGTTAACATATGCAAAAGTATCTGCCGTTATCATTATTATAAATGTTATGAGTCTAAATAAATCCCTAGATATTCACTGTGGGGATATTTTGTCTATGCCAAACACAAGCTAAATAGAAATAGACGTCTTTGATTCTTAAAAGTATTTTGGTGGCCAATAACAATTTTTTTTTTTTTAAGATGGAGTCTTGCTCTGTCGCCCAGGCTGGGGTCAGTGGCGCGATCTTGGCTCACTGCAACCTCTGCCTCCCGGGTTCAAGCGATTCTCCTGCCTCAGCCTCCTGAGTAGCTGGGACTACAGGCATGTGCCACCATGTCCGGCTAATTTTTTGTATTTTTAGTAGAGGTGGGTTTTCACTATGTTAGCCAGGATGGTCTCAATCTCATGACCTTGTAATCTACCCGCCTTGGCCTCCCAAAGTGCTGTGATTACAGGCGTGAGCCAGCATGCCCGGCCAACAATTTTTTAAAAATAAACCTCTCTAATTATAGTTTCAAAATTTTGAAGTATTTTTACATATATTAACTCATTTTTATTTTCACAAGATCCCCATGAAATAGGCGTCACAGGTATCACAATTCCCCTTTGTCGTGAGGGATCTGAAGCAACATGAAAGAAAATGATTAATAGATTTGACTATATGAAAATAAGTTTATGTTAAAAAAAATGGAGAGGCTGGGCACAGTGACTCGTGCCTATAATCCTAGCAATTTGGGAGGCCAAGGTGGGGGAATCGCTTGAGCCCGGGAGTTGGAGACCAGCCTGGACAACATGGTGAAACCTCGTCTCTACCAAAAATGCAAAAATTTAGCTGGGCATGATAGTGTGCACCTAGAGTCCCAGCTACTCAGGAGGCTGAGGTAGGAGAATAGCTTGAGCTGGGGAGACTGAGGTTGCAGTGAGCTGTGATTGTGCCACTGCACTACATCCTGGGCAACAGAGTGAGACACTACCTCAAAAGAAAAAAAAAGGTGGTGGGGGAATGAATGGGGAAATATTTGTAGAAAATTATAGACAAAAAGAAGGTTAAAGTTCTTATTTAAGGGAAGCTCATGTAAGTAGATAGGACTAATGTTAGGATTCCAACAGATAAATAAATAAAGGGAAAGAACAAAATTCACAAAAAATATAATTAGCAACAAAACATTTGAAAGACTATTTAAGTTCAATAAATAGAAGAAAATGCAAATTAACAGCATAATACCACTTTTTATGTATATGTGTATATTTGCACATACATCATATACTTTTGCCTAATACTACACAGTATAGCAGAACTGGTACTCAGAATATATGAGTGCCATTACAAATTGGCACAACTCTTTGGAAAGCAATCTGCCAATATGTATCCAAATATTTAAATTTTATTTTAATAATTCTGCTTCCAAGAACCTATCAAAAGGCATCAATTCAAAATATGGAAAAATCTTTAAGTAAAAAGATATATCTTACAGCATTTTTCATAAATGAAAAATTGGAAACCACTTGAATGTCCATCAACAGAGAAATGATTAGAGAAGTTTTTATTCATCAGATATGGGAATTATGTGGTCATAAAGGTAAGTCTAAAGACTAGTTGGTGTTATGGAAAAATATGTAGTATAATGTTAACTGAGAAGAGGAGGAAATAACAATGGACAAAAACTATGATTATAGCTATGTACAACACACATATTAACAATACTTAAATTCAGAAAAATAATGATATGAATGCATTTGATTGGTGATGTTTACATTCCATTTTGTTCTTTCTGCTTTTGCTAGAATTCTCTGTGATTTTATATTATTTTGATCACTGTAAAATAAAGTCAATTTTTACTTTAGGCAGGACGGGATAGGAGGCCAAGGCAGACCTATGGAGCAGACAGTTTTGGCAGTGGGGGGCCCATGAAAGTTTCTTTGTCATACGGCAAGTACGCACACAGAATGAGGTCAAATTGGAAACCCAGGGGTAACCTTGACAGCCTTAACAGAAAAAGAAAATGATTAAAATCCAACTAGAAACACCATATAAATCATTAACTCACAATTTTAACCATGGAGTAGTAGAGCTGAAAGGGGCTTCAGAGATCATCAAGCTCACCTCCACCTACCTCCCCTACCAAGTACACAAACATAATTTTACAAAAAAAGGAAAGTGAGGTCAGAGAGGCTAAGATACATGCTCAGAGTCACACAGCAAGTTAATGGCAGGACTGAACTTGAATTCAGATCCCTGACTCCTTACTCAATGCTTTCTGTCTTCTACCAGATCTTGACAAAAAGAACACATTTAGGAAGTGTCTTAGCGGAAAGAAAATATATCATTTTTAATTAAAATGTATTTGTTAAAATATAAATAATAAACCAGAAAACATTTCCCACATACCCATGTATATCACCTTTAAAATTTTAATCGTAGCAATATGTTTATAAATGAGAAACTTTGACCCAATCTCCCAAAATCTGACATAAAAATGTTGGTGAGGCCTATGACTGAGCTCTGTCTCTAGCCAAATAATGGGGGAATAGAGCCAAACAGAAAAACAAAGCTAAATAGTAACATCTGGAAAAAAACATTCTCCTTGCCAAGGACCCAACCGCCCCCTTCAAAAAGAACTTACATCTTTCTGGAGCTGTGTACTGTACCAGGCCTCAGGCATGGCTGGGGTGAGCCACAGGTCCAGGGCCAGCTGCAGGACATGTCGCTCCAGGGAGGCAAGGCCACTGGCTGATGTGGGTCTGCAGGCACGGCAGGCCTCTTGGAAGAGACGCTCTAGGGCTTTGGGGATAAGTGCTGCCAGGCTGAGGGAAGGGTGGAACTCCAGCAGATAAACATTTTTTGAAGCTGGGCTTGAAGAAAAGAACAACAAATGACAATTTTACACAACAAACTTAATCTGTTTCCAAAGATATTTGAATTCTATATTTTTAAAGACCAATAAAACAGCTCCTATATGTCCAGTGCATTATGAAAAACTGAGAGCTCAGAGGGACCTCAGAGTATGAGAACCTACAGGGTTGCATGACATGTTCTTTGCTTTAATGTGAACCTTTAAAAACGGAAAGACATAGATGTATATTCTAGAAGCCCAATAAGAATAAGACTATACAGGCCGGGCACAGTGGCTCACACCTGTAATCCCAGCACTTTGGGAGGCTGAGGCAGGCAGATTATGAGGTCAGGAAATCGAGACCATCCTGGCTAACACGGTGAAACCCCGTCTCTACTAAAAGTACAAAAAAAATTAGCCGGGCGTGATGGCAGGCACCTATAGTCCCAGCTACTCAGGGGGCTGAGGTAGGAGAATGGCGTGAACCCGGGAGGCGGAGCTTGCAGTGAGCCGAGATTGCACTACTGCACTCCAGCCTGGGCGACAGAGACTCCGTCTCAAAAAAAAAAAAAGACTATACAGCAAAACTGTCAAAAATCAATATTTACTCAAATATATAACAAAATAGCTCAAAAGTGACTACATAAAAAACAAATAATTTCCATGGTTATTAGTTTCTATTTTTCATCTGAATCTTTATCCCTTCTTTCCCAGAATGTTAATGGACAAAGACAATTTTTAAATTCTGTACATAACTGCTGGAATCATTCAAATTGACTGTAAGGGTGTTATATTTCATAAATGGATGGGGCCAGAAGCAAAAAAAAAAAAAAAAAAAGCTCATCTGTGGGTTATTTCTTTAGATATAAAGGGTTCAGCACAAGTCGAGGGTCCTTCTATACTTACACAGAACTGAAGAATATTGTAACTCCCTTTACATTGATGCAAATGGTGTCTTTCTTAGTCCTGAATCTTTAAAAAAACCAAAAACAAAACAAAACAAAAAAACAGCCTAAAGTCTGGAAAGGAATCTCACCAAGCAAATAATACTTGCTTTTGAGACTATTCTGGCAGGTTTTAGTATCCATATAACCCTAGCCTGTTCTGCCAAAACCATTTCCTGAACAGTAAATGTTTGCCATAGCAAGCTGCACACACACAGCTGGCGTCTCAAGTTTATTACAGAGAAGAAATCAGTCCTGTGGAAGGTCTATGGGGAAAATGCAGAGTTTTGAGCCCGGGGCTCTTTCTCAAAAAATGAGAATCTCGGCTATTTGCTCCCATGATGCCCTGTCTGTTCCCAAGATAATACCATAACCCATTATGGCAATTTCTTACATAAAGTCTGCCTTTACTGCTGGACTGTACACCTCACAGGAACATAGAACCATGCCTGTGTTGTTCACATCTGTGTGCTAAACAAATATTTGTTGGATATTGAAAGGAAGTAGATAATTTCTCCACCCATTTGGAGGCAATTGAGAGATTATGATCTAGAGCCACGCAGATCAACCTGGGGCTTGTTACCTGCTTCCCAGTTTCCTCTACCCTCAAAGGTTAAAAGGGAATGAGGGAGATGGTTATGCTGCCTATCTAGGGGGTGACAAAGTGTGTACCCTCTCTGAGTGGTCACAGGAAATTTAACTCTGTTCCTTAAATTTAACTCTGCTGTGACCCTCCAAGGCAAATCTGCAGAAACCTCTTTAGTGACACTTAAAGAAATTCCTTTTTAAGAAGCTTTTAAGTACATCCAAGTTTTATATGTGTAGGCTCGTGTAGTGCATCTGGTTGAATCCTGACAGCATCTCAAGAGTAACTGCTTTTTCCCCAGGCCTTTTCAAGAGAATAATGATTCTGTACCCAGTGGCATATGCTTAAATTCTAGCCTCCTATTCTTTATTATTCACAAAACAAACAGATATTCAATATACAAGGGAATCCCTCCTTCGTGGCCTTTGTACCTACTTCTTTCATCTCCCCCAAGCACTTGAGAAGTGCTTTATAGAGTAGTACTGAGATTTAACACTCTATCCTTAATTAATCTAGAAGATCACGTGTAAAATGTCTAAAGACAACATCAACTTACCAGCTATTGTTGATGGAAATAAGTTGTTTGCAAACTATGTTAAGGGGAAGTCCAAATGTATTGCTATTGTCCAGATGATCCTCTCGCCAAAGCCTCTGGACATACTCCCACTGACATTCTATCTAAAAATGTAGCATAAATATTAAAATTAGAAAAGTTAAACTTTCCCACGGCCATGAGTTATAAGCCTTGACATGAGAAGGATTTCGTCCCTTTGTGTCTCTTCATCATTTGACTAATTTTCACCCTGACATTGTTTTGAAGACTCTTTTGCAATGGGCTGGTTTCTCAGTCTGAGCCAGACAGCCAAGGGAAGCAAAGCAGACAATTTTAAGAAGCAAAAGAGAAATCTTTCTGTTAAATAATTGACTACACGGAAAAAATTTCAACCAGGTGGCAACAATCCTTTGTCTCTTGTTTGCTTCAAGCCATTAGCGTTTCCCTGGAGGACATACAATATGATGGTTTCTTTCAGTGTCCTAAAAATAATCACACTTTTTAAAAAATAAACACAATTGTATATATTAATGTCAAAAAGATATATCATTAGTTCTTCTTTCACTACAAATAAACTTTGCAATCTAATGAAAACTAAGGTCATCAATTCCTTGTGGACTATTAACTCTAGGGGCGGAAATCTCTCTTTAAGACCATAGTTATACTGGGATTTCAACAATGCAAATGAGCTTACAAATAAGTCTGCTGTACATGCTGGCCTAGAAAACACAGATTCCAGATCTGCAATGGAAGGAAAACACTATTTTCATTTCTGGCCTGTGTTTTCCATCCTCTTCTTGCTTGTAGTATTTTAAAACCAAACTGCACTCACCTGCTGGTTGAGGATGCCCCTCACTAACTGCAGGTGAAGCCTCAGGCAGGTGCATTCCTCTCGGTAGGCCTTAATGAAATAGGGGTGGCTGAGATCAAACCTCGGGCGCCGGTGCACGATGTCCATCATCAGTTGTGCTAAGGCAAACCTCTCCTCATGGTCCAACGTGTGCTGGTAGGCTTCAAAGTAGCTGTCAAGAAGCTGCAAATAAGGTTGGTAGTCAGGGATCAGCAGAGGCAGCCGTGGGGCCCAGGAAAGCGACGGGAGGCCCCATTGAACTGTGGGCAGATGCAGTAGCAATACAATGCAGTGCAGCTAGTAAACCTACAGACAGAGTTAGAGAAGGAAAGGGAAAGAACACATGCTTTGGAGCCAGAAGAACTAGACTTGAGTTTGAGTTCCTGCTTCCATCCCCTCTTCCTCTGGTCTCCACAAATAAAAAGGGGGTTATGTAATTATCATATATAATAATTATTAGCTCCAATGAGACAACACATTAAGACACTTAAATGTATTTATCTCCAACACCTTTCTCCAAGGACTCATTCTCCTTCTTCCATTTTATTCCGTCACCAAAGCTAGGTAGGTGGTCGCCTGACTTCTACAGTCTCAGCCCCGCTTCTGACTCCTCCTCTTTAATAGTTTGTTCACACTTCACCTACACAAAAATGATAGGGGTGGTAGACTGGAAGGCTGAGAGTAAATGCTTCCTATATACAGAGTGATTTATCCCAGACTGAACTCCTCTAGGTTGGGCCTTATAAACAGAACTCTCCAAGACATCAAGTGTCCAAAACCCCAGTGGAGCATCTGTTTTAGTGGAGTTCACAAGTCTTTTCTAAAAACCCAGAAAAGCTTCCAGACACTAACTGCTGGAGAGGGTTCTTAGTGTGAGAATTCAGAAAGAGACGCCTCTTGATTTTGCTTTTACATTTGTCTGTGAGCTTAAGGAATTTCTGTTCTGTGTGTAAATTCTATTTGTGTGTGATTAGTCGTGATGCTAATCGGAAAAAGCTCTTCAGAGATCACGGGGTTGGAATTCCCAACTGGTACCCTAGGGCAAGATAAGTAGCTCTGATGTGTACAGTACATAATAAATCCCTTCTCCTGTTAATCTATCTTTTGTCAGTTTCATTTTCAGGGCCCAGGCACTCAATCTAAGAAGGCAGAGGAAAAAGTTTTCCTCCTCTACACAAAAGAGTTAAGCCCTTGAGAATGAATGGCACACTAGGAATCAAATACTGCTTTATTAAGAGATACTTTATTATGGAGACCCAATGCTAAGGCTCAAGGAGGAAGAGCCTGAAGCACTTTATTTAGCACCTGGTTTTGTAGGATATCCTTTGGGTATAAGGGACCTTGGATCAACCTTAGTATGAAAAGGAAAACACCAAAGGAAACTAAAAGCTCAGGTCACAGAGATGCGCCACAAGTTAGAAACTCACACATCAAGAGTGCAAAGTGAGGGAAGGTGGAGACCATCCTTGCCTTTAAATGAGCCCCAGGGAAAATAATGCCAGCTGAGTGATCTCAGTTACCTTGTTCCATCCACCAACCTCTGCTCTATAATAACACTCAATTATTACATAGCAGAAGACAACACAGAAATGAAGGAAGAATGACTGGATGGGGGTAAGAAGGGTGTCCCTCAGTAGCCCCAGGTGAAGATTAGGAAAGAAACAATTACTTCCCTAACTCATTCTGGACTCACTTGAACCTTTTTTAGCTGGGCCAGGGCAATCCCAGAGGCTGGTTTATCGTATTTATACTTCCTTGACCTGTTTTTGCACAGAGTCCAATTGTTTAGTTATTTAGCAGGGGGAGTTTGTGGGGAGTTGGGGGTGGAGGGAAGGGTTCTGGATGGTGATTCCAACCTGATGATACCAGATTGCAAAGGCCCATGCTAAATTGCCATTTTATTGTTGCTGATAGGGCTGTCAGATTTAGCAAGTAAAAATATAGAATATTTAGTCAAATTTGAATTTCAAAAAAATAAATACTTTTTTAGTATAAGTATGTCCCAAGTATTGCACTATTTTATCTGGTAAACTTAGCTATGGGGAAAGAAACCGTGGCTCTCTTTTTAAATAGATGAAGCTTCTTCAAGCTTTGTGCTCAACCTCGAGAGGCTCTCAGACCATTGCATAATTTTATTATGAATTCTTTCCCAACAGGGATGGGGCCAAGATCTTTCTGCCTCATGGGTTCTATTTATTATCTGTTTGCTAACTGGCCCATTTCCATTTCAACTCTGGGCTGGTATTTGTCAAAGAAGTCTTCCCAGTCTGTCAAATGTCACCTGTGTGTGTCAAGGGCCAACTCTCAGGCAGGATAATATGTGGTGCACGCTGATGGTAAGCACAAAATATTGGAGAAAATGGGAAAACAGACAAAATAAATAATCTCAAACCTTACTGTGTTTATATTCTTTTTACTTCACATTTTTTATTTCTGGGATTTAAAAAACTTCTAAAATAGTATTTTAGGTCAAATGAAAGTGCAAAACAGAAAATCTTTGCTAGACCCAACTTAGCACGGGAAATTTTCATTTTGGCTTTTCTAAGGAACGATCTTTTTATCCAGTACATGTGTCCTTCAGTAGCCGTAGAAAGACTTAGCAGATGGTACAGTGTCACTTAGGAGCTGGTACAGCTGATAACTGACTTTTCTAAGAATCCCTTGATCTACCTAAGTTTCTACCAGCTCTAATTTTATGAGCCTTCATACATAATATGGTTATTTTAAGGATTTAAAAGAACCCAATATGTTCAAGCAATTCTTAACCCTAGTGATACCAATATAGTTAACAATCAAAAACAGCTGAGGAAACTTGGCTGTAGAAATAGTACCGGGAGAAATCAACTACTTTAGATAGAAATCTGGCTTATCCATTAAAAATAGGCTCTTTTGACAAAATTTCTGACTTGGCCATATTTTAAACTTTTCGCACTGATAGCTCAGTTTCTACAGGGAATTTATTCTCAGGATAGAAATGAGGGAGATACTTTCACCAAATGTTTTTAAATCAAAATAGTTTCATTTACCATAGAAGGAACTAGTGGACAATCCCGACACCTTACCACAGAATGAATCCTAGGCTGAAGTGTGGAGAAATTGGTTTGTTTTTCAGTCTTCTCTGCCTTCCTCCTCTTCTATTGCCATTGAGTCCTGCCGGGCGCCTCCAAAGGAGGCCCAGAGGCATTGAAAGGGAAGGTAGGGAGAGAGAGTACAGAAGGTGGGAGCTGCTGTTTAAAACTCATGCCTAGGCCGGGAGTGATGGCTCACACCTGTAATCCCAGCACTTCGGGAGGCTGAGGCAGGCGGATCACGAGGTCAGGACATTGAGACCATCCTGGCTAACATGGTGAAATCTTGTCTCTACTAAAAAAAAAAAAAAAATTAGCCGGGCATGGTGGCACGCGCCTGTAGTCCCAGCTACTTGGGAGGCTGAGGCAGGAGAACGGCATGAGCCCGGGAGGCAGAGCTTGCAGTGAGCCCAGATTGTGCCACTGAACTCCAGCCTGGGCAACAGAGTGAGACTCCATCTCAAAAAAAAAAAATTCATGCCTGGACTGATAAACTTGTTGAGTTTAAGGATCCTGTCTTATTTATATTTCATACAGCCATTCCAGTTACTACACTGTGCATCTAAATCTCTCACTCAGTTGATTAAGGTTCTAATGGGCAGATTAAGGCTCCAGACAAAGGTTGTAGAGGCCCGTTATCATTGAAAAGAGGAACATTTTTTCAAAGTCCAAGGCTTGCACTATTTAAGCCCAGCCAATCGTTTTCCAAAGGGTGGGTGACCTACATCTCTAGGAGTAACAGAACAACCAGAGAGCAGACGAAATGGTGAAGCATCTATTCTACTAGAAAAATAATTCAAAGAAAACACTGCCGTTTCCCCATCTTCTGACCACATCATAGTGCACTATAACCTGGTTTCCACCCCTACCATGCTCCTGAAAGAGTCCTGCAATGCTGCCAATGACCACCTGACCAAGCTGCTTGTTTTTTAGGAGTTCCTTTCTTGACGTTTCACGGAACTCCACAAGTAACCATCCCCTCCTAATTAAAACTCATTTTTCTGTTGGTTCTCACAATACTATTTCTTCCTTGTTTCTCTGGTCTATTTAGTTTTACTGCTTCTTGTTTCATGACCTGCCCCTTTAATGTAGATATATTACTCAGGGTCCAGCTGCGGTGGCTCATGCCTGTAATCCCAGCATTTTGGGAGGCCAGGGCAGGTGGATCACTTGAGGTCAGGAGTTTGAGACCAGCCTGGCCAAAATGGTGAAACCCTGTCTCTACTAAAAATACAAAACATTAGCCGGGCATGGTGGCAGGCACCTGTAATCCCAGCTACTCAGGAGGCTGAGGCATGAGAATCGCCTGAACCTGGGAGGCAAAGGTTGCAGTGAGCTGAGATGGTGCCACTGCACTCCAGTCTAGGTGACAGAGCAAGATGCTATCTCAAAAAGAAAAAAAAAGTAGGTATATTACTTAGGGCTGCATTTCAGACATCTCTAGCTTCTCCCAGTTGTTTTGATTCATCACTGTGGTTCAACCTCCACATTCACACCTCAGCTCATACCTGTTCCTGAGCTTCAAACCTGTAGTTCCCCACAAAACATTCACACCTGAGTTTCAGCAAACCCCCTCAAATGCCTTGTTGTCCTAGGGCCTACGTTATTTTCCCCTCTAAAGACACGCTTCCTCCTCCTGGGTTCAGTTTCAGTTAATAGCCTCCTCCCTAATCCTCAGGAAGTTGTTTTAATTCCACTCTTACTCTCTCACCCCAACTTCCAGATCCAGTCTTCAAATCCTGCCATTTCCACTTCTGCAAAGTATTCTCAGGTCTGTTCCTCCTTCCTATTCTCACCGCCCCTCTGCCTTTCTATTCTTCTATTGTCATTGTATGTCCCCTCCTAATTTTTCAGGTCACTGTTGCAATAACCACACTTCTTTTCTCAGGGGCTCTCTATTCCAATCCATTCTCTCACTTACACCCAAGATAGCTGTTAAAAACACAGCTATGATCATATTTCTCTCTATGGAAACTCACTAATGGCTCTTCTTTGTAAGATAAACTCTAAAATAATATAACTAGCAGGTCTTTTACAGGCTGCACCCAAAACACATGTGTGGCTTGTTGCCACCCATCATGCCTTTACATCCCAGCCATAACAGTCTTCCTACCATCCTCCAAGAAGGTAAGATTTTATTTCTCAAAATAAAATCTCCCAAGCTGGTCCTTCCCATTTACATTGCCCTGGCATTCTAATGCTCTTTCGTCTGCTTAAGAATCTTTTCTTCCCTGCCAGAAAATATCTTACTCATGTTTTAGTATCAAGATTAAATATCTATTCCTCTGGAAAGGCTTTCTAGCATTTCTTCCATCGGACAGTGCTCTCCTCCCCCAGGACAAATCTCTCTCTCTGAAGAGTCCCCATGACTCATGAATGTATTCAATTATAAGCTGTTAGTAACTAGATTATAATTTTTGCTTGGAGATTGAATCAACTTTTATAGATGATAAATTCCTTAAAGATAAAGATCATTTTCACTTAGTTATCTATATGTCCCTGAATGCCTGGAACAGTCCCTGGCAGAGTAAATACTTCACATTTGATAAGTAAATGCCTAACAATTGGTGATTATTAGAAGGGCTGATAATCCATGCTAAGGGCACAAATGAAGAACAGTAAACCTGCAGTGTTTCATTCATTATTGGGATACGAACCATTCGTGATACAGTGATGATTTAGTAACTTGCTGTTTCATTGCTTTAAACTCACCCTCATAACATTGCACTCAGCACCCTGTCCAATTGCTTTCACCTACGCACATGTGGCATACGCTTCTAAAGGCCATGATCAGGTCAATTTGTCTGTAATTGGCAAAGTGAGCATTGTCCCTGTAACTGAACAATGAGCATGAATGAAATCATCATTCATTCTCACTAAAAGCACACATATTATAAGAAGGAATTATATAACCCTCTAACAAATAATACCTGTAAGATAAAGAAGTATCTTTCACATTTCGTTTTTTGTGATGAACCTCAGTAAAGAAAATAAAATATACTACATCCTTATAATTAGCTGAGATTATTTAAATAAAATAATTATTCTCTTCGTTGAGAGCTTTTCTAAAAGTCTAACTGAGTTTTACAAAAACAAACAAAAAACAGAAAAAGACTGGATTTTGTAAGAATTTTTTTTAGCAGACATTTTGTCTCCTAGGCAAGAATACCTGGTGCTTGTTTTCCAGAAGAGCTGCTTCCCAAGTCCACGTGTCATACAGCACAGCAAATCTGTCCACACCTGCATGGGCCCATCCCCAGTCCTGGCCACTCTTTGGCTGGCTGCCCACTTTGTGACCTGGGAGAAAAGAGGGTGAGAATGTTTAGAGACAGGCCTTCCAAGGAAGCTGTTCCAATTAGAAACGTGCCCCTTGGATTATCAGCTCCATCTCAGAAACAGAAATACTGAACCAGTCCCTGGGACAAAGCCTGAGTTCATAGTTGTTGACTTCTAAGTCAACAGGAACTTTTGTTTTTATTTTTAAAATTCAGTTTTAAAGACTAATCTTAGAAATAGAGTGAAAATTTAGTTAACAAGAAATCTATGCTAAAATGTCCTTAAACCCACAATTTAAAGGCAAAGTATACATTTCTCCGTCTCTAAAAACAAATCCCTGGGGGTTTAACAACAAACTCAGTTTGACTTGCTATTTCCATCATTGTGAACCAAGTCGAAAATTTTCAGAAACTTTCCAAGATATTCCTTAATTATGTTAATTACTAACTTAAATCAGTGAAGGTAATTTTCATTATTCAGCTGATTTTTTTTAACTTTGTTAACGTTACTTTTCACTACTGGCATATTATTGCTTTAAATTTTTAACTATTGTATTTCAGAATTAAATATTCAAAGATAAGATACTTTCATGTGCTGAAATTTGAGTTCAATAATTATCACATATCTAACGGGTACTAAGCAGGAGAAACAGGATCAAGAACTTCCGTAGCAACAGTTGGGAAATCATTTCACAATAGATGACTATACATTTACCAGCTCAATTGAAAGATGCCCATGTGGTTAAACGACTACTAAGTGTCTCAGTCCAATTAAATTATTAGCAGCTAGAAATAGTTGCATGCTATTATAAATTAATACGGACCAAATGGTGCATTGGTATGTAGGATAATCAGTAAAGATAAAAGCTAAGAGCTGAAATTAAATACCCTGGAATGTTGGATGCCATCATTGCGTCCTATGATTCAGATACCAATGGCAAAGACAGGACAAAGAGTTCAATCCTACATCAAATTAATTCTGTCTGGGATCTGAAAAGTTAGTTGTCAAACTTTCTTTGAGCAGCATTTTGTAACAATATGAATGTGAATTATCTTTAATTACAGTCTACACATATTACAAAATACCACAAACCCTGATTATGTTTCCCTTTAGATATTGCAATGTGTCTAGAAATTCTAAGCTCTTTGCAAATGTAATTCCAATGCTGTCATAGTATCCCAAAAGAATATTCTTACCTCATCCATTTCTAAAATTGGATCAATTTGAGTAATGCCAAAAGGAAGAGAAAATACAGGTTATGGGTTACTTGATTACCCTGAGTAACGATTTCTTCCTCTGGGGCTTGTCTGGCATTTTCCTAGCCAGATGTTCTTGCATCCTGGTGGTTTCCTGTTAGGAGCCCAGGGCTGTCTCTGCTGCTAAATGCAGTTTCCTCAAGGTCTACCACTTAGAAAAGTCATTTGTTTCACTTGCTTACTTTCCTTCCTTCAGGGTCCTGCACCACATCCCCTGCACCCAGTGGGTGATGCAGAAATGCCCCTGGAGTAAAATCCCAATTTTTGGCTTAAGGCTGTTTTAGTCAGAGACCACCCAATTTAGCGTGCAGGTCATCAGAGTGGGTAGAGTGTCAGAGGTCAGGTCTTCGGCCCCGAGAAGTGAAAATGCAGGGGCCATGCTCTCCCTTGTACCTCAGGAGAGCAAGGAAGAAACTGGGCCTTCCCTGGCAGGGCTTCCTGCTCCTGCTTCTGTCTCCACTAGGCTTTCCCAAAAGGCAGCACCCTGCTCCTCAATCGAAGCACCTGCCTCCCACCCCTCCGGCCCCCTCAAGCCCACGATCTGCCTCTGAGTGTTGCACTAGGATTTTTATTGCTTAAAGTGTCTTAATTCTTTTTTTCCCTGACACACAAGCCCTCTAGCTATCGAAGGGGAGATCATGAGAAACCTTCCAGGGAACCAGAGCACAGAATGACTGTTAGTTGTTTTTTTAAGTCTATATAAACATTTCAACAGATCACAAAGAAAACATTTATCTCTTCGGTCCTTGCAAGAGAAGTCAAAGGAACTTTTGTTTCTTATCAAGAGCCTGGACATCTCTGTCTGTCGTGACTGGAAAAGAGCCTGTTGTACTGAAATCCTGTCATCATGGTGGATTTGATCTTCAGTGGCCAAACGTGAAGAATTAAAAGCATAATTCTTGACTGAACTGGTGGGTGGGTTGAACTTTAGGAGTACATGGGTGGTCATTCCTGGCGCGTATATCAGTGTGACATGAGCCCTGGAGCGTGTCGTCCCTCTCAGCCCTGCTCCTTTCTGCCTCCTGGGGCCCAGTGACTGAGGCCTTACGCTAGAACTGTGTATCATCAAACTCGCCATTATAAAGGGAAACGTCTTGCTGCAACAACAAAAAAAAAAAAAAAAAAGAAAGAAAAGAAAAGAAATACCCCTGGTCAACAAGCAGAGTCTGAACCACAGCAAGAATTACAACCCGGCTCTGAAAGAGTAGCCACCATCTCTATCAGAAGTGGGACTTGAGCTGGAAACAGAACTGTTTCTCTCCTAAACTGAATGCATTTTAGGGGTGGGGGAAGTGTATGCTTATTGAGTTTTCAGATACTATTGGATATGTCTTTATATTTTGGGGTGGAGAGTATTAAAAAGGAGCCCTTAGTGTTTTTTGTTTATTTGGGCAGTTGATTTTTTTTTTTTTTAATCTGACTTCTCACCCCTTTCTTTCTCAATGTAATGGCTAGCCACAAGCAGCAACTCTGCCTCTAGTTCCTTGAGATCACTCAAGGCTTCCTCATACATGACACGCACCCCTTGCTGGTCCTGGGTGTGGATACAGCCAGCTTCTGTGCTGTAGTAGTCATCCTGGTTCTCCACTTCCGAGAACTCCATGAATTGGACGCTGTGGACCTGGAGAAAGAAAGCCAAGCCCAGATGTTACTGGAAAAGGGAGAGCTATATTTTGCCATCCCACATGGACAAGCAGCAGGCTTCTGCTCCCACACAGTGGGCTGCCAGTATGAAGCTGTAAATATTCTGAATGTATAAAAAGCTGTATGCAGAAAACATATTAACAAAGAATGTTGGCAGGAAGAGGTAGTTCCTGAGGTATATAACTAGCTGATTAGTTTGTTTTTCTGACAAATTCAATAGCAACTGGAGAAAAGTAGGAAATAGAGCCTAGAGTAGTCTCTGGAGTCAGAATGCCTGGGTTCAGGCTCTGGCTCTGCCAGGATCTCATCCTGGGTAGGTCATTCAGCTATCCCCAGGCTCCGTTTCCTCATCTGTAACATGGGGACTGTGGAGACACTATAGACTACGTTAGCTGCCAGGAGTATGTGACTCTATGAGTGTGAGGCACTTGGAATCCTTAAACATTAGGTTAAAACTATTTTTCTTGTAATTCTATAAGTACTTCTAAAATATGTTAGCACAGTTTCATGGCTTAGTAATGTACTAAGTTGAATACTGTCCCCAAAAATTCATGTCTACCTGGAACCTGTGAATAAGAACTTATTTGAAAATAGGGTCTTTGCAGATGTAATCAAGTTAAGATGAAGTCATACTGCATTAGGGTGGGCCCTAATTCAATGACTGTGATCCTTATGAAATTTGGAGACAGACACGTAGGGGAGAAGGCCATTTGAAGACGAAGGTAGAGACTAGGGTGAGTCAAGGAATGCCAAGGATTGCCAAGGGTTGCCAGCAACTACCAGGAGCTGAAAGAGGCGAGGAAGTATTGCCTCTAGAATCTTCGGAGAAAGCACGGTCCTGCTGACAACTGGATTTTGGATTTGTGGCTCCAAACCGTGAGAGAATAAATTTCTGTCATTGTGAGACACACAGTTTGTGGTACTTTGTTTTGACAATCCTAGGAATCTAATACAAGTAAGAAGTATTTCAATCATAATGTTATTTTTCTTAGAAAACTGAGTATCTGCTGCTTCCTGAGAATCATTATTTTAATAATAATTTTCACAATTTCCAATCTCTCCACTCTCCTCAAGCCTTGGAACTCCCTCCCTCCCAGGCATAGTCTCCTCTTACTCCCAGCAGGAGCTCCTCTGTGCGCCACTCTCTGCCGCCTCCCCAGGGCTCACATCTGTCCCCTCCTCCTTCCTCCGCACAGTGGAGGACAGTGTTGTCCCCTTCTCTAGGGCCGCTGCCTCCCACCTCAGCAGCATCCCTGCTCCTTTGTGGATATCCCACTCCTCTCCGCTGGACTCTTGACTCTGAAATGTGCACACGTCCCTCTCATTGTGAAACTTTCTCACACCCTTCCCCAGGTTCCACTGTGTGGCTCTCCTCCCCCTCACTGTCCAATTTCCCAAGATGGTATCTACAATCTCCATCTCGATTTCTTCACCTCCCACTCTTCAACCCATTCCCATCTGGCCCTTGGCTCCACCAAGCCACCCAAACCACCCTCGCTAAGACCAACAATGACCACTGCTCTACATGCGACAAACTTTCTTTCATCATCTTATGTAATCTCTCAGGAGCATCTGATACAATTTAGTGCTTCCTGATTCTTGACTCACTCTCTTCTCTGGGCATCTGGGACTCCACCACGTTTTCCCTGATTTTGCCTAGTTTCTGGTCATTCTGTCCGACACTGTGAAGTGTATTTATTTTTCTCTACCAAGTCATTAAATGATGGCCACTCTCAAGCCGCCTCCTAGGACCTCCTCTTTTCCTCCTCTGTTCCTTCCCTAGGAGGTGGAGGACATTTTCATAGCTGAGATTACCACCTTTAGACCATTTGCTCCCCAGTTTATACCTCCAATCCAGACCCCCTAGAGCTCCAGACCTGCATATCCAATTACCTATTGGGCCACTGCTCCTGGGCATCTCAAAGCCCCCTCAATTTTAACAATGATCAAATCATTAAATCTTCCCCTGCAAACCCAGGCTATCTCCAGCTGATTTTACTAAATAGCACCACCACCCATCCACTTCCTCTAGCATGAATCATTCATGACATCTTTTTCTGCCTCACCCTACTTGTCCAATCTATCACCAAGTTCTGTTAGTTTTACTTCCTGTCTCTCAAATCCATCCACTTCTGATATAGGAGGTGGGGCAGGGAAGTGCTGAGTAGAGAAGGGTGAGGGCTCCACCCTTGGGCCTATGCCCTCAGACCTAAGTGAGAACAGGTACTCCTGCTTTTGTGCCCAAATGTTGCATTTTCCAAGATCACTCTGGCCCACCATCCTGTGCCCATATAAACCTGAGACCTTAGTGGGCACACATGCAAGAATCTGAATGTTGAGAGGAGCAGAGGAACAGAGCAGCAGAGAGAGGCAGAGAGCGGTGGAGAGCAGCAGAGAGCAGCAGAGCAGCATGACAGAGAAGGAGGGAAGAGGCCTCTGAATGTCCAGAGGAGTTCTGCCAAAAACAGCTGAACTCCAGAAGATTATCTCCCCCAGCCCTCCACCTCTAACTCCCCATCCATCTCACTGAGAGCCACCTCCACCACTCAATAAAACCTTGCATTCATCCTTCAAGCCCGCGTGTGACCTGATTCTTCCGGGACACTGGGCAAGAGCTCAGGATACAGAAGGCTGTCACACTGGCCCTCTGCCCTTGTGATAAGGCAGAGGGTCCATTGAGCTGATTAGCACTCAAGCCATCTGCAGACAGCAAAGCTGAAAGGGCTTTGTAACACTGGGGTTGCAAGCACCCACCGCTAGACACTAAGTGGTGCTGAGAGCATAAAGCACTTGCCCTGGCCTCTGCACCTGCCTGTCTGCATGCTCCTCCTTGGGGTTTGAGCTGCAGGGCCATGGAAGAGGCGAGCCACATCCCTGTTGAACATTCTATGAGGGGAAATCAGGGAATTCTCCCATTTCACTTCTTCCCATCTCCACTACCCACTACCCTAGTCCAAGCTATTATATTTCATGAGGACTAGTCTAGGAGCTTCTAAACTGGCCTAGCCTCTTAAATGGTCTATCCATGACTCCTCTGGCCTGGGCTTTCCCTCCTCTCCATTTTACTCACTGCTGGCTGGGGAACTTTTACAAATGCAATTCTGATTGTGTCATCCCCCCTTCCCCCTTTTCTATCCCTAAGAGGCTTCCCATGGGCCACAGAATAAAACAAAACTCCCTAACAGGGCCATACAATCTGGCCCATGCCTGTCTCTCTAGTCCAGTGTTTTTCAGCTGAGAGTGATTTTGCCCCCCAGAGGACATTTGGCCATGTCTGGAGATACTTCTGATTGTCATGACTTAGTGGGAGGTACTGCTGGCATCTGGATAGAGGCCAGAGATGCTGCTAAATATCCTATAATGGACAGGAGAGCCTCTCACAACAAAGAATTATCAGGCCCCAAAAATCAATAGTGCCAAGGTTGAGAAACTCAGAGCTAAGTTCCATTGTGCATCACCTTCCACCTCATGTCTGTGCCCCAACCACTCCTGTCTTTTGGTTTCTTGTGGGTGCCTTGATCCCTCTGGCTACAGGTCCTTTGCACAGGCTGTCCCCATTCTGTGGAAAGGTCTCCCTCTCCTTTTCACCTAATTAAAGACTTTTCACTTTCCAACCTCAGCTCAATCATCACTTCCTTAGAAACCCTCCTGCCCCAGCCTCCCTATAGTACCAAGGAGCTCTCAGTTTCTCTTTTGAGGAACTTGATGTCCCTGTTTTACATTCATTTGTATGATTTTTGACCAATATTTGTCTCACTCACTGGATTACAAAGTACTGTAAGGGTAAGGAACATGTCTATTTTTGTTCATCATTTTATTCTCATTGCCTAGCACAGGGCCTAACACATAGTAGGTGCTTAGAAAATATCTGTTAAATAAAAGAATGTATGAATGCTTTTTATATTTGTGCATATAGGTTTCTTTGAGTCTATGATTTGTAATCTCTACTTTTAACATATGCTTTTAACATATGCCTGTGCTTTTAACATATGCCCGTCAAAAATCCTGTGTTTTTCCTTCATAGATTCTGATCTCATGTCACCACAGCCTAATACATACATTCTATATGGGCGGATAATGCTCAGGTGGAAAGTGGTTCTTGGAGGACAAAAAAAATCTTATTCTTTTTATATATAAAGCACAGATACACACATTGCACATAAGCAAATCTATGGCATATCTCTGGTGTTAACATTTCTTTGTAGGGGGAGAGTAGGGGAAAAAAAATTTGAAAAAGGATATTTGTTGGGGAAGCCATAATGGAAAAGAGGTTAAAAAACACTGGCCTAGATATCTATCATCTCTCTCTCTCTCTCTCTCTCTCTCTGTCTACTATCTATAGATCTATCTATCTATTCTTATTATTGTAAAATACACATAACATAAAATTTACCATCTTATTTTTCATGTACAATTTAGTGACATTAAGTACATTCATATTGTTGTGCAACTATCACCACCCATCTCTAGAATTATTTTCATCTTGCAAAACTGAAAATCTGTACCCACCCAACAAGAATTCCCCATTTTCCCATCCTCTGAGACCCTGGCAACCACCATTCTACTTTCTGTCTCTATGAATTTGACTACTCTAGGTGTCTCATATAATGTCCTTTTGTGACTGGCCTATTTTGCTTAGCATAATCCCATTGAGATTCATACACGTTATAGCATGTGTCAGAATTTCCTTCCGGTTTCAGGCTGAATTATATCCCATAATAACTATGGAACTATCACATTTTGTTTCATCTGTTGATAGACACTTGAGTTGCTTCCACCTGTTGGCTATTATGGATAATGCTGCTATAAACATAGGTGTACAAATATCTTTTTGAACCCCTGCTTTCAGTTCTTTTGAGCATATACCCAGAAGTAAAATTTCTGGATAATATAGTAATTCTATTTTAAATGTTTGAGGAATCTGCATACTGTTTTTCATAGTAGTTACACCATTTAACATTTCTACCAACAGTGCACAAGGGTTCCAGTTTTTCCACATCCTCACCAACATTTGTTATTTTCTGGGTTTCTTTTTTGAGACGGAGTCTCGCTCTGTCACCAGGCTGGAGTGCAGTGGCGCAATCTCGGCTCACTGCAACCTCTAACTCCCTGGTTCAAGCGATTCTCCTGCCTCAGCCTCGAGAGTAGCTGGGACCACAGGCACATGCCACCATGCCCAGCTAATTTTTGTATTTTTTGTAGAGACAAGGTTTCACCATGTTGGCCAGGCTGGTCTCGAACTCCTGACCTCAGGCGATCTGCCCGCCTCGGCCTTCCAAAGTGCTGGGATTACAGGCGTGAGCCACAGCGTCCAGCCTATTTTCTGTTTTTAAATATATATATAGTATATTTTTATATTTTAAGAAAAACAATCTGATTTTCTTAGCTGTTACTCATGAGTCATTTAAGCTATGGAACCACTGGCTCCCAATCTTTCTTCTTACATCTATTAACTCTTATAAAAACTTTGCTAAGTGTATATACCCAAAGGACTATAAATCATGCTGGTATAAAGACACATGCACACGTATGTTTATTGTGGCACTATTCACAATAGCAAAGAGTTGGAACCAACCCAAATGTCCAACAACGATAGACTGGATTAAGAAAATGTGGCACATATACACCATGGAATACTATGCAGCCATAAAAAATGATGAGTTCATATCCTTTGTAGGGACATGGATGAAACTGGAAAACATCATTCTCAGTAAACTATCGCAAAGACAAAAAACCAAACACCGCATGTTCTCACTCATAGGTAGGAATTGAACAATGAGAACTCATGGACACAGGAAGGGGAACATCACACTCCGGGGACTGTTGTGGGGTGGGGGGAGTGGGGAGGGACAGCATTAGGAGATATACCTAATGTTAAATGACGAGTTAATGGGTGCAGCAAAACAACATGGCACATGGATACATATGTAACAAACCTGCACATTGTGCACATGTACCCTAAAACCTAAAGTATAAAAAAAAAAAAAAAAAACAACTTTGCTAAGTAATCAGTTGTATAGAATCCATTTATCTATAAATTTTAAGCAATCATATCCTGGCTCTCTGAAGACCTATCAATTGTTTTGTTTACGTGGCATTGCCTACAGTACTACAGGAACACTCCTGGAATCTTAACAAACAGGACAGATTATCATCTGCTTAGATGGTTAATTGCCAATATCAGAAATGTGAATGGGGTCGCTCTTCGGGTCCCTTCACTTCTATGACTGTGTAATTAGTTTTTATGGGCTGTTTCTTAACCATTCAAGCAGAAACATAGAAACCTTCTAATAAGTAAATGTGAGCATTTCTAAATAATAGGTATAGTTCATAATATTTCATCAAAAGGATACTTCATAGTTCATCATTCCTCTAGCAGTGTTTTTCGTTTTGCTTTGCTTTTTGCTATGCTTTAAGCATTTTTTTTTTTTTTTGAGGCGGAGTCTCACTCTGTCACCAGGCTGGAGTGCTGTGGTGCAATATCGGCTCACCACAACCTCTACCTCCCAGGTTCAAGCAATTCTCCTGCCTCGGCCTCCCAAGTAGCTGGGATTACAGGCACGCACCACCACCATGCCCAGCTAATTTTTGTATTTTCAGTAGAGACGGGATTTCACCATGTTGTCCAGGATGGTCTCTATCTCCTGACCTAATGATCCACCCGCCTCAGCCTCCCAAAGTGCTGGGATTACAGGCATGAGCCACCGCACCTGGCACAACTTTTTAATAATTAGTAGCTTCCTTTGACTAGAATTCCAAAAATGAAATTATCTTTTTTTTTTTTTTAATGGAGTCTCACTCTGTTACCCAGGCTGGAGTGCAGAGGTGCAACCTTGGCTCACTGTAACCTCCACCTCCTGGGTTCAAGCTGTTCTGACTCAGCCTTCTGAATAACTAGGATTACAGGCATGCACTACCATGCCTGGCTAATTTTTTGTAGTTTTGGTAGAGACGGGGTTTCACCATGTTGGTCAGGCTGGTCTTGAACTCCTGACCTCAAGTGATCCACCTGCCTCAGCCTCCCAAAGTGCTGGGATTACAGGCGTGAGCCACTGCGTCCAACCTGAAATTATGATTTCTTACAAAATGATTGGTACCAGTGGAAAATAGAAAAGATGCTGAGAAAATTACATGTTCCATAAAAAAATTAAATAGCTAAGATACATAAGTTACCATGTTGGCTTCTATTAGCATTTAGCTCCTGTCTCTTGTTTTGTAAAATGAGCTTGCCTTTGAGGAAAAAAGAAACAACTTAACATGTTATGCTTTATTCACGTTATTGGAAAAGACCTTTCCCAAAGTTCTTGTACACAAGAATTTTATAAGACTTTCAGGCAATGGCAATTGGATTAAGTTCTGAAGCTGATGAAAAGCAATAGTATTGTCAAGATGCCAACTCTAATGCCATCATCTATATTAGTGGTCGTTTTTCCAGTCTTCGCATCCACATCCCATTGTCCAAACCCTTTATATAGGCATACATATTCCTTCTCCTTCTGCCATAATTTGCTCTCTTCCTCCCCTAGTCCCATGTGTCTGAAATACATGCTTATCCCACAGGAGATACACTTTAAAGACCAGATGACCAAATTGCCTCATGCAGGGTTATGGCTCAGTTACTTTAATGTTTCTTTATTTCCTGTTTATTTTCATTTTTTCCACCGTCATGTGGAAGACCCTCCCTCTAATGGTTTTGTGGCCTAGAGAGTTGATCCTTCAATATTATGTTTGGAGGAGTGGCAGAAGGAAGAGGGCAATAATTATCTGTTTGGGTAAAAAATAATAAGACCTTTGCAATGATTCATATGTTTAAGTTTGAAAATTAACTGATGCCAAGATAACTATTTGCTGAATATAGTAACTACAGGAAAATTGGTGGCCCATCATTCATTCCTTTCACCCTAGTGGCTTCTGCCATCACTTGCTAATGTGAATTTTAGGCCTTTTGGCAATATAGACAATATTTCTCTGACTAGTTTACCTTTTTCTAAATCATCTTGCATTAATTTTGGATAATAATAGTTCCGCCTAAGAATCCCATCAAAATTTGTTGGGTGAATGACTCAGTCTATTGGCTATAATCTTTTAAAAGGAAAATCAAATATATTTTCTACTCTACCTTTCTTTCTAGTCTGTAGAGTATATTATTATTATTATAGCTAATTGTTCTGCATTTGAACAACATGATAACTTTGCAAAGCACTTTCAGGTACATGGTCTTTTTGTAAGTGTGCTACCATTCTGATTATAGGCAGAACTTTTCTTTTATCAAATAAACATTTGATGCCTGCAATGTGAAAGATATATATCCAGCTGTCTACTACCACCTTTTGCCACCTGAACATCTTTTGTTAAGCATCTCAAACTTTCCATGTCCTGTACTGAGATCTGGATCTTCCCAACAAATCTGCTTCAACCAAATCTCAGTTGATGGCAACTCTAAACTTCCAAATCATTAGGCCAAAGTTTTGGAATCAAACTTGACTTCTCTATCTGAAAATACATCCAGATTTATTCTGGAAGTCTATGGAAGCTTTGGTGCCAAATCATTGAACGTTCTATATATGTTACTTATTTATTTAATGTCTGTATTTCTTCATGAAATAAGTCCCAAGATGGCAGAATTTGTGCCCATTTTGTTCACTCCTGAATCCCCAGTGCCTGGAACAGTGCCTAGTATATTTATTGGTCAGAATATTTGTGGAATGAGTGAATGAATGGATGAGTGACAGGCTCACAACCTGTGGGAACAAACATGCCAACAGTCAAGCACAGCATTGTGCTCAGTGCTATAATGGAAGTAGACAAAGTCATGGTGAGAAGCACTTAGCTCTGCATTGAGATGTCAAGGAAGGCCCAGAGAGGTGATATTTGAACAGACTCTGGATAAGAGTACACATTTACCAAGGAAAGAGGAGGTGAGGGACAGAGGAGCCCAGAGGTATAGATAGCTCTGCCCATTCAGGGGAGGTCTAGGCCCAGCTCCCTAAGGACTGACATATAGGGACAATGGAGATAAATGAGGTCTGAGAGGTCAGCAGCAGCCAGATTGTGCCCAACATTGTCAGCTTCACCAAGGAGCCTGGACTTTGTCTTGTGACAAACAGGAAACTCACGAAGGACTACAAGCAAGGGAATAAATGTGATTACATATTGGCAAAGATCCTCTGGAAATTTACGAGCCAATGAAAAGAGCCATTCTCCCATTTAAAAGAGTTCTCTGGGCTGGGTGCAGTGGCTCATGCCTGCAATCGCAGCACACTTGCAGGCCGAGGCGGGCGGATCACTTGAGATCAGGAATTCGAGACCAGTCTGGCCAACATGGTAAAACTCCATCTCTACTAAAAGTACAAAAATTAGCTGGGCATGATGGTATAGTCTCAGCTACTTGGCAGACTGAGGCACGAGAATCGCTTGAACCCGGGAAGTGGAGGTTGCAGTGAGCTGAGATCACGCCACTGCACTCCAGCCTGGGTGACCGAGCAAGACTCTGTCTCAAGAAAAAAAAAAATTCTCTGTTCCCCCACCAACCTTGGAATTAGTCCCCCACCCTAAGGAGAGCCTAACCCTTCATGATCGGGCCCACTTTTCTGCTGCCTCATCTCCCACCACTTCCTCACAACAACCTCTGCTACCAGCGCGTCAAGTCCCGGCAGATCCTGAACATGCCACAGGGTATCAGGCCTCCATGCCTGAGAAGACACAATCAAGGTCAACAGCCAGGTAAAGGCTGCTGGCTCTCATTCTGGGGCTCTTTCTACTCTGCCACATGCCTTTAAGTAGGCTCATAGAGTGGCAAAGTGTCCAAGACAGATAGTAGGTGCCTTGTTTTTCTGGCATTGTTGTTGAGTGAACATTCGTTAATACTAGCCCAAGACTTTCAGCATGGGATCAAACTTACTGGGCCCAGGAAAAGGGGTCTCCATTTTAGGAGCTTTCCTGAGGTCTGGTAAGCCCAGTGGTTTGCTCCCAGCAGCCTCAGCCCTGGGCTTGGTGAGTTCAACCCAACAGATTAACACCTGTGCCTCCCATCCCCTCTGTGGGAAAGAATCACACCGTCCAGAGCTGGATATCCTGGTGTAAATACTGACAAGGCCACACCCATGGGGTGTAGCTAAACCAAGTAGTCCTATTAAAGACAGACAGAAGGCCACTTCCTTGAGTGTCTCATACTGAAGTAATAGCAGCTGGGAGCTATTAAGAACAAAAATAGGCACTGTTTTTCTTATCATTTATGAGAGCATAGAAAAGAAATATTGCATTAAGGCCGGGCGCGTCAGCTCACACCTGTAATCCCAGCACTTTGGAAGGCCAAGGCGGGTGGATCACCTGAGGTCAGGAGTTTGAGACCAGCCTGGCCAACATGGGGAAACCTTGTCTCTACTAAAAATACAAAAATTAGCTGGGTGTGGGGGTGGGCACCCATAATCCCAGCTACTAGGGAGGCTGAGGCAGGAGAATTCACTCGAACACAGGAGACAGAGGTTGCAGTGAGCTGAGATTGCACCACTGCACTCCAGCCTGGGCAACAAGAGCAAAACTCTATCTCAAAAAATACATGTAAATAAAATGCATTACCCCGAGAAGTTCCTCCTACAATGAGTACGGCAGGACAGTATTTGCCTATCCTCTCCTCCTTTATTTCTATCTCCTACCCAAACCCAGAACACAGAGACTGAGAGAGGGCTCTTTAGTAAGAACATTTTCAAAAATATCCATTAGCATAATAACATACCACAGCTGTGGTTGGATCAATACTAGTAAGAGAAAGATGTGCTTGTTTTGTAGCATGTTTGTATTAAAAGTGTCTTAACTCACCTCTCTAGTTCCACAGAGCGCCAAACTAACTGGGCTTGGTGAGCTAGAACCCAAGGAGGAGGGCATAGGGGTAAAGGAAGATCTGAGAGGAAGTCTGTGTGTCGTGAGGGAGTAGGAGTTGGTGGGTGCTTGTTAGGGTAGGAGACCCAAAAGAGAAGGGTGTCCTGAAGATTGAGTGAAGGTAGGACTCTAAGTGACTGGGTTGGGAAAATTAAAAAAAAAATCCCAATATCTGAAGCTGAACTGTTCAGTACTTGTGGCCTCTAGCCACATGTGGCTGTTAAGCCCTTGAAATGTGGCTTGTATGAGTTAAAATGTGCTATCTGTATACAAAATATACACCAGATTTTAAAGACTTAGCACAAAAAATGTATAATCACTCAATGATTTATTAATATTGATTATATGTAGAAATGATAATATAGACATTGGGCTAAACAGATTATATTATTTAAAACTTCATGTTTCTTTGTACTTTTTAAAATGTAGCTACTAGAACATTTTAAATAATGCATGTGGCTTACATTATATTTCTGCTGGCCAGTGCTGCTCTAGACTGTGTGCATATGAACAACAGTTAAGAGTAAGATTTTACACTTACAGACACAACAGGCATAAGTCAGAGGTCACACTAGCTTAGAAAATGACTTGTTTTGTAGCTAAATAGATTTTATTTTTCACCTTTGTCAATCTAGCATTTTTAAGAGATAAAATTCATATTAAACTCTATCTTCAGGAATAAACTCTCTAGAGATTGAGATTAAAATATTACAAGAGTGTCTACAATAGTCCAATAAAATGTAAGCATTCTCAACTTTATTCCCAAAGAAAGGAAGTTAATATGAATTTTGTCTTATTGGCCTTTTGTTAGGCAGGATTGAAATTTTATAGACTTTGTAGAAAAATATGTTCTAGAAACACCAAAAGCACTAAGGGGCAAGCAGGTGTCTGTAGGGATAAAATATTTCTTTATTGTTCAGCTCTTTCCAATGTTTTTCTACCTCTGTTTTTTTTTTTTTTTTTCCTTTGAAGCTTGGAAAACAGAAAAGAGGCAAAAAAAGGTACATATAGCAATGTCAAGGGGAGTCTTCTAAGAGTTTCTCTGTAAGGATGTAAAGTTCTCAGGCCAGGGTAACAGAAGGGCTTCTCATGCTTTATTTCTTCCTTCCCAGTGTGGCCTCCAGGGCTGCTTTAGGGCACTCTCTGCCTGTGACTTGCTCTTAAGCAGATCTTGTGTTTTATTATGATTAAAAGGCCTCTTCCCTAAGAAACCCCCATCTGTTACTTCATCATGTTAACTGATTCCAGGTCTTATCTAGAGGGTGGCTTTGGGAGGCAGGATAATCAAGGAAGAAAAAACCTCAGCACAACACCTCACCTAGTGCTCAGCAGGCGTCTCATGGACATAGTGGTGAGCGCCCAGGCCCTGCAAGGTGCCCAGACCTCCTTTTGCCATATTTACCCAGGAACTATCTTCCATGGTGGGGACCAGTTTCCCTGAAACCAAAGTAAGGCCCGAAGTATTGATTGTCAGGGTTCGCTCAACAGATCTGAAATAATTCAGAATTCCTAAGCAGATGTGCTGAAATAAAGGAAGAACAGAATCAGGTCCCTGCCCTTCACCTAGTCCACTCTGTAGAATACAACTTGATGGCAGGTCAACCCTACTGTGGAGAAAGGAACACACCACCCTGGAAAGGGGCTGATTCCATGTTAAAAAAAAAAAATGGAACAAAGTGCAAAAGCATAAAATGGCATTTGCCATTGGAATAGCAGAAAAGCCTCTTTTCTAGACAACCAGACATTTCTGATGCCTGCCATCCACATACCTGCAGTTCTCTAATTCGAAGGTGGCGCAGATACAGAAAGGACAAGTAGACCCCTCTCATCAGAACAGGATTCCTATCACTGGGCTCAGTGCCATCATCCAAGCCCAGCACTTGTAGGGTCATTGCATAGTTGTACCTTTAGCAGGCAGGAGAGATTCATAAATCAATTTCACCTCAAACTGATTCCAAAATTTCACATGCACAAAACTAAAGTCATTTTATTTAATTTAAAGGTGTTTCATGATAGCTTCCCTTTATAAATTTAGTGAGGGGAAATAATTACTCTATATGTATACACGTAAAGACAAGTTTCTCTTAGCAATTACTCTCATTAAAAACACAGTCATAGGGTGAAGCATCAGTTTAGTTGTCTGACCTGTTTTAAAAGTCTTGCTTTGTTTCTGACTTCAAATATTTTTGAGTTAACATGTAAACTACATATTAATCAGTCACTCAGTTTTCCCCACAGTGTTTTAATCCACTGTTTTGAGTCATTAATAATATGATTTAATTTACCCCATCTCTTGTATCTGCTTGAGAGGCCCATCAGCATGTTGGCTGAGACTTATTTGTGATAGATCATTTTCATTTTGTTTCATGGAGAGGTCATCATCCTTCATATTTTTATTCTATGAAAAAATTAGCATTAATCAAATTACATAAAAATTTGCAATATTATTAACAAAATCACAGTCAGGTCATTGCAAAAGTAAACCTCATAATCCAAAGCATATTTAGATAAGTAAGTAAAAGAGGGGTTTGATCTACTTCAAGCTGACATATTCAACCTGACATCTAAATTTCTACAATAAATTAGGGAGGTCATTTTCTTTTTCTTTTTTTTTTTATTATTATACTTTAGGTTTTAGGGTACATGTGCACAATGTGCAGGTTTCTTACATATGTATCCATGTGCCATGTTGGTTTGCTGCACCCATTAACTCGTCATTGAGCATTAGG
>NW_026652277.1:126886518-127001590 GCF_009828535.3 Hylobates moloch | reverse complement strand
CTGTTTTGGTTACTGTAGCCTTGTAGTACAGTTTGAAGTCAGGTAGCGTGATGCCTCCAGCTTTGTTCTTTTGGCTTAGGATTGACTTGGCGATGCGGGCTCTTTTTTGGTTCCATATGAACTTTAAAGTAGTTTTTTCCAATTCTGTGAAGAAAGTCATTGGTAGCTTGATGGGGATGGCATTGAATCTATAAATTACCTTGGGCAGTATGGCCATTTTCATGATATTGATTCTTCCAACCCATGAGCATGGAATGTTCTTCCATTTGTTTGTATCCTCTTTTATTTCATTGAGCAGTGGTTTGTAGTTCGCCTTGAAGAGGTCCTTCACATTCCTTGTAAGTTGGATTCCTAGGTATTTTATTCTCTTTGAAGCAATTGTGAATGGGAGTTCACTCATGATTTGGCTCTCTGTTTGTCTGTGATTGGTGTACAAGAATGCTTGTGATTTTTGTACATTGATTTTGCATCCTGAGACTGCTGAAGTTGCTAATCAGCTTAAGGAGATTTTGGGCTGAGATGATGGGATTTCTAGATATACAATCATGTCATCTGCAAACAGGGAAAATTTGACTTCCTCTTTTCCTAACTGAATACCCTTTATTTCCTTCTCCTGCCTGATTGCTCTGGCCAGAACTTCCAGCACTATGTTGAATAGGAGCGGTGAGAGAGGGCATCCCTGTCTTGTGCCAGTTTTCAAAGGGAATGCTTCCAGTTTGTGCCCATTCAGTATGATATTGGCTGTGGGTTTCTCATAGATAGCTCTTATTATTTTGAGATACCTCTATCAATACCTAATTTATTGAGAGTTTTTAGCATGAAGGGTTGTTGAATTTTGTCAAAGGCTTTTTCTGCATCTATTGAGATAATCATGTGGTTTTTGTCTTTGGTTCTGTTTATATGCTGGATTACATTTATTGATTTGCGTATGTTGAACCAGCCTTGCATCCCAGGGATGAAGCCCACTTGATCATGGTGTATAAGCTTTTTGATGTGCTGCTGGATTCGGTTTGCCAGTATTTTATTGAGGATTTTTGCATCAATGTTCATCAAGGATATTGGTCTGAAATTCTCTTTTTTGGTTATGTCTCTGCCAGGTTTTGGTATCAGGATGATGCTGGCTTCATAAAATGTGTTAGGGAGGATTCCCTCTTTTTCTATTGATTGGAATAGTTTCAGAAGGAATGGTACCAGTTCCTCCTTGTACCTCTGGTAGAATTCAGCTGTGAATCCATCAGGTCCTGGACTCTTTTTGGTTGGTAAGCTATTGATTATTGCCACAATTTCAGAACCTGTTATTGGTCTATTCAGAGATTCAACTTCTTCCTGGTTTAGTCTTGGGAGGGTGTATTTGTCGAGGAATTTATCCATTTCTTCTAGATTTTCTAGTTTATTTGCATAGAGGTGTTTGTAGTATTCTCTGATGGTAGATTGTATTTCTGTGGGATCGGTGGTGATATCCCCTTTTTCGTTTTTTATTGCATCTATTTGATTCTTCTCTCTTTTCTTCTTTATTAGTCTTGCTAGCGGTCTATCAATTTTGTTGATCTTTTCAAAAAACCAGCTCCTGGATTCATTAATTTTTTGAAGGGTTTTTTATGTCTCTATTTCCTTCAGTTCTGCTCTGATTTTAGTTATTTCTAGCCTTCTGCTAGCTTTTGAATGTGTTTGCTCTTGCTTTTCTAGTTCTTTTAATTGTGATGTTAGGGTGTCAATTTTGGATCTTTCCTGCTTTCTCTTGTGGGCATTTAGTGCTATAAATTTCCCTCTACACACTGCTTTGAATGTGTCCCAGAGATTCTGGTATGTTGTGTCTTTTTTCTCATTGGTTTCAAAGAACGTCTTTATTTCTGCCATCGTTTCATTATGTACCCAATAGTCATTCAGGAGCAGGTTGTTCAGTTTCCATATAGTTGAGCGGTTTTGAGTGAGTTTCTTAATCCTGAGTTCTAGTTTGATTGCACTGTGGTCTGAGAGACAGTTTGTTATAATTTCTGTTCTTTTACATTTGCTGAGGAGAGCTTTACTTCCAACTATGTGGTCAATTTTGGAATAGGTGTGGTGTGGTGCTGAAAAAAATGTATATTCTGTTGATTTAGGGTGGAGAGTTCTGTAGATGTCTATTAGGTCCACTTTGTGCAGAGCTGAGTTCAATTCCTGGATATCCTTGTTAACTTTCTGTCTCGTTGATCTGTCTAATGTTGACAGTGGGGTGTTAAAATCTCCCATTATTATTGTGTGGGAGTTTAAGTCCCTTTGTAGGTCACTGAGGACTTGCTTTATGAATCTGGGTGCTCCTGTGTTGGGTGCATATATATTTAGGATAGTTAGCTCTTCTTGTTGAATTGATCCCTTTACCAGTATGTAATGGCCTTCTTTGTCTCTTTTGATCTTTGTTGGTTTAAACTCTATTTTATCAGAGACTAGGATTGCAACCCCTGCCTTTTTTTGTTTCCCATTTGCTTGATAGATCTTCCTCCATCCCCTTATTTTGAGTCTATGTGTGTCTCTGCACGTGAGATGGGTTTCCTGAATACAGCACACTGATGGGTCCTGACTCCTTATTCAGTTTGCCAGTCTGTGTCTTTTAATTGGAGCATTTAGCCCATTTACATTTAAAGTTAATATTGTTATGTGTGAATGTGATCCTGTCATTATGATGTTAGTTGGTTATTTTGCTCGTTAGTTGATGCAGTTTCTTCCTAGCCTCGATGGACTTTACAATTTAGCATGTTTTTGCAGGGGCTGGTACCGGTTGTTCCTTTCCATGTTTAGTGCTTCCTTCAGGAGCTCTTTTAGGGCAGGCCTGGTGGTGACAAAATCACTCAGCGTTTGCTTGTCTGTGAAGTATTTTATTTCTCCTTCACTTATGAAGCTTAGTTTGGCTGGATATAAAATTCTAGGTTGAAAATTCTTTTCTTTAAGAATGTTGAATATCAGCCCCCACTCTCTTCTGGCTTGTAGAGTTTCTGCTGAGAGATCAGCTGTTAGTCTGATGGGCTTCCGTTTGTGGGTAACCCGACCTTTCTCTCTGGCTGCCCTTAACATTTTTTCCTTCATTTCAACTTTGGTGAATCTGACAATTATGTGTCTTGGAGTTGCTCTTCTCGAGGAGTATCTTTGTGGTGTTCTCTGTATTTCCTGAATCTGAATGTTGGCCTGCCTTGCTAGATTGGGGAAGTTCTCCTGGATAATATCTTGCAGAGTGTTTTCCAACTTGGTTCCATTCTCCCCGTCATTTTCAGGTGCACCAATCAGACGTAGGTTTGGTCTTTTCACATAGTCCCAAATTTCTTGGAGGCTTTGTTCATTTCTTTTTATTCTTTTTTCTCTAAACTTCCCTTCTCACTTCATTTCATTCATTTCATCTTCCATCAGCGATATCCTTTCTTCCAGTTGATCGCATCTGCTACTGAGGCTTCTGCAATCTTCGCATAGTTCTCGATACTTGGCTTTCAGCTCCATCAGCTCCTTTAAGCCCTTCTCTCCATTGGTTATTCTAGTTATCCATTCGTCTAATTTTTTTTCAAAGTTTTTAACTTCTTTGCTATTGTTTTGAATTTCCTCCCATAGCTCGGAGTAGTTTGATCCTCTGAAGTCTTCTTCTCTCAACTCGTCAAAGTCATCCTCCGTCCAGCTTTGTTCCGTTGCTGGTGAAGAACTGCGTTCCTTTGGACGAGGAGAGGTGCTCTGCTTTTTAGAGTTTCCAGTTTTTCTGCTCTGTTTTTTCCCCATCTTTGTGGTTTTATCTACTTTTGGTCTTTGATGATGGTGATGTACAGATGGGTTTTTGGTGTGGATGTCCTTTCTGTTTGTTAGTTTTCCTTCTACCAGACAGGACCCTCAGCTGCAGGTCTGTTGGAGTTTACTAGAGGTCCACTCCAGACCCTGTTTGGCTGGGTGTCAGCAGCGGTGGCTGCAGAACAGCGGATTTTCATGAGACCACAAACTCAGCTGTCTGATAGTTCCTCTGGAAGTTTTGTCTCAGAGGAGTACTTGGCCGAGTGAGGTGTCAGTCTATCCCTACTGGGGGGTACCTCCCAGTTAGGCTGCTCGAGGGTGAGGGACCCACTTTAGGAGGCACTCTGTCCATTCTCAGATCTCCAGCTGCGTGCTGGGAGAACCACTACTCTCTTCAAAGCTGTCAATCAGACAGGGACATTTAAGTCTGCAGAGGTTCCTGCTGAGTTTTTGTTTGTCTATGCCCTGCCCCCAGAGGTGGAGCCTACAGAGGCAGGCAGGCCTCCTTGAGCTGTGGTGGGCTCCACCCAGTTTGAGCTTCCTGGCTGCTTTGTTTACCTAAGCAAGCCTGGGCAATGGCGGGCACCCCTCCCCCGCCTCACTGCCACCTTGCAGTTTGATCTCAGACTGCTGTGCTAGCAATCAGCGAGACTCTGTGGGCATAGGACCCTCCGAGCCAGGTGCGGGACACAATCTCCTAGTGTGCCGTTTTCCAGGCCCGTTGGAAAAGCACAGTATTAGGGTGGGACTGACCCGATTTTCCAGGTGTCGTCTGTTACCCCTTTCTTTGACTAGGAAAGGGAACTCTCTGACCCCTTGTGCTTCCGGAGTGAGGCAATGCCTTGCCCTGCTTCGGCTCGTGCACAGTGCGCTTCACTGACTGTCCTACACCCACTGTTTGGCACTCCCTAGTGAGATGAAACCGGTACCTCAAACAGAAATGCAGAAATCACCCGTCTTCTGTGTCACTCAGGCTGGGAGCTGTAGACCGGAGCTGTTCCTATTCGGCCATCTTGGCTCCACCCCATTGTTTTTACTAAAGTAATCTTTGTTTCACGAAAGTAGTCACAGCTTTTAAATAATAGCCATCTACCTCCCTGTCTTTTATGTAATTCAATTTATAAAAAGTTGATACAAGAATGTATATGTTTGGGACCTTTGAACCTCTCTAATCTAGTCTTGTTCTGTACTGAGAGAGCTCAATGGATAAAGCCTCTTTCTATGTATTAGCTATATGGTTGAATCATTTACAGTCATGAGCCTGTTTCCACATTTGTACAATGGCATGATAATGGAAAATGATAAGTTGTTGTGAGAGTTAAATGATAGAATGCATATAAAACCTCCAGCTTAGTGCCCGGCACCTAATCGGTGCTCAAGATGCCAGTTCTCTCCTGTTACGAACTTTAGTAGTCCTGTAGGATCTCTCACAGCATTCAAGGTTTACATATATTTCCACAGTCATCTTCCCTGATGCTGAGAGGGATGGGGTCATGCACCCCAGCCCCAGATAACACTTTGAGGAAGGTAATGCGGGGTCTGAGGTCCTGCCCCTCACCCTCTGGGCAGCCTCATCTTAGCTGCCCTCTTTGCCTGTCTCTGGGCATACACCCCAATCTCATAAGGTGTGCACTTTCACAGTGGCACCAATCCCCACAAAAGTACTGAGTGGCAATGGCTGAGCTTGGAAACCCCCTCTCTGGGTTATATTCTAATAGTTGGTTCTTGGAATTCCAACAGACCCTTATTGCAGAAACTACTAGTTGTTCCCCAATAGCCATTTTCCTCTTTTCCTACAGTTATTGAATATTTATCTTGCCACTTGACCACCCAGATAAAGACAACATTTCCAAGCCTCTCTTGCAGCTAGGTGTAGCTACATGACAATGGACTGGGAGTAAAGTGCCATGTTGCAGCTTCCAAGAATTTCTAGTAGAGGCAGCTTTTTCATCCCTTCTCCATCCTGCTACTTAGAGCATGAATGTGACAGCTGGAGCTCTGTCTCAGGCTGGGTGTTGATCTCGAATGTAGAGCCATATTTGTTAGAACTCCAAGATAGACAGGGCTGCGAGCCCTGAGGGCTCCATGGTGCAAAGCTACCACACCAGCTCTGTACATCCTACCCTGAAACGTTCATATGAGGGACAGAGAGCACAATTTCCACCTCCTTTAATCCTCTGTCATATCATTTTACCATCACGAACAGCCAAACCTAATTTTAACTAATACAGTCCCCAAGACTCTAAAGATAGACTAGCAGGCTTTTGACAGGAAGTGAGGAAGGAAAATGTTGACAGGAATATTAGGAAAAGTGGGTGAGAGAGAAAGTTGTCCAATTGAGTAGCATTAAGTGATTGCCCATTCTGCCTGTAGGTAGACTTGGCTTCCAGCTAAGTGTACACATCAGTGTATTTCCGTGTAAACATCCCACAACCCTAGGACTGGAAAAGACCCTGTGAGGTGACATGGTGCATTCTTGTTCGTTAAAACAGAAAGATCATCATTCCAAAGTAAAGAACATCTCTGTTACGTTTTTAAAAATCTACAGGAAAGCATATACTCTGAGAGTACCTGAATTTTGACAATTCCTATGAATCTGGGGTAACAGGGGTTCAGTGGAATCTTTTGCCTCCTGGCCTGTAGTGCTCTCGGGTTGCCATTCAGCACTGCTTGATGTGGTCCCAGAAGGAAGGCTCTGAGCCACATCCTTTCTCTGATGGGATTGTGATGCTTTCAGCTGCTTCTAAAATTATCCAGAATTACATAGGACAGGACAGAAAGTGACATCAAGTTACAGTGGAAGACATTTGAAGGACTGACTGAACAAACCACAAAAGTACGCTGGACCTGCAGGTGGCCTGGGAAAAAGGAAGGGAGCACAGATCAGCTGGAGCAGGAAAAGGAGAGCACCCAGCATCCTCCAGGAAAAAGGACCAACAACATCCCACAAAAGGAAACTGCTTAAGAAATGCCAAGTCCAGAAGCGTAGACCCCTAAGCGTACCGGAGACGGTGCAGGTAAGCAGCAGGGCAACCCTATCTGTGTTCATTCTCCCGGCCTGGATGTGGAAATCTGCTGACCTTTACTGCCTGTGGCTCTTTGTCAGCATGACCAAGTTCATGTGTTTAGACAGTTCTGAGATTTCTGCTGATTGCAAATCTCATTTTCTTCCGGGAAGTTGGCAGGGGAAATGGAGTGGGAGGTAGGTAGGAAAAGTAAGACTGTTATGTATTCCCCACACCCAGAACATCTCTGCTGCTTACATGGGTTTATCTACTGAAACAAAGACTAGAAGGACATATACCAAATATTAATAATACTGTTGTTATTCTGGGTGGTACAATAAGGGGTGATTTTAGTTTTCTTTCTTGTATTTTTCTATATTTCCCAAGTTTTCTGTGTTAAACACATGCCACTATTGTCATCAGAAAATTTTTTAAGTAAATGTTTTATTGAATTTGATGAGAAGAACCAGGAAAAGGGTGTTTTGTGTTTCGCTGAATGTGTTGCACATCGGAGCTACTGTCTACACCACCATTTCTGTGCGAGCACACCTTCTTCTCACTACATCACATTACCTCTGGAAATGCAGGGGAGCACCTTCCCTCCTTGGTGTGGTCAGTGGGAAGAGGCAAAGGAAGGGCTCTACCACTTTCCCCCGACCCTGCAACCTGGATGTGGTGTTTTCTGCTGCTTTACTACTCCATGAGGTTAAAAAAACAGTGACCAATTTAAACCTTATCTTTGAAAATACGATGGTCAATAGTAGTGTGTAATGTCTATACATAGCCATTTTAATAAACATGCTTTTTTTGTGAACATGAGTAAATTGATCTAACAATTACAGGTTCCAGAGGATCTACACAGGCCTAGCTGGGGTGTAATCTGTAGTATACAATAAAATACAACTCAGCCATTGAAAAGAACAGCAGATCTCCAAGACATATTGTTGGGTTGCAGAAAGATATTCATATAGTATGATATATCATTTATATAAAAACCTCAAATGCAAACTTATCCTATATATATTTTATGGGGACATACATATGCATGTAAATGCATTGAAAGGCTCAAAGCAATAACAGTGTTTGCCTCTAAGGAGGTGGAATGGGGAGTAGAATGGGCAGCAGGGAGTAGTTAAAGGGGAATTTAACTTTTTAGTAATGTTCCAACTTTTTACAAGGAGAAGACATTTATTTATTACTTCCATGATTTAAACTTAATTTTTAAAAACTCCTTAAAGAAAAAAATGGTAACTTCAGTGGAGAAACCTGGCAATCACCACTAGCTTAACCAAGTGAGCTAGATTAACATCAGCCCTGATGTCATGTTGATATCATGTTCCCTGAATAGGATGTGGTGAGGACACTTAGCCTCTGTGATATTCTTCTTCCTCTAAACCCATAACCCCAGTGTAACCATTAGAAAATATCAGGCAAACTCAAATTAGGCAAAGGTCTACAGATTGCGGGGCTGGTACTCCTAAAGACTGTCAATGTCATGATAAACAAAGAAAGACTGAGGAACTGTCACAGAGCAGGGGAGGTGGGGGAGGTACGATGACTAAATGTAACATGGTATCCTGGATAGGATCCTGCAGCAGAAAGAGAATATTAATGGAAAAACTGGTGAAATCCAGATGAAGCCTAGTTTAGTTAACAGTAATGTACCAATGTTGGTTCCTTGGGTATGACAAACGTATCACTACAATGTAAGATGTCAATAATATAAGAAACTGAGTAGGGGTATATGGGAACTCTTTGTACTGTCTTTGCAGCTTTTCTGTAGATCTCAAACTATTTCAAAATAAATTTAAAAAAAAAAACTCCCTAAAGGAAAGTGGGGCCAGGCACAGTGGCTCATGCCTGTAACCCCAGCACTTTGGGAGGCTGAGGCAGGTGGATTGCTTCGAGACCAGCCTGGGCAACGTGGTGAAACCCTGTCTCTACAGAAAGAAAAAAAAATAGTTGGTAGTGATGGTGTGCGCCCACCCACCCGTAGTCCCAGCTGCTCTGGGAATTGAGTCAGGAGGATCACTTGAACCCAGGAGGCAAAGGCTGCAATGAGCTGAAATCGCACCACTGCACTTCAGCCTGGGCAACAGAGTAAGACCCTGTCAAAAACAAAAAAACAAAACAAAACAAAAAAGGAAAGGTTACTGGTGAATGGCATTCAGTGAGAACTGATCAGAAACTGTTCTGAAGTTGTGCTACAATTAGTGATTATATTCATTCTCTCAGAGATGCCAAAATGGACAGACAGTTGTCTTATGAAGTTTGTTTTTCTTTATGCAGAAGGCCCTTTAAGAAACTCATCTGTCATGAGGTATTGGTTGCCACTTGCCAAATTCAGAATCAAGATGCTGACCAGCATACAGATGCTAAAATCGACATTTGACTGCTACATGTTTGCAAAACAGTAACATAGCTTTAAGATTCATACTCACATTCCTGTAACTCCTCCTAGCCGCCACATTTTTACTTAATCCTAATTTGATTTGATTAGCATTTAACATCCAGAATGGCTACGTGCTACCAGTAGGGCACTGATACAGTATAAAGTGGCTCTTGACCAAAGCAGAAATACTCCAGGAGGTTACAAAATGCCACCCATGGGAAAATGTGAAGAAAACTAGAAAATATTGGTTATTGCCTTGGAATTTCTATTCTTAAACCCAGTACTATTTTCTGTTCTTTGCTTTGGAACAGAAAATAGCACTGGTTTTAAGAAAGGGTAAAAAGGAAAGGGAAGGGAGGGGAGGGGAGGGAAAGGAAGTGGAGGGGAGGGGAAGGAAAGGAAGGGGAGGGGAGAAGAAGGGGAGGGGAAGGGGAGGGGAGGGGAGGAGAGAGAAGGGGAGAGAAGGGGAGGGAAGGAGAGGGAAAGGAAGGGAATTCTTCTCCAGGCTCTTTGCATGGCTGTCTCCTTCTCATTCATTAAATTCAACTCAATCCTTCCACCCCAAGATTTGGCTGACCTCTGTCAGAGGGTGCTCCTCTCCACTTATTGTTCTCTGCCCCCTGTTTTCTTCATGGCACTCACAAGTTAGAGATGTAGGTTTACTTCTTTGTTCACTTGTTTATTGTATGTTGCTCTCAGGGCAGGGACTGGGTCTGTTTCGTCCCCTAACCCAAGTACAGTTCCTGACACAAAGGCAATATCCATGTAATAATCATGGAATGAATGAATGAGAAAATGGAAAACTTCATGATCCTAATTTGTAGAGTGATTTGTGTGTGTGTTGTATGTCTCCCCTCATGCCCCATCTCTGGAATCTGAAGATCTACAGGTATTATTAGTCTCTCTATGGTCTATTTACCATAAGTCAACTCGAAAATGCAGTAATGATATTTTTCTCCCTTTGGGGAATTCCAAGATTCCAAGAACAACATTTATATGTCAGTAAATAGCTCGAGGAAGTGGTTTTCTTTTCTTTTCTTTTTAGTATTTGGGCAATTGCATTCAAAACAGACTTTGGTGAAAGCACCGACTGCATCCTATCAGTACCTGAATTTCCATCCCCTCCGCAAGTGGAAGAAAGCAGTGAGAGCAAAAAGTGTTAGTTGTCGCCTCCATTGCATGGCTGGGAGGAGAAGCAGGAGCTTTCCCTGCTTCCATTTCCACCAGTTTCTTACACTGTTGCCCTAGCTTGGTGTTTTTTACTACTCAACACTTACCTGAGCCACCATCTCCTGCTCTCACTGTTTACCTTCTGCTTTTCACTGGCACAGTGGTCCTACAGAGGTAACCCCTTTTGTCCCCTAAGTGCCTGTAGGCAGTGCTACAACTCAGCTTCCCAGTGGTCAGGCCACACCCTAGACCTTACTGTTTCTCTATAATTTCAAACGTGAAGCTCTTTATCTCTGATTCCCTCCTCCTTTGATTCTGACCTCTCTTCACTCTTTTTTTTTTTTTTTTAAGACGGAGTCTCACTCTGTCGCCTAGGCTGGAGTGCAATGGCACGACCTCGGCTCACTGCAGCCTCCGCCTCCCGGGTTCAAGCAATTCTCCTGCCTCAGCTTCCTGAGTAGCTGGGACCACAGGCGCGTGCCACCATGCCTGGCTAATTTTTTGTGTTTTTAGTAGGGACAGGGTTTCACCATGTTAGCCAAGATGGTCTCGATCTCCTGACCTTGTGATCCACCCACTTCGGCCTCCCAAAGTGCTGGGATTACAGGCATGAGCCACCGTGCCTGGCCCTCTCCTCACTCTTATTTATCTCTTCTCACCCCTTTATGGACCTCCAGAATTTAATTCCCTTTATTCTCTCACTCAAGGAGGAAAACAGACTTGTGCTGATGGCCCTCAGATGTTAATACCATAACTCCCCAGGTAAAGGATGATTATTACATCTGCATCAAGAGGTAAACTGTCCAAGGCTGGGCATGATGGCTCACGCCTGTAATCCGAGCACTTTGGGAGGCTGAGGTAGGTGGATCACTTGAGGTCAGGAGTTCAAGACCAGCCTGGCCAACATGGAGAAACCCCATCTCTACTGAAAATATGAAAATTAGCCAGAGGTGGCCGGGCGCGGTGGCTCACGCCTGTAATCCCAGCACTTTGGGAGGCTGAGGTGGGCAGATCACAAGGTCAGGAGATCAAGACCATCCTGGCTAATGCGTTGAAACCCCGTCTCTACTAAAAATACAAAAAATTAGCCAGGCGTGGTGGCGGGCGCCTGTAGTCCCAGCTACTCAGGAGGCTGAGGCAGGAGAATGGTATGAACCCGGGAGGCAGAGCTTGCAGTGAGTGAGATCGTGCCACTGCACTCCAGTCTGGGCAACATAGCGAGACTCCGTCTCAAAAAAAAAAAGAAAATTAGCCAGAGGTTGTGGTGCATGCCTGTGGTCCCATTGAACCTGGGAGGCAGAGGTTGCAGTGAGCTGAGATCGCACCACTGCACTCCAGTCTGGGTGACAGAGTGAGACTCTGTCTCAAAAATAAATAAATAAATAAATAAATAAATATAAAAATAAAAGTAAGTAAACTGTTCAGGATCTTAGAAGCAAAGACACGGTTCCGAGACACTGGGACAGACTCTGCCTTCTCACTCCTTTCTCCTCTACCCTATATCCTCTATGTTTGGTTCAGGAACAGGACAGTCAAATGTGTTTTTAATGTCTCCTTGTTCATGTAAGATCTTCCTGAATGGTGATACAAACTTCAGTTGTAAAATGGCAATGGGATAGGAAAAATGTGGCTGTTTTTTCAACTCTGGCAGGATGCTAGCCAAGGAGTCTGTCACTGGTAGTTGCACACCCTGTCGGGAAATTCAGGGGCCTGGGAGATCCATGCTATGATATGTTGCCTCTGCTCTTGATCTGTGTGGCCAACTCATTTCTCATTAGATCTCTAGATCCTTGCTCAAACAAATTGAACAGTTATAAAAGGAGTGTGCGTATGTGTGTGTGTGTGTGTGTGTGTGTGTGCTCTCAACTAATCCATAACTCACTGGATACCTTGAGGTCTCACTTTCCCCCATATCCAGCCTGGGATAATGCACCATGACAGTACTTCTTTCTCCAGCATTTACCCAACTTCCTCTCAACTTTGATTTTATACAATTTTCAGGCACTCTACAATCATGTTTAGGGGTGAAAGGAATAGAATTTATACAAAAGGGGCTCACTACAAATTCATAGCATTGTGTTTTACCAGGGACCTCTTGACTATGCAGTCATTCGTGTATTTTCCTCTTACTGAGGGTCCTGTGGCCTTTCTCATAGCCATGCACCTCCTCACATGTAGCTCTTGCCATCCACTTCACTAATGCAGATGACCTCTGCCTCCTCCCTCTCTCTGAGACAACCAGGGCCAGTCAGGAGCACCCACATCTTACCTTTTTGCACCTGAAAATTCTATATATCCCATTCACGTCAAGGGAAGTGATGTCATTCTTGATTTCTCAAAATTACTCCTCCATCTGGTTTCTTCATCCCATCCCCTCCTTTTCCCCAGGGTCGTCTGTTTCTTACATTTCCCTTTTCATATCTTCTGTCTCCTCTTCTCCACTGCTTCCTCCCCTTAGACTATAAACATATTTAGGTCTTCCCAACTTAAATAGACAAATTAAACGAAACTCTTCTTTTAGAGTGACAAATAATAGCAGATGAAAGCTTCAAAAATGTTATGGTATCATTGTAAAGACAAGTATACACTAGCTTTGTGAATAAACTTCTTTTCACTTCCGAACCTCACGCCTATCCTGTGCAGCAGCTACCTAACTGGCTTCCTTATCTCCAAACTCTCCCTCTTTCAGTCCAACTAACATTTTGCTGTCACATTACTTTTCCTTAAATGCATGCCTTTGTATGAAATATTTTCCTTATAGGAAAAAGCACAGATTCTTTTGTCTGGAATGCATGAGCATTCATAACCAGCACCTCCCCTGACAAACAAACAAACAAACATCCTTTCTTTTCACTATATTTCCACATGAATCTTCCACTCAACTAAGCTGGCTCTGACTATATCACATCCAGTATCTCCTCAGCATGCTCTTCATGCTGTACCTCCTAGAATGCACTCCCTACTTTCCTCCCCACCACTTCCCTAAGTCCTATGCTTCCTTCAAACCCAGCTCAATTTCCTCTCCTTCAAGAGGCTTTCCCCAATAGAATCTACCCTTTGGGGACCACTTTCTAAATACGATATTTAATAACTGTCCAACTCATTGGTTGCTTAGCCCTTGGATGTACAGCCTTGCACTGGTATTTACTGGTTTAAGTATCTGTCCTTGTAGAAACAACATCTTATGTTATACTTCTTTATATCTTCCTTTTAATGAGCACTTAATCTTTCTTATAATGAAAATAAACCTGGCTAGATGATAGAGATTTTGGTGAGGAGGGTGTCAGAAAAACTACCAAAGTAAATGTCTAAGGGCTACACACAGGTAGCAAGTTGCATAAAAGGGCATATTGGTTATTTCTTCCTGTAGTACCTGACAGAGGTTGATGTTGCTGTAAATATTCTCCCAGACTTGGTCATAGTTGCACTGATGCAAACCTTGGGAAGCCACAAAAGATGGATGATGTGGAGCCAGCATGACTGTCTTTGCAGCATGATCTTGGAGCACTTACATTACTCGCTCAGGGTTGGAAATCTCAGGGAGAACAGCGAAGAGAAGGAATGGTTATGAGAAGCATATTCCCTTTTTCTCAGCAAGACTTTGGTCACATACACGTGAACAAGGAAGAAAGTTTAGGTAGGACTTTATTCGATTAAAAAATAAAATTAAAGTCCAGCATCATGATTCCCCAAATATGTTTGTCCATTTAGCACTGTAAGTATTCAAATATACATAGTAGCTCATTTAAAAATTCTGTGACAATCCCCTAAAGACAATAGCAGGTGGTACTCCCACAACTGTTGTGGCATCAGTGAAAAGATAAACACCCATCAGCTTTGGGTGCAAACTCTGTCAACTGTTAGGAAGCTTCTGGGCAATGGAGGAGGGTGCAGAAGTGTAGCACAAGAAGAGCACAAGCTTTATAAGGACACGGACCTGGGCTTGTATCTCTGCAGGAATCCTGGCTTCTCCATGCAGAGCAGGGCAAGTCAGCCTAACAAAAATACTAATGATGTCTCTACCCAGAGTGCTGCAATAATGCCTACCACGTAGAAGGAGCTGAATAAATGTCCTTCTTCTCATCTGGAGGTAAAGAATTTAATAATAATCCCAGAACTGAAATGCTACTTAAGTGATACATATATACTATATCACTTTAATATCACAAAGAACCTCAAAGATCATTTATTTCAATCTCTATTAAAATTCCAAAGACATTTCTTGTAGATATAGAAAAATCCATCCTACAATTTATATGAAATCTCAAGAGACCCGAAATAGCTAAATAATTTTCCAAAAGAACAAAGCTGAAGAACTTACACTCCCTGAATTCAAAAAATATTAAAAAGATATAGTAATCAAAACAGTATGGTACTGGCATAAAGAGAGACAGGTAGATCAATGGAATAGAGTAGAAAGCCTAGAAATAAACTCTCACATATATGGTTAAGGGTGCCAAGACCACTCAATGGGGAAAGGACAACGTCTTCAATATATGGTGTTGGGAAAACTGAATATCCACATGCAAAATAATAAAGTTTTATCCTTATACCACATACAAAAATTACTCAAAATGAATTAAAGATCTAAATGTAGACCTACAATTATGAAACTCTTAGAAGGAAACATAGGGGAAATCCTTCATGATATTAAATTTGGCAACCATTTCTTGAATATAACACCAAAAGTCCAAGCAACAAAAGCAAAAACAGACAAATAGGATGACACCAAACTTAACAACTTTTGTGCAGCAAAGGATGCAAATCAATTGAAATGATTCTCCCATTATATAATGGGAGAAAAGATTTGCAAATTATATATCCAATAAGTGGCTAATAGCCAGAATACATAAAGAACTCCAAGCTGGGTGCAGTGGTTCACACCTGTAATCCCAGCACTTTGGGAGGCCAAGGCAGGCGGATTGCTTGAGCCCAGGAGTTCAAGACCAGCCTGGGAAACATGGTAAAACCCCATCTCTACAAAAAAATACCAAAAAATTAGCCTGGTATAGTGGTGTGCACCTGTAATCCCAGCTATTTGAGAGGCTAACGTGGGAGGATCTCTTGAGCCCAGGAGGAGGAGGTTGCAGTGAGCCAAGGTCATACCACTGCACTTCAGCCTGGGTGACAGAGTGAGACCCTGTCTCAAAAAGAACTACAACTCAACAAGAAAAAAATCAAATAAACTGACTTAAAAATAGGCAGTCAATTACAAAAAAAAAGAAAGACGAAAGAAAAAATGAGCAAAGGATTTGAATAGATATTTATCTAAAGATGATATACAAATGGCTAAGAAGCATATAAAAGATGCTCAACATCAGTAATGATCAGAGAAACTCAAATCAAAACCACAGTAAGATTTCACCTCACATCCATTAGAATGGCTGCTATTAAAAATCATAAAATAACCAGTGTTGGTGAAGATGTGGCAAAATTGGAACCTTTGTACACTGTTGGTGGTATTGTAAAACGGTGCAAATGCTGTGGAAAACAGTATGGTGGTTCCTAAAAAAATAAAATAAAATAAAATTACCATGTGATCTAGCAATTGTACTTCTGGATATATATCCAAAAGAATTGAAAGCAAGATCTTGAAGAGGTATTTGCACATCCATATTTATAGCAACATTATTGACAATATCCAAAAGGTGGAAGCAACCCAAATCCTCATATCAGATGAATATTTTTTTTAATGTGGTATATACTTATAAGGGAATGTTATTCAGCCTTAAAAAAAAGGAAGGAAGTTCTGACACACACTGCAACATGGATGAACCTTGAGGACATTATACTAAGTAAAATAAACCACAAAGACAAATATTGCCTGATTCCACTTATATGAGGTAACTAAAGTAGCCAAACATATAGAAAAAGAAAGTAGAATGGTGGTTGCTAGGAGCTGGGAGGAAGGGAAAATGAGAGTTGTTGTTTGATGGGTACAGAGTTTAAGTTTGCAAGAGAAAAACATCCTGGAGATACATTGTGAAACATTATGAATGTATTCTGTGCCACAATTATCATGTTCTTTTGGAGGTGTCACGTTTCCTTGCTTTTTTGCTTCTTGTATTCTTTTTTTTTTTTTTCTTTTTTTTTGAGATGGAGTTTCAGTCTTGTTGCCCAGGCTGGAGGGCAATGGTGCTATCTCAGCTCACCACAACCTCTGCTTCCTGGGTTCAAGCGATTCTCCTGCCTTAGTCTCCCAAGTAGGTGGGATTAGAGGCATGCACCACCATGCCCAGCTAATTTTGTATTTTTAGTAGAGACGGGGTTTCTCCATGTTGGTCAGTCTGCCTCGTACTCCCAACCTCGGGTGATCCACCTATCTCGGCCTCCCAAAGTGTTGGGATTACAGGCGTGAGCCACCATGCCGGGATGCTTCTTGTATTCTTACATTGATATCTGTGTATCTGGTGGAATGGGTGCCTCTTCCAATTTTATGGGGTAGCTTTTATAGGGATACATTTTCTGTATCCCTGAATGGTATACAGTAAATATTCATTTAATGTCATCAATAAGTTCTTGGAAACCACAACTTTAAGCAAAACAATGTAGAGCAGGTCCTCAAATAACATCATTTTATTCAATATCGTTTTATTGTAATGTTGATGAGAAAAAATGCTGATTTTTCTTATACGTTGTTTTGTTTAAAGTTGCAGTTTCCAAGAATCTATCAATGGTGTTCAGTGAGGACGTACTGTACTTAAAGATGGTTGACGGTAAATTTTATGTTACTTTTTTTTTTAACCAAAATAAAAGTATCATTTAGGTGCAGGCTCCCCAGGGACCAATGACTGGCCCACCTGGTGCCTACAGCTGCCAGCAAACCCATCTCCTCCAGTGGCAGAGCCACCAACAAACACCTACACCAAAAAATAGTAAATTTTGAAAATAACAACCTACTGATGCACCTCAAGGAACTAAAGAAGCAAGAACAAACCAAATGCAATATAAGTAGAAGGGAATACATAATAAAAATCAGGGCAGAAATAAATTAATTAAAAACTAAAAACAATACAAAAGATCAATGAAACAAAAAGCTTTTTAAAAAGATAAACAAAATTGAAAAACCATTAGCTAGACTACATAACAAAAAAAAGATCTGAATAAATCAAATTAAAAATGAAAGAGGAGACATTAAAACTGATACCACAGAAATACAATGATTAGGCTGGGCACGGTGGCTCACACCTGTAATCCCAGCACTTTGGAAGGCTGAGGCAGGTGGATCACCTGAGGTCGGGAATTCGAGGCCAGCCTGACTAAAATGGAGAAACTCAGTCTCTACTAAAAATACAAAATTAGCCGGGCACGGTGGCGGGTGCCCATAATCCCAGCTACTCGGGAGGCTGAGGCAGGAGAACTGCTTGAACCCGGGAGGCAGAGGTTATGGAGAACCAAGATTGCACCATTGCGCTCCAACCTGAGCAACAAGAGCGAAACTCCATCTCAAAAAAAAAAAAAAAATACAAGGACCATTAAAGACTATTATAAACAACTACGGGCCAACAAATTGGAAAACCTAGAGGAAATGGGTAAACTTCTGGACACATGCAACCTATCAAGATTGAACCAGGAAGAAGTAGAAAACCTGAACAGACCAATAACAAGGAACACAACTGCATCAGTAATAAAAGGTCTCTCAACAAAGAAAAGCCAAGAACTGGATGACTTCATTGCCGAATTCTACCAAACTTTTAAAGAATTAACGTGAATTCTTCTTATACTATTCTAAAAACATGAAAAGGAGGGAATTCTTCCAAATTCATTCTACAAGGCCAATATTACCCTAATACAAAACCCAGACAAGGATAGAACAACAAAAAAAGAAAACTACAGGCTAATATTCCTGATGAACATAGATGCAAAAATCTTCAACAAAACAGTAGTAAACCAAATCCAACAGCACACTAAAAAGATTAATACATCATGATCAAGTGAGATTTATCCCAGGGATCCAAGGATGAGTCAATATACACAACTCAATAAACTTGATACATCACACAAAGAGAACGAAGAACAAAAATACGTGATCATTTCAATAGGCACAGAAAAAGCATTTGATAAAATTCCACATCCCTTCATGATAAAAACTCTCAACGAAGCAGGCATAGAAGAAATTTACCTCAGCACTATAAAGTCTACATATGACAAAGCTACGACTAACACTATGAGGAAAAGTTGAAAGCTTTTCCTCTAATAGTTGGAACAATACAAAGGTGCCTAGTTTCCCCACTAAAATTTGACACTGTACTTCTAGGCCTAGCCAGAGCAACTAGGCAAAATTAAAAACAAAGGGCATTCAAATTGGAAAAAAAGAAGTCAAACTGTCTTTTTGAAGACAACGTGATCTTATATGTGGAAAAACCTAAAGACTTTGCCAAAAACTCTTAGAACTGACAGACAAATTCAGTAAAATTTCAGGATACAAAATCAACATACAAAAATTATTGGCATTTCTATACACCAATAACAAACTAGCTGAAAAAAGAACCAAGAAAGCAATTACATTTTCAATAGCTATAAAAAATATTATGTAGGAATAAAATTAACCAAGCAGGTGAAAGATCTCTACAATAAAAACTACGAGGTACCAATGAAAGAAATGGAAGAAAACACAAAAAATGGAAAGAAATACCATATTCATAGATTGAAAAGATTAATATTGTTAAAAATGACCATACCCAAATTGATCCACAGATTCAAAGCAATCCCTATCAAAACACCACTGACATTCTTCACAGAAATAGAAAAAATAATCCTAAAATGTGTACAGAACCACAAAAGACCCAAACAACCAAAGTAATCCTGATCAAAAAGGACAAAGCTGGTGGCATCACATTATCTGACTTCAAAATATACTATAAATATACTGTAACTAAAGCAGCATGGTACTGGCATAAAAACAGGTATATGGATCAATGAAACAGAATAGAGAACCCAGAAATAAATCCTCATATTTATAGTCAAGTGATTTTTAACAAAGGCACCAAAAACATACATTGGGGAAAGAATAGTCTCTTCAATAAATGGTGCTGGATAAACTGGATATCTGGATATGCAGAAAAATTAAACAAGACCCTTCTCTCTCCATATACAAAAATCAACTCAAAATGGATTAAAGATTTAAATATAAGACTCTGAACTTTAAAACGATTAGAAGAAACTATAAGGAGAAACACTTCAGGACATTGGTCTGGGAAAAGATTTTATGGGTATAAACAAAAGCAAAAATAGACAAGTGGGATTATATCAAACTAAACACAGACACACACACACAAATAATCTGATTTAGAAATGGGAAAATGATCCTGAATGGATGTTTCTCAAAAGAAAGTATTCAAATGACCAACAAGTATATGAAAAAATGCCCAACATCACTAATCATCAAATGCAAATCAAAAACCAAAATGTGATATAATCTCATTCCAGTTAGAATGGCTATTAACAAAAAGACAAAAAAAATCAAATTCCGGCAAAGATGCAGAGAAAAGACAACTCTTATACACTGTTGGACTTATAAATTACCATAGCCATTACTGAAAAAAGTATGGAGGTCCCTCTAAAACCTATAACTAGAACTACCACATGATCCAGCAATCTCACTATGGTGTCTAAATTTTTAAAAAAGGAAATCAGTATATTGAACAGGTATCTGTACTCCCATGTTTATTGCAGCCCTATTCACAATAACCAAGATAAAAGTATCCGTTAACAGATGAATGGATAAAGAAAATGTGTTATATATACCCAATGGAATACTATTTGGCCATAAAAAGAATGAGATCCTGTCATTTGCAACAACACTGATGAGCTTGGAGAACTTTATGTTAAGTGAAATAAGGCAGGCACTGAAAGATAAATACATGTTCTTACTCGTGTTCTCCACATGTTCTTACTCATTTTCACAGGCTAAAAAAGTTGTTCTCATAGAAGTAGAAAGTAGAATAGCAATTATTAAGGCTGAGAGGGTGAAGGTGGGATAGGGAGAGATTGTTTAAAGGATACAAAATTATCAGTAGATAGGGAAAATAAGTTCTTGCATTCCATAGCACTGTAAGGTGACTGTAGTTAACAATCGTTTATTGTATATTTTCAAATAATTAGAAAAGGGGATTTTGAATATTCCCAGGGCAAATAAATAATAGATGTTTGAGAAGATGGATATGATAGTTACCTTGATTTGATAATTATACATTGTATGTATCAAAATATCACTCTGTACCCTATAATTACGTACAATTTTTGTCAAATAAAATATTTTAAAAAATAGTTGAGTATTTTGTTTCACAGATAAAGAAGCTAAGGCTCAAGGAGGTTACATGACTAGACAAATATCACAAAGAGTTGGTGTTAAAGCTGGACTAAAATCCAGTTTTTTGGGTTTTGTTTTTGGTTTTTGTTGTTGTTTTGTTGTTGTTGTTGTTGTTTGAGACAGAGTCTCACGTTCTCACCCAGGGTGGAGTGCAGTGATGCAATCATGGCTCACTGCAACCTTGACCTCCTGGGCTCAAGCAATCCTCCCACCTCAGCCTCCCGAGTAGCTGGGACTACAGGTGTGTTTCACCACACCTGGCTAATTTTTAAAGAAAAGAATTTGTAGAGACAGGGTCTCTTTTTGTTGCCTACGCTGGTCTTGAACTCTTGGGCTCAAACAATCCTCCTGCCTTGGCCTCCCAAAGTGCTGGGATTACAAACATGAGTCACTGTGCCTGGCCCTAAAGTCCAGCTTTTTAACAATTTTTTATTCTCTACTGAAAGCTAACAGGATTTTTAAAGTGTGGCAATTAGATTAGAAAGTTTAAAATAAGGCTGGGCATGGTGGCTCACGCCTGTAATCCTACCATTTTGGGAGGCTGAGGTGGGCAGATCACTCGAGGTTGAGAGTTCGAGACCAGCCTGGCCAACATGGTGAAACCCCGTATCTACTAAAAATACAAAAATTAGCTGGGCATGGTAGTGCATGCCTATAATCCCAGCTGCTAGGGAGGCTGAGGCAGGAGAATCACTTGAGCCCAGGAGGCAGAGGTTGCAGTGAGCCGAGATCACGCCACTACACTCCAGCCTGGGTGACAGAGCAAGACTCTTGTCTCAAAAAAAAAAAAAAGTTTCAAATAAAGCCATCATAGTGAATCCGTGCCAACATTTTTAAAAAGGGAAAGAAAATTGCATATTTTGAGAATGATTTTAGCAAACATCTACAAGGAAACATCGTTATTTTCTCACCTTCAAAAACTTTGCTTGGAGTTGCAATAATGCACCTGTTCTTCTCCGTTCTTTTAATTTAGTCAAAAGCTTCTTTTGCCACGGATCACATTTTGGCTTGATCTAGTGGACAAACATGTTCACATAAAGTTACAACATAACAGAATGATTCTCAATGAAAGTTGCAAGCAAAGACCTTCTGAAATGGTATCTGGCTTTGGTGCTAGGTTGGCTAGGACAAGTGAGCTTTTGGAAAGGGTCTTCATGAGTTCACAGATCCATTGAAGGAGACAGCAGCACCAGTTCCTGTTGGTGCCTGGCCTATAAGATGCAGTAGATCTATCTGGGGTGACACCATACCATCCACAAGCAGCAGGGACCCTAAATCTATCAGAGTTGGTCATTGCACTTTATTTACAGGGCAAAAGAAAGTTCACCCACAGACTCCTTGTGACTCCACATTTAAAACATCTTTCATATTAATAAACTGTATTTCAAAAATAAGTTATGTTGCTGTAAATACCATTAACACTCAAATTTATATCTCAGCCCTAAACTCCAGCCTATTATATCCAACTACTCCTTTGATATCTATTCCTGGATATCAAGTGTAACAATCTAAAACAGAAAGTCCGACTTCCCTTACATGGACTACCTTGTTCCTCAAGCACTAGATGGAACTAGGAGCAATCTTTGATTTCTCTCAGTCCATCTTGATTCACTCGTATGGTCTGAATGTGTTCCTCTAAAATTTAAATGTCGAAACCTAACCCCCAAAGTGATGGCATTTGTAATAGAATTTGGGGATGTGATTAGATCATGATGGTAGAGCCCTCATGAACAGTATTCATGCCCTTACAAAAGAGGCCTGAGGGAGCTTGGCTTTTTTCTTCCACCATGTGATGACACAGGGAGAAGTCAGAAGCCTGTAGCCTGGAAGAGGACCTTCCAGAACTTGACCATGCTGGCCCCCTGATCTTGGACTTCCCAGCCTCTAGAACTGTGAGAAATATATTTCTGTTCTTTATAAGCTACCCAGTTTATGGTATTTTGTTAAAGCAGCCTGAATAGACTAATACAGTCATACAAAATTTATTTGATTTTATTTTAGTTTTTAGATGGAGTCTCACTCTGTCGCTAGGCTGGATTGCAGTGGTGCAATCTCAGCTCACTGCAACCTCCACCTTCCAGGTTCAAGCGATTCTCCTGCCTCAGCCTCCCAAGTAGCTGGGACTACAGGTGCGTGCCACTACGCCCAGCTAATTTTTGTATTTTTTTTTTTTAGTAGAGAAGTGGTTTCACCATGTTGGCCAGGATGGTCTCAATGTCTTGACCTCATGATCCGCCCACCTTGGCCTCCCAAAGTGCTGGGATTACAGGTGTGAGCCACCGCACTTGGCCAAGATTTTTCTTTTCTTCATGATACAATCAATTCTTGTTGTTTGTGGATTCCATGTCTGTGATTTTGCCTACTGTCTAACATTTTTTGTGACTCAAAACTCAATACTAGTAGAGCTTTCACAGTTGCTCATAGGCGTGTGCAGGGTGGTAAAAACTTGAATCACTCAATGGGCATATTCTCAACTCAGTTTGAACAAGGCAACACTCTGCCTTCTTGTTTCTGCTCGCATATTACAAACAAGGATCCTTTTGTGGTCCATTTAGTGCCACATTCTTCACATTTTTGTGCTTTTTGGTGGTCATTTTACTGTTGAAAATGGTCCCCATGGGTAGTGCCAAAGTAATGTCTAATGTTCCTAAGCATTAGAAGGCTGTGTGATGTGCCTTTTGGAAAAAATACATGTGTTAGATAGGCTTCATTCAGGCATGAATTATAGTGCTGTTAGTCATTAGTTCAATGTTAATGAATCAAGAATATATTTTAAATAAGATGTCTTTAAACAGAAACACACATAAAACAGTTATGTATTGATGAGTGTTCCGACGAGAGGTTCACAGGAACTAACTCTATTTCCCCTAGGGGTAACGATTCAATATTTGCTAACTCAGTGTTCATGGCGACTTTCCAGAGCACAACTACCTTGAATAACAAGAATTGACCATAGTGAGCACTACCTAAAATCATCTTATTTAGTCTGCTTATTTGCATATTATTTGTGAACTGTGTATCTCCAGCATGAAGGGCCATACCTGATATACAATATGTACCAAATAAATAGTTTTTAACTCAACAGTTGGATTTACACAAGTCAATCACACCCTTGGATAGTAAGCTTAGCTCTTGCCAAGTATCTGAGATCATCAGTAATAAGCAGGGAGTTTGGGCCCATTAGAGTGGGGTACAGGCATCTGGAGAACCTTCAGAGAAGGCAGATCAGCATAGCAAACTTCCACATAGAGCCAAGGCAGGCAAAGAGCTGGGAGAGTGTGGCACACAAGGCCAGGTTCTCTGAGTTGCCTCCCTTGAGGACAGGGAAGCATCTCCCCTAGTCAAAGAGGACAGTTTGCTGAGGGCACTAAGGAGAGGGGGACAACAGGGATCACATAAACCTGGTGTTGCCAGGTTGCCTAGCCTGCTTAGATAACACTGTGACACTGCTAACATCACTGATAGATGACTATCACCACGAATCTCTTTACCTTTATGAAGGAAATCCAGTTGGCTCTCTTTTTCAGGGTCATTCTGGGTCCTGCCAAACCCAAATTATCTGCTTTAGCTATTCCAGCTTCACAGTCTGGAAACATTTGCAATCTCTGTTGCTCCATGAAGACGCTTTGAAATTTTTGGGAAGCCTAAACAGGATGAAGTGAGAAGTGGAATCCAGAAAAAAAGTCTCAGGGAGTGGGCAATTTCAAAACTGCTACTGATTGTCTTTGAAATATCCTTGGAATCAAACTAATTTATAAAACACAACTCTGTGATAGTGACAAGACCTTAAATGGGCATACCTGTGTGGGGCATGTTCTCAGTCAGCTCATTACCATAATTGTGTGTATTACCTGTTCTGAATGTCTGCTCCAGAGATTGGAAATATATTAATGTGTATATATATATTTTGAACTGGAACCTAAATATAAGTAAGAAGTAAATTGTCCACCTTTCGAAATGCATTCACTTTTTCCGACCACCCAATCAACTATTATAGACTATCTAAGGATTAAATAAATCCTGCTCTCAGAGGCCTGACAATGCTAGAACCTGTTAAACTCTTTAAGGCATCTCAACCTATTCCCTTCATAGCTTACTTTCAGACTGAGACTACAACTGCTTTCTACGACATTCATTCCTACTGTCAAAATGCTGAACATTCCTTCTTCCCCCTCCAGTGTGGGCCCCTGTGGTGGCACCTTCATCACTGTACTTGCTACGTTGTGTCAGGATTTCCTCACGACATGGTGAGCCCCATTCAGGGCATAGACTATGAATGTCAAGAATTCATCACATGGTGATGGCCACACAACAATGTGAATGTACTTAGTGCCACTGAACTGAACACTTACAATGGCTAAAATGGTAAATTTTGTTATGTTATTTTACCACTCATGTGTGCACATGTACACACACAGTAAGAAACTACCACAGTGCTGACACATACTAGGGCCTCAACAAAGGTTTCTGGAATGAGTGAGCAAATTTGTGAGTCACAGAGCTGAAGATTCTTCTAGTAATAATGCTACTACCTCTGAGGTTGTGCTATCCAATGCTGTTGCCCCTAGCAACATGTGGCTGTTTAACATTATGAATTAATTAGAATTAAATAAAATTTGAAATCTAGTTCTTCAGTTGCGCTAACCACATTCCAAGTGCTCAGATAACTGTTAGTGTATGTGACTAGTGGTTAACATGGGACAGTGCAAAGGCAGAACACATCCATTGCTTCCGGAAGTTCAGTGAGACAGTGCTGGTCTATGACTGGGTTGGCAAACTTCTTAAAGGGCCAGATAGTAGGTGTTTTAGCCTTCATTGACCACAAGGTCTCTGTCACAACTACTCAAGTCTGCTGTTGTAGTGTGAAAGCAGCCATAGAAAATACATACATGAATAGGCATGGCTGTTGCTAGGGTCTGAATGTTTGTGTCCCCACAAGATTCATGTGTTGAAATCCTAACCCCAAAGTGATGGTATTAGGAGATGGGAATTTGGGGAGGTGATTGGGTCATGAAGGTGAAGTCTTCACAAATAGGATTAGTGCCCTTATAAAAGAAGCCTGAGAGATTCTTGCCCTTCTACCATGTGCAGACACAGCGAGAAGGCACCACCTATGAGCCAGAAAGTGGGCCCTCACCAGAAATCAGACTACCTTGATCTTAAACTTTCCAGCCTCCAGAACTGTAAGAAATTAATTTTTGTTGTTTAGAAGCCACTCCGTTTATGGTATTTTGTTATAGCAGCCTGAATGAACCTAAGACTGCTATATTCCAAAACAACTTTATTTTAAGAAAACAGGTGGGGCTGTAGTTTGCTGACCCTGCTCTCGGGCATTAGAGTATCAGAATAAACAGCACCTAAACATAGGAACTGTTCCTAGGCAAAAAAGTTGATGTAATGTGACTGGTTATCTTGGAACGCAATTAGTATTTCACATAATACTATCATAAGAAAATTAAAAGTGGAAATTATCATCATAAAGAGGAGACAAGCTGTTCTTTGGGAACAACATGGCTTTTTTGGAGTGCTCTGCCAGACTTGTGTTCACTTGTTTATCATTAATAATAGTCTCCTGGGCCGGGCGTGGTGGCTCATGCCTGTAATCCTAGCACTTTGGGAGGCCGAGGCGGGCAGGTCACGAGGTCAGGAGATCAAGACCATCCTGGCTAACACGGTGAAACCCCATCTCTACTAAAAATAAAAAAAAAATTAGCTGGGCATGGTGGCGGACGCCTATAGTCCCAGCTACTTGAGAGGCTGAGGCAGGAGAGTGGCGTGAACCCAGGAGGTGGAGCTTGCAATGAGCCCAGATCATGCCACTGCACTCCAGCCTGGGCAACAAAGCGAGACTCTGTCTCAAAAAAAAAAAATAATAATAATAATAATAATAGTCTCCTGGGCTATAATTAACTTATATTTATTTTGGTTCTTCTTAAGCACCATCATATTCTGATTCTGTGTTTTGCCTATCATAATCTTTGATAATAATAAGGGGAGGACACTCCCACAGAAACACTCTGCTGGAGACAGTGCTGCTGGTGGCATGAAAAGAAAGGCAAAAGCTAAACATCATCACCTTCAAGGAAACAAGAAGACATGTGATACCACTGGTTCCAGTGAGCTTAAAGAGGCTGTGTTACATACTAACAAAAATCATCCTGGGCGGGGTGCGGTGGCTCACGCCTGTAATCCCAGCTCTTTGGGAGGCCGAGGCGGGTGGATCACTTGAGGTCAGGAGTTCAAGATCAGCCTGGCCAATGTAGTGAAACCCTGTCTCTACTAAAAATACAAAAATTAGCTGGGCATGGTGGCGCATGCCTGTAATCCCAGCTACTCGGGAGGCTGAGGCAAGAGAATTGCTTGAACCTGGGAGGTGGAGGTTGCAGTGAGTTGAGATTGCGCCACCGTACTCCAGCCTGGGTGATAGACCGAGACTCTAAAAACAAAACAAAACAAAACAAAACAACCTCCCCCGCCCCTGCCCCACACACATTCACAAAATCCTGGTAAAATTATGCTAGAACAAATGGAAATGCAAGTGAAATTTCAAACTCAAGCAAATGGTAATAGCACAGACAGTAGTTTACTTCTTACATAAAGAGCATTCAAAACTATTCAGATCTTATTTTTACCTGTTGGATCCATCAATCTCATATTTACCTAGTAAATATATATGCTTGCAAATAATATACAGCTAGAGCATTATTGTCGAAACTTTTGTTATTATAAATCTGAAGCTTGGCCAGGTGCGGTGGCTCATGCCAGTAATCCCAGCACTTTGGGAGGCCAATGCAGGCAGATCACCTGAGGCCAGGAGTTCAAGACCAGCCTGGCCAATATGGCAACCCTATCTCTACCAAAAATACAAAAATTAGCCGTGTGTGGCTGAGGCAGGAGAATCTCTTGGACCCAGGAGGTGGAGATTGCATTGAGCTGAGATTGCACCACTGCACTCCAGCCTGGGTGACAGAGCAAGACTCTATCTCAAATATTTTTAAAAATCTGAAGCTATCTACCTATAGTCCTATTTTTCTCTTTCAAACAAGTTGGTTTTTTTTTTTTTTTTTTTTTTTTTTGTGAGACAGGTTTTCACTATGCTGCCCGTCCTGGGATCAAGTGATCCCCTGCTTCAGCCTCCCAAAGTGCTGGGATTACAGGCATGAACCACCACGCCCGGCCCCCTTTGAAACAAGTTTTAACATGGCTTTTGATAATATGAGTTGTTTTCATTTCAGGAAGTACAACACTGTGTTATAGCAGAGAAGACTGCATGACTTTAAACATCACTACACAATGTACCCTCTATTAAATATAAAGCATTTTGTCAATAAGGAAAGCTATTGCAATATATTTTGAGAATTGGAGGGCTTTAGATAATTGACAACTCTGCCATGCAAATTTGCCAAATCTTTACATCATCTACTATAGACTGTACACTACTTTTGCTTTAAGTTCTGCAGAAAAACAAGTCCTGAAATCCTTCTGGGTTCACTATTTGAGTCCCATTACTCTTACAGAGGAAGCTTTTCCTAACTGCTAATCAAAATTTCACCTATTACTACTTTATATGATCACTCTTGAAACAATTGTTGGTAGTAAAAGGTGCAACTTTGTGGCAAATACCAGTGCTTTCTTTCATGAACACCTATATTTGTATTAAGAAAGAATGTATCAAATACCAAGGAAAAAAGTTCCATTTCCTTAGCAGAGTCCCATAGCTCTTCTACGTCATATGGGATATTGAAATGGGAGAGCAGGAGCTTCAGCTGAGGTTTCAGTTCTCCTGTTTCTGTTGCATGTTGGGGGAGGACAAAAGCAGCTTCTGTTCTCATTGGCCCTGAGGAAAACCAAAATCAAGAGCATTAAGACCCATGATTACTGTCAGGGAGAGAAAATGGAGAGTCCTTTGAGACAGGTAGAAGTAGGCGCTCCTCTACTGATGGGATGCCCATTCTGCTCCTTTCCCAACATTTTCTGCCATAATTTATAGTCTGCACCCTACTTGGCCAGGTGGATCTGACAAATCCTTGGAGCTGGGCTTTTGTAGGAGGCAGCAAGGACTCCTTGCCATCTCACAGCCTACAGGAGAAACCCAACAGACCTTTTGGGGAATGACTTGGAGCAGAATTGCCTATAGTCCTTTGTGGTAAATGAAGAACATTATTTACAAATTTATCCAACAAATTAGAAGAAGGTGAGAGCCTTCAGCTGCTTTCACATGGTTAACTCCCCCTCATCTCTAAGGACCCAGTTTGGACTCCCCTCCTTCAAGAAGCCTTCCCAGATGCCCCACAACCCAGGTTGGCTGCCTCTCCCAGGCATTCCCAGGACACTCTGTGCATCCAAGCAACAATGTCACTCAGAGTAGAAATCTTATCAGGTTACTTAGCCATCTGTAACACAAGGTAAGGGCAGGAAAACTGCATTAATTTTATTCAGATGAAGAAATTATTTTAGATTTGCGTAATATGAAAACTGGAAGGAGCCTTAGAGATCACTGATTCTGAAAGGTTTATTATGGGGATGACCAAAGTGAGGCCCAAGGAGATGAAATGCAGGCCCACAGTGAGGCCAGGACAGGAACAAGCCTAGAGCCCAGTACTGCTTACTTCAAGTCCATTTTTTTCTCTCACTCTTAACTTGCTAATTATAAAAACGGAGATTAAAACATGTCTTAAAAAGTGTCTGTTATTTTTTCGCATCTGAAAATATTAAATTAAGACTTGTTTATTAAGAAGATAAAAACTTTCGGTATATAGAACAATTTTTAGCAAGATCATGGGACAACCAGCATAAGTCTAAAATTACAATCTTCTTTGCTCCACATTACCCGAGGGGAAAGAAGACTAATTTCTTACCAGAAATGCTGGTATCCACAGGGTCAGGAGATGAAGAACCCTGAATGTCAGGGTCAATGCCATTGACACAGACATTTTCATTTTTCTGACCAACTTCAGCGACTTGCTTGAAAGCTACACTCAGCACTTTGGAGATGGGCAAATACTGGAGGGCCCATAGAAGGGCAAGACCAAGAGGCCAAACATCAATACAATTCTCACAGAAGCTTCCAGACTCAGGTTCAGGAGCAGCCCTTTGCTTTGGGAGAGAAGAACAGAAGTAGAGGTGGAGCCTCAGTAACCTGCCCAGTGATAAGGGGCTACGTTTGGAGCTCGGAGACCTAGTACTGTTACTGACTCTGAGTGGCCTTAACCTCCAAACAGGTCTACTTTGATCAAGGACCCAAAATGGACAAGGCATTGTGTGGGGTGCTAGGGAGACAAAGAGGAATAAGACAGGATACAACCTCAAAGAGCCCACGGTTTACTAAAGACCCAGACTTATAAGCAGATCGTTATAACACTATGTGACTGGTGAGAAACGTATCAGAGGCAGAGCCCATAGTGGCTGGCTGGGTGCAGGGAAAGGACAAAGCCAGTTTCCAATTTGGGCAATTCTGTGTATGATGGTGTCTCTGAGCTAAGGCAGAGAGAAGTAGGAAAAGATGTGGGTAGAAAAACAATAATCTTTCCAAAATGGAAATGTGGTCATGTTACTCCTTTCTGATGCCTCTAGCCTGACTTAGAGCCTCTCTGTGACTCTCTTTACCCTATGCTTACACTTATCCTGTTCTTTTTTACCCCATTGTATTTCAGTTGAATATTTACTTACCCATCTTCCTACCAGCCGAGGACCCAGTTACTTTTCAGCAAAGGCTGTATCTTTGCTGCATGCCTAGGACAAGTACCTGGCACATATTAGACCCTCATTAAACATCACCTAATATTTAAAAAGTGGATCTAAATCAGAGAGCATAAATCCTGAACAAGATGATGAAGACAAGAACTTACAGAGTGAATATTAAATAGTACCACAGAGACATCTTTGAGAAAGCTAAATTAATTATTTCAGTAGAATAAAGTTTCAAAAGAGAAAGATGTCTAAGCTTTCAAAGAAGAAATCCAGTGACCCATTATGTTTCTGTCATTTGTAGGGCAGATGGAGTCCTGAAACAGTGACAATCTAAAACTAAGTGACAGATGTGAGAAAGCAATGTACTGATCATCCCTAGAAGGGTGCCACATCATCACATCACTGTGTTTCAAATACCTGCAGGTACTGGTGAACAGTCCCGAGAGAGTGCAGGTGGCACACTAACCACTTTGTGTAAATAGTCAGATCTTCCTGTGTCACTAAGTTAGGAGGATTGTTTTTTCCCATGAGGAAGTTTTCTCGAGCAACAGACAATCTTTCAGCTCTCTGAAGGGAGTCATTGTACTCCTGCATAATGTAGCCAACTTGTTTCTGTTTAAGAGAGATACAAAGATAGAACTCGGTTATTTGCAAGCCTTATGCTCAGTATCATTTGCTTCCAAGCATAGGGTAACGTTGTTTTGGGTCTAAATAAAGGGGTTCTTTGAATCCCAAAGTTCTACCATATTCTGAATTTGACTTAGAAGGGCAGTGGTCATATTCTTAGGACTTTGAAGGAGACAGACTACAAGCAGAGTCAGTGCATAGGGATACTTATAACTGGAGTCGCTTCTGAACTTTTTACCTAAAGCTGAGGAAGCTAAGTCTGTGAAGAAAAATGCATTTCCTCTCATACAAAACTTCCTTCAAATTTTATTATTAAGAATAGATTACCTTTACCATTACCTTCTGCCATAGATAGAACAGGCAAGAAGGTACATCCATTAGTTTCTTTTCTATCTTTAGCTGTGACTTTTAAAAATATTTTAAAAAAGCCCAGAGGTTCTGTTCATAGACTTCTTACCTTGTAAAGAGGATAAAGTTGCTACATGATCTTACTGTGTTGGCAAAACCTCTTCCACCTAAGCATGTGTAAATATTTACTCTGGGCCAGCTGGTTAATTCTCTCTGTGTAATACTTTAACAACAAGAAAAATAAGCACTTAGAGAAGGAAGATTGAATAAAGTCTTAAGAACACTAACAAGAGGAAAATCAGTCTCTGGTTGTTTTGGAAAGATATATTTTTCTTTCTTTCTTTCTTTCTTTCTTTCTTTCTTTCTTTCTTTCTTTCTTTCTTTTTTTTTTTTTTTGACAGAGTCTTGCTCTGTCGCCTAGGCTGGAGTGCAGTGGCACGATCTCGGCTCACTGCAACCTCCACCTCCTGGGTTCACCCCATTCTCCTACCTCAGCCTCCCGAGTAGCTGGGACTACAGGCGCCCGCCACCACGCCTGGCTAATTTTTTGTATTTTTAGTAGAGACGGGGTTTCACCGTGTTCACCAGGATGGTCTCGATCTCCTGACCTCATGATCCACCCGCCTTGGCCTCCCAAAGTGCTGGGATTACAGGCGTGAGCCACCGCACCCGGCCGGAAAGATGTATTTTTCTATATGAAGACCATAACATTAAGAAGTCTGGCTCGGCTGGACGCGGTAGCCCACGCTTGTAACCCCAGCACTTTGGGAGGCCAAGGCGGGTGGATCACCTGAGGTCAGGAGTTCAAGACCAGCCTGGCCAACATAGTGAAACCCCATCTCTCTACCAAAAATACAAAAAATTAGCTGGGCATGATGGCGGGTGCCTATAATCTCAGCTACTCGAGAGGCTGATGCTGGAGAATTGCTTGAACCTGGGAGGCAGAGGTTGCAGTGAGCAGAGGTTGCAGTGAGCCGAGATCGCGCCATTGCACTCCAGCCTGGGCAACAAGAGTGAAACTCTGTCTCAAAAAGAAAAAAAAAAAAAGAAGTCTGGCACAAGATAGTATTCAAATTGAAATAAAGTGAGTAGACATTTCTAAGTCTTTATGATCTGTTGCCAAGTCAATAGATTTAAGCTAATTTCTCAGTTACCAAACAATTTTAGCAGTGACATAAAAGTCTGTCAAGTAATCTAAAGCTGAGCCTAAAATTTTTTATTAAAAACTAAACTTATGAGTCAAAAATACAGAGTACATTACAGGTAAGATTATAGCTTTTAACCTTAGATCAGAAATTTTATTTATACTTAAAAATAGTTAATTCTTTAAAATATTTTCCTTCTGATAATAAAAATAATACTGGCTATGATGGAATAACCAGAACCAGACTTACCCTTCTACCATAAACAACTAGAAAATCGGACACAATATACAAGGCAACTGTTTTCTGACATTGGACAATGGGCAATGCAGGACTCTGGTCCCTGAGAGAAGGAAACAAATCATGTAAGCCCTGCAATCACCTTGGTTTCATACCAGAAGGCAGTTTCTGAGCCATGGAGCAACAAAGGGAATCCTAAGCAGAGTAGATGATCTCTCTGAGTTAAAGAAAGAGAAACTGAAATTTGGAAAATTGAGTCAGCTGAAGTTTGCAGGAGAGAAGGAAACCGTGCAAAGAAGGGATTCTAGAAATCTGCATCAAGATCCCTTTCAGTCTGTTGCTGAATACAAAGCCATGCATGTAAAAGGTGAAACTCCAGGAGGCTGTCCAAAGAATAACTGACTAGGGAATTGTAAACTGAACAGTTCCGAGTACTTATGAGGCCGAGAGATGTTGAAGTCCAACCAGCTAGAGTGAGGGCTTTTCACTAAATATCTGGGACATTTAGTCGAGACATCAAAAGCTTTAGTAAAAGGATAAACTATGCCTAGAGTAATGATTATTCTAAACCTGCTCTAACAATACTTAAGCCTTGAAAGGATTATGCTGATCTGTAAGTAACTTAACTGCCTACCAGAATAAAGTCCAATAAGCTCTAAATAATACAAAAAATCTGGTACTTAATAATGAAAAATTGACAATTTTCAGCATTCAGTAAAAAATTACTAGACATGCAAAGTAAAGAGGAAAGCATGATCCAAAAGCAAAAGAAAAATTAGGGATGAGAAACAGGCCCAGAAATGACAGAGGTGAAGAAAGTTACCAACAAGAACTTTTTTTTTTTTTTTTTTTTTTTTGAGACAGAGTCTCACTCTGTCACCCAGGCTAGAGTGCAGTGGTGCTATCTTGGCTCACTGCAAGATCCACCTCCCAGGTTCATGCCATTCTCCTGCCTTAGCCTGCCGAGTAGCTGGGACTACAGTCCCCCGCCACCACGCCCGGCTAATTTTTTGTATTTTTAGTAGAGACAGGGTTTCACTGTGTTCGCCAGGATGATCTCAATCTCCTGACCTCGTGATCTGCCTGCCTCGGCCTCCCAAAGTGCTGGGATTACAGGCATGAGCCACCGTGCCCGGCCCCAACAAGAATTTTTAAAGAACTATTGTAAATATGCTCAGCATGCTCAAGGATCGAAAGGAAAATGTGAACAAACTCTGATCAGGGTGGCTCATGCCTGTAATCCCAGCACTTTGGGAGGCTGAGGTGGGTGGATCACTTGAGGCCAGGAATTTGAGACAAGCCTAGCCAACATAGCGAAAACCTGTCTCTACTAAAAATACAAAAATTAGCTAGGTGTGGTGATGTGTGCCTGTAATCCCAGCTTGGGAGGCTGAGGCACAAGAATCAGTTGAACCCAAGAGGCAGAGGTTGCAGTGAGCTGAAATCAAGCCACTGCACTCTAGCCTGGGCAACAGAGTGAGATGAGACTCTGTCTCAAAAAAATTTTTAAAAGAATAAGAAAAGAAATGTGAACATAATGAGGAAAGAAATGGAAAATATCAAAACAAATCAAATGGGAACTTCTAGAAATGAAAAATACAATACCTGAAATAAAATACTGACTGGATGGGATTAAAAGCAGATTAGGTAGTGCACAAGAAAAGGCTGAGAAATTTGAAGACATAGCAACAGGAACTATGTAATATGAAGCACTGGGGGGAAAAAGACTGAAGAAAATTAGTAGTCTTAATGATCTATGAAACAATATGAAGTATTTAACAAATGTTTAACTGGATTCCCAGAAGGGGAAGTGCAGGTAGAAAATATATTTGAAAAAATAATGGTTGAAGTTTTTTAAAAACTGATGAAAAAAATAAACCCACAATCCAAGAAGCTCAACCAACCCCAAGCAAGAGAAACACAAAGAAAACTTCAACACGCATCATAATAAAATATCTAAAAACCGGGTGGAGCCAAGATGGCTGAATAGGAACAGCTCCAGTCTACAGCTCCCAGCGTGAGTGACACAGAAGACAGGTGATTTCTGCATTTCCGTTTGAGGTACCGGGTTCATCTCACTAGGGAGTGCCAAACAGTGGGTGCAGGACAGTTGGTGCAGCGCACTGTGCACGAGCCGAAGCAGGACGAGGCATTGCCTCACTCAGGAAGCACAAGGGGTCAGGGAGTTCCCTTTCCTAGTCAAAGAAAGGGGTAACAGACGGCACCTGGAAAATCAGGTCAGTCTCACCCTAATACTGCGCTTTTCCAACGGGCTTGGAAAACGGCACACCAGGAGATTGTGTCCCGCACCTGGCTCGGAGGGTCCTATGCCCACAGAATCTCGCTGACTGCTGGCACAGCAGTCTGAGATCAAACTGCAAGGCGGCAGCGAGGCTGGGGGAGGGGCGCCCGCCATTGCCCAGGCTTGCTTAGGTAAACAAAGCAGCCAGGAAGCTCGAACTGGGTGGAGCCCACCACAGCTCAAGGAGGCCTGCCTGCCTCTGTAGGCTCCACCTCTGGGGGCAGGGCACAGACAAACAAAAATTCAGCAGGAACCTCTGCAGACTTAAATGTCCCTGTCTGATTGACAGCTTTGAAGAGAGTAGTGGTTCTCCCAGCACGCAGCTGGAGATCTGAGAATGGACAGACTGCCTCCTAAAGTGGGTCCCTCACCCCCGAGCAGCCTAACTGGGAGGTACCCCCCAGTAGGGACAGACTGACACCTCACTCGGCCAGGTACTCCTCTGAGACAAAACTTCCAGAGGAACTATCAGACAGCTGAATTTATGGTCTCATGAAAATCCGCTGTTCTGCAGCCACCGCTGCTGACACTCAGCCAAACAGGGTCTGGAGTGGACCTCTAGCAAACTCCAACAGACCTGCAGCTGAGGGTCCTGTCTGGTAGAAGGAAAACTAACAAACAGAAAGGACATCCACACCAAAAACCCATGTGTACATCACCATCATCAAAGACCAAAAGCAGATAAAACCACAAAGATGGGGAAAAAACAGAGCAGAAAAACTGGAAACTCTAAAAAGCAGAGCACCTCTCCTCCTCCAAAGGAATGCAGTTCCTCACCAGCAACAGAACAAAGCTGGATGGAAAATGACTTTGACGAGTTGAGAGAAGAAGGCTTCAGATGATCAAACTACTCTGAGCTATGGGAGGAAATTCAAAACAATAGCAATGAAGTTAAAAACTTTGAAAAAAACTTAGACGAATGGATAACTAGAATAACCAATGGAGAGAAGGGCTTCAAGGAGCTGATGGAGATGAAAGCCAAGTTTCGAGAACTACGCAAAGATTGCAGAAGCCTCGGGAGCCAATGCGATCAACTGGAAGAAAGGGTATCAGTGATGGAAGATGCAATGAATGAAATGAAGCGAGAAGGGAAGTTTAGAGAAAAAAAGAATAAAAAGAAACAAACAAAGCCTCCAAGAAATTTGGGACTATGTGAAAAGACCAAATCTACGTCTGATTGGTGTACCTGAAAATGACAGGGAGAATGGAACCAAGTTGGAAAACACTCTGCAAGATATTATCCAGGAGAACTTCCCCAATCTAGCAAGGCAGGCCAACATTCAGATTCAGGAAATACAGAGAACGCCACAAAGATACTCCTCGAGAAGAGCAACTCCAAGACACATAATTGTCAGATTCACCAAAGTTGAAATGAGGGAAAAAATGTTAAGGGCAGCCAGACAGAAAGGTCAGGTTACCCACAAAGGGAAGCCCATCAGACTAACAGCTGATCTCTCGGCAGAAACTCTACAAGCCAGAAGAGAGTAGGGGCCGATATTCAACATTCTTAAAGAAAAGAATTTTCAACCCAGAATTTCATATCCAGCCAAACTAAGCTTCATAAGTGAAGGAGAAATAAAATACTTCACAGACAAGCAAACGCTGAGTGATTTTGTCACCACTAGGCCTGCCCTAAAAGAGCTCCTGAAGGAAGCACTAAACATGGAAAGGAACAACCGGTACCAGCCCCTGCAAAAACATGCCAAATAGTAAAGACCATCGAGGCTAGGAAGAAACTGCATCAACTAACGAGCAAAATAACCAACTAACATCATAATGACAGGATCACATTCACACATAACAATATTAACTTTAAATGTAAATGGGCTAAATGCTCCAATTAAAAGACACAGACTGGCAACCTGGATAAGGAGTCAAGACCCATCAGTGTGCTGTATTCAGGAAACCCATCTCATGTGCAGAGACACACATAGACTCAAAATAAAGGGATGAAGGAAGATCTATCAAGCAAATGGAAAACAAAAAAAGGCAGGGGTTGCAATCCTAGTTTCTGATAAAATAGACTTTAAACCAATAAAGATCAAAAGAGACAAAGAAGGCCATTACATAATGGTAAAGGGATCAATTCAACAAGAAGAGCTAACTATCCTAAATATATATGCACCCAACACAGGACCACCCAGATTCATAAAGCAAGTCCTGAGTGACCTACAAAGGGACTTAAACTCCCACACAATAAAAATGGGAGATCTTAACACCCCACTGTCAACATTAGACAGACCAAGGAGACAGAAAGTTAACAAGGATATCCAGGAATTGAACTCAGCTCTGCACAAAGTGGACCTAATAGACATCTACAGAACTCTCCACCCCAAATCAACAGAATATACATTTTTTTCAGCACCACACCACACCTATTCCAAAATTGACCACATAGTTGGAAGTAAAGCTCTCCTCAGCAAATGTAAAAGAACAGAAATTATAACAAACTGTCTCTCAGACCACAGTGCAATCAAACTAGAACTCAGGATTAAGAGACTCACTCAAAACCGCTCAACTACATGGAAACTGAACAACCTGCTCCTGAATGACTACTGGATACATAATGAAATGAAGGCAGAAATAAAGATGTTCTTTGAAACCAATGAGAACAAAGACACAACATACCAGAATCTCTGGGACACATTCAAAGCAGTGTGTAGAGGGAAATTTATAGCACTAAATGCCCACAAGAGAAAGCAGGAAAGATCCAAAATTGACACTCTAACATCACAATTAAAGGAACTAGAAAAGCAAGAGCAAACACATTCAAAAGCTAGCCGAAGGATAGAAATAACTAAAATCAGAGCAGAACTGAAGGAAATAGAGACACAAAAAACCCTTCAAAAAATTAATGAATCCAGGAGCTGGTTTTTTGAAAAGATCAACAAAATTGATAGACTGCTAGCAAGACTGATAAAGAAGAAAAGAGAGAAGAATCAAATAGATGCAATAAAAAATGAAAAAGGGGATATCACCACCGATCCCACAGAAATACAATCTACCATCAGAGAATACTACAAACACCTCTATGCAAATAAACTAGAAAATCTAGAAGAAATGGATAAATTCCTTGACAAATACACCCTCCCAAGACTAAACCAGGAAGAAGTTGAATCTCTGAATAGACCAATAACAGGTTCTGAAATTGTGGCAATAATCAATAGCTTACCAACCAAAAAGAGTCCAGGACCTGATGGATTCACAGCCGAATTCTACCAGAGGTACAAGCAGGAACTGGTACCATTCCTTCTGAAACTATTCCAATCAATAGAAAAAGAGGGAATCCTCCCTAACACATTTTATGAAGCCAGCATCGTCCTGATACCAAAGCCTGGTAGAGACATAACCAAAAAAGAGAATTTCAGAACAATATCCTTGATGAATATCGATGCAAAAATCCTCAATAAAATACTGGCAAACCGAATCCAGTAGCACATCAAAAAGCTTATACACCATGATCAAGTGGGCTTCATCCCTGGGATGCAAGGCTGGTTCAACATACACAAATCAATAAATGTAATCCAGCATATAAATAGAACCAAAGACAAAAACCACATGATTATCTCAATAGATGCAGAAAAGGCCTTTGACAAAATTCAACAACCTTCATGCTAAAAACTCTCAATAAATTAGGTATTGATGGGACGTATCTCAAAATAATAAGAGCTATCTATGACAAACCCACAGCCAATATCATACTGAATGGGCAAAAACTGGAAGCATTCCCTTTGAAAACTGGCACAAGGCAGGGATGCCCTCTCTCACCACTCCTATTCAACATAGTGCTGGAAGTTCTGGTCAGGGCAATCAGGCAGGAGAAGGAAATAAAGGGTATTCAATTAGGAAACAAGGAAGTCAAATTTTCCCTGTTTGCAGATGACATGATTGTATATCTAGAAAACCCCATCGTCTCAGCCCAAAATCTCCTTAAGCTGATTAGCAACTTCAGCAAAGTCTCAGGATACAAAATCAATGTACAAAAATCACAAGCATTCTTGTACACCAATCACAGACAAACAGAGAGCCAAATCATGAGTGAACTCCCATTCACAATTGCTTCAAAGAGAATAAAATACCTAGGAATCCAACTTACAAGGGATGTGAAGGACCTCTTCAAGGAGAACTACAAACCACTGCTCAATGAAATAAAAGAGGATACAAACAAATGGAAGAAAATTCCATGCTCATGGGTAGGAAGAATCAATATCGTGAAAATGGCCATACTGCCCAAGGTAATTTATAGATTCAATGCCATCCCCATCAAGCTACCAATGACTTTCTTCATGGAATTGGAAAAAACTACTTTAAAGTTCATACGGAACCAAAAAAGAGCCCGCATCGCCAAGTCAATCCTAAGCCAAAAGAACAAAGCTGGAGGCATCACGCTACCTGACTTCAAACTATACTACAAGGCTACAATAACCAAAACAGCATGGTACTGGTACCACAAAAGAGACATAGATCAATGGAACAGAACAGAGCCCTCAGAAATAATGCCGCATATCTACAACTATCTTATCTTTGACAAACCTGACAAAAACAAGCAATGGGGAAAGGATTCCCTATTTAATAAATGGTGCTGGGAAAACTGGCTAGCCATATGTAGAAAGCTGAAACTGGATCCCTTCCTTACACCTAAAGAACTTCTGCACAGCAAAAGAAACTACCCATCAGAGTGAACAGGCAACCTACAGAATGGGAGAAAATTTTTGCAACCTACTCATCTGACAAAGGGCTAATATCCAGAATCTACAATGAACTCAAACAAATTTACAAGAAAAAAACAAACAACCCCATCAAAAAGTGGGCAAAGGACATGAACAGACACTTCTCAAAAGAAGACATTTATGCAGCCAAAAAAAAACACATGAAAAAATGCTCATCATCACTGGCCATCAGAGAAATGCAAATCAAAACCACAATGAGATACCATCTCACACCAGTTAGAATGGCCATCATTAAAAAGTCAGGAAACAACAGGTGCTGGAGAGGATGTGGAGAAATAGGAACACTTTTACACTGTTGGTGGGACTGTAAACTAATTCAACCATTGTGGAAGTCAGTGTGGCGGTTCCTCGGGGATCTAGAACTAGAAATACCATTTGACCCAGCCATCCCATTACTGGGTATATACCCAAAGGACTATAAATCATGCTGCTATAAAGACACATGCACACGTATGTTTGTTGTGGCACTATTCACAAAAGCAAAGACTTGGAACCAACCCAAATGTCCAACAACGATAGACTGGATTAAGAAAATGTGGCACATATACACCATGGAATACTATGCAGCCATAAAAAATGATGAGTTCATGTCCCTTGTAGGGACGTGGATGAAACTGGAAACCATGATTCTCAGTAAACTATCGCAAGGACAAAAAACCAAACACCGCATGTTCTCACTCATAGGTGGGAATTGAACAATGAGAACTCATGGACACAGGAAGGGGAACATCACACCCTGGGGACTGTTGTGGGTTGGGGGGAGGGGGGAGGGACAGCCTTAGGAGATATACCTAATGCTAAATGACGAGTTAATGGGTGCAGCAAACCAACACGGCACATGGATACATATGTAACAAACCTGCACATTGTGAACATGTACCCTAAAACCTAAAGTATAATAATAAAATAAAATAAAATAAAATAAAATAAAAAATATCTAAAAACCATTAAGAAAAAATCTTAAAAGCAGCCAGAGATAAAAAGATACACTATGATCAGAAATGGAAACTATGTACATCCATAAAAAAGAATGAAATCATGTCATTTGCAGCAACATGGATGCAGCTAGAGGCCATTAGCCTAAGTAAATTAATGCAGAAATAGAAACCCAAATATCACACGTTCTCACTTATAAGCAGGAGATAAATTTTGGGTACACATGGACATAAAGATGGGAACAATAGAAACTGGGAACTACTAGAGAGGGGAGGGAGTGAAGGGGAGTAGGGGTTGAAAAACTACCTATTGCATACTATGCTCACTACCTGGGTGACGGGATCAATTGTACCTCAATCCTCAGGATTATGCAATATACCCAGGCAACAAACCTGCATATGTACCCCCTGAATCTAAAACAAAAGTTGAAATTATCTAAAAAAGAATAAAATATCAAAAAAAGAAAGTTACTTTGGATTTTGTTCATAATTTAGGTGTGAATGTATCTGTGAAATGCAAAGACTTTTGCTGGTCAATGCCAGTGACCAAGAGGAACCATGGAAACATTATGTATTAGTCAGTTCTCATAATGCTAATAAAGATATACCCAAGACTGGGTAACTTATAAAGAAAAAGAAGTTTAATGGACCCACAGTTCTACATGGCTGGGGAGGCCTCACAATCAAGAGAGAAGGCAAAAGAGGAGAAGGTCACATCTTACATGGTGGCAGGCAAGAGGACATGTACAGGGGAATGCCCCTTTATAAAACCATCAGATCTCATGAGACTTATTCACTATCATAAGAACAGCATGGGAAAGACACACCCCCATGATTCAATTACCTCCCACTGTGTCCCTCCCATGACACATGGGAATTATGGGAGCTACAACTCAAGATGAGATGTGGCTGAGGATATGAGCCAAACCATATCATTCAGCCCCTGGTGCCTCCTAAATCTCATGTCCTCACAATTCAAAACCAATCATGCCTTCCCAACAGTCCCCCAAAGTCTTAACTCATTTCAGGATTAACTCAAAAGTCCACAGTCCAAAGTCTCATCTGAGACAAGGCAAGTGTCTTCTGCCTATGAGCCTGCAAAATCAAAAGCAAGTTAGTTACTACCCAGATGCAATGGAGGTACAGGCATTGGGTAAATATACCCTTTCCAAATGGGAGGAATTGACCAAAACGAAGGGGTTACAGGCCCCACGCAAATCTGAAATCCAGCAGGGCAGTCAAATCTTAAAGCTCCAAAATGATCTCCTTTGACTCCATGACTCACATCCAGGTCACGCTGATGCCAGAGGTGCATTCCCATGGTCTTGAGCAGCTTTGTCCCTGTGGCTTTGCAAGGTACAGTCCCCACTCCTGACTGCTTTCATGGGGTGGCGTTGAGTGTCTGCAGCTTTTCCAGGTGCATGGTGAAAGCTGTCAGTGGATCTACGATTTTGGGATCTGGAGGATGGTGGCCCTATTCTCACAGCTCCACTAGACAGTGCCCCAGTGAGGACTCTGTATAGGGGCTCCCACCCCACATTTCGCTTCCACACTGCCTGCCCTAGCAGAGGTTCTCCATGAGGGCTCTGCCTTGCAGCAAACTTTTGCCTGGACATCCAGGCATTTCCATACATCATCTGAAATCTAGGTGGAGGTTCTCAAACCTCAATTCTTGACTTCTGTGCACCTGCAGGCTCAACACCATGTGGAAGCTGCTAAGGCTTGGGGCTTGCACCCTCTGAAGCAATGGCCCGAGCTCTACATTGACCCCTTTTAGCCATGGCTGGGACTCAGGACACCAAGTTCTGAGACTGCACAAAGCAGCAAGGCCCTGGGCCCAGCCCAGGAAACAATTTTTTCCTCCTAGGCCTCCAGGCCTGTGATGGGAGGGGCTGCCATGAAGACTTCTGACGTGCCCAGAAGACATTTTCCCCATTGCCTTGCTGATTAACATTTGGTTCCTTGTTATTTATACACATTTCTGCAGCTAGCTTGAATTTCTCCTCAGAAAATGGGTTTTTCTTTTCTATCACATCATCAGGCTGCAAATTTTCTGAACTTTTATGCTCTGCTTCCCTTTTAAACGTAAGTTCCAACTCCAAACCATAACTTTGTGAATCCATAAAACTGAATGCTTTTGACAGCACCCGATTCACTTCTTGAATGCTTTGCTGCTTACGAATTTCTTCAGTCAGATGCCCTAAATCATCTCTCTCAAGTTCAAAGTTCCACAAATCTCTAGGGCAAGGGAAAAATGCTGCCAGTCTCTTTGCTAAAACATAGCAAGAGTCACCTTTGCTCCAGTTCCCAATACGTTCCTCATCTCTATCTGAGACCACCTCAGGCTGGACTTTATTGTCCACATCACTATCAGCATTTTGGTCAAAGCCATTCAACAAGTCTCTGGGAGGTTTCAAACTTTCCCACATCTTCGTTTTTTCTTCTGAGCCCTCCAAAGTGTCCTAACCTCTGCCTGTTACCCAGTTCCAAAGTTGCTTCCACGTTTTCAGGTATCTTTACAGCAGTACCCCATTCTAACAGTACAAATTTACTGTATTAGTCCATTCTCATGCTGCTAATAAAGACATACATGAGACTGGGTAATTTATAAAGGAAAGAGGTTTAATTGACTCACAGTTCCACATGGCTGGGGAGGCCCCACAATCATGGCAGAGGGCAAAGGAAGAGCAAAGGGACACCTTATGTGGTGGCAGGCAAGAGGACATGTGCAGGGGAACACCCCTTTATAAAACCATCAGATCTTGTGAGACTTATTATCATGAGAATAGCATGGGAAAGACCCATCGCCATGATTCCATTACCTCAGATCAAGTCCCTCTCATGACACATGGGAATTATGGGAGCTACAATTCAAGATGAGATTTGGGTGAGGACACAGCCAAACCATATCACATTAGTTCAAGTAAGCAAATGGTTAGAGGTTGACAGAAAAAAAAATCACTTAAATTAGTGAAGTGCTTTTTCCTGTTATGATATATATTTGAGTTTCCTTTTAGCTCATGAATAAACATGTGTACTTACATATAGTAGTGATAAAAATTCAAACTATTCCACAGTTCTACTTTAAAATGGCATGTTTTATATTTTTTGTATAATTAATCTTAATTGCAAAAATGTGTATACTTAATCTCAATGAAAATAAAGCTGTCACCTAAGGAAAAGAAAGAAAGAAAGAAAGAGAAACTATGTAAGATAAAAGACAAAAGACAATGGAGCAATATCTTTAAAGCAATAAAAAATCACCAACCCAGAATTCTATGTTGAACAAAAATATCTTTCCAAAACGAAGGGGAAATACTTCTTTCAAAACAACAAAGACTATAACAATTTGTCCCTTGCAGATCTGAACTACTAGAAATGCTAAAGAAAATTCTTCAGAGAGAAGACAAATTATATCCTATGGAAGTTTAGATAATACTAGAGTTTCTCAATCTCAGCAACTATTGACATTGGGGACTACATAATTCTTCATTGTGAGAGGCTGCCTTGTGCATTGCAGAATGTTTAGCAGCATCCTTGGCCTCGACTCACTTAATGCTAGTAGCAACCAATCATACCCCTCACCCAAATTATGACAACAAGAAATATCCCCAGACATTTCCAAATGTCCCTTGGGGCACAAAATATCTTCTATCTCTACCCTTCCTCTCTCTCCATTGAGAAACACTGATATACACAAAAGAATGAAGAATGCCAGAAATGATAGGGAAAAATAATCCTGAACGAAGACAATGATGACAATTTGACTTGCAAATAGTATCTCAATATCTTTTGTTTATTTGTGATTAATTTAATAGTTAATTCCTAACTAGTTGCTAAAGAACTAATTTGTATGCATAGGTAAGATATAACTTGTAACACAGGAAGAGAGAACAAGGACTTTTAAAATCAAAATAATATATACTTACTATAGAAAATTTAGCAAACATATAAAAGTATAAAGGGGAACTTCATTATCCTGCCATCCAAACATAACATTCATTAGCTTTTGGTCTAAGTCCTTCAAGTGATTTTTTTCTATACATACTTGACCATTATTATGACACACATACATACGCATTAGTTTTTATTAACTAATATTTCATATATAATAATTCCTTATGCTAATGTTAAAAGAAAAACTTTAGACAAATTAAATTTAACAGAGTTTAATTAAGTAAAGAACAATTCATGAATTGGGCACCCCTCCTAGCCCCGCAACCAGAGTAAGTTCAGAGAGACTCCAGCACTGCTGCACAGTGAAAGAGGATTTATGGACAGAAAAAGGAAAGTGAAGTAACAGAAAACAGAAGTGAGGTACAGAAACAGTCAGATTGGTTACAGCTCAGTGTTTGCCTTATTTGAACACACTTTGAACAGTTGGCTGCCTGCAAGTGGCTGAAGTATGGCTTCTGTGATTGGCTGAGACTCAGTTACTTGTTACAAGAGTAAGTTATGGTCTATTTACAGTCCAGTTAGGTTACAGGTCACTGTGTAGGGAGAAACCTTACCAAGGTTTCTGAACTTACAATGAGGCAGCTTTAAGCTAAACTTAACGATAAAAACTGTTTAATGGCAGAACAATATTCTACCACGTACCATACCGTTTTTCTTAACTCTTTCTCTTATTGGTGGATATTTAGGCAATTCTAATGTTTTACTTTTATTATAATGCTGCAATAATAATCTTTATGGAAAACTTTTTCCCATGTCTTGAGTTATTTTCTTAATAGAAATTTCCAGGGCTGGGTGCAGTGGCTCACACCTGTAATCCCAGCACTTTGGAAGGCCAAGGCAGGCAGATCACTGAGGCTAGGGGTTCAAGACCAGCTTGAACAACATGGTGAAATAAAATAAAATAAAATATCTCAGAAATGTCTTCTTTAGCTTAGCCAATAGCTTTTTTTTTTCTTTTTTTTTTTTTAGACAGAATCTCACTCTGTCACCCAGGCTGGAGTGCAGTGGTTTGATCTGAGCTCACAGCAACCTCTGCCCCCCAGGTTCAAGCAATTCTCCTGCCTCAGCCTCCCGAGTAGCTGGGACTACAGGCATGCGCCACCATGCCCAGCTAATTTTTGTATTTTTAGTAGAGACAGGGTTTCACCATATTGGCCAGGCTGGTCTCGAACTCCTAATCTCAAGTGATCTGCCTGCCTCGACCTCCCAAAGGGCTGGGATCACAGGCATGAGCCACCATGCCTGGCCACAGCCAATAGCTTTTTAAGGGCTGGAACTGTCCTAGTCAATGTGGTATTGCCCTACATTATTGACACAGAAAGTAGCAGAAATTCAGTCAATTGTTCCATGCCTTTAAGCCGAATTTAAAACTATGAAATAGATCTCTAACAAAGAACAGCGTTTATACTAGCCAAGTTCTGCAAACTATACATGTCAAGAAAAACAAAAGCTACCCTAGTGAAAGGATATACCTGAAAGCCAGTTTGCCCATACATTTCTACTAAATTTCAAATGAATTTTTCAAATTGCAGTATCACTCTTACCTGCAATAGAAGCAAAGGTAAATTTTCAGGGGTGTACTCCCTTCCTAGGCAGCTCTCTAGCTCCCTCTGCATGACGTCTGCCTGAATAACAAGGGGCTTCGACTCGGCCACCTAAACCCAAATAACTAGTTTTAACATCCCAAATTAAAGAACTGTAAAATTTCAAATATCACAAAATCAGACATTTTCAAGGGAACAATGGTCTGCTCTGATTCAGTGGTAAGCTGAATAGTGGACTGTTCTCATAAATACTGTTAATAGCATCAGCTGTTTGTCTGCAAAAATAAACTGTTTCTGCTAAAAGTTACCAATCAGCAAAATCAAACTTATTGTTGTATTGAAATAGCCCACTCTCTTACGCACCTGTAAGGTTTTCTTCAGTGCCAGTTCCCTCTCTCTTCTAAAGTAATAAATATCATTTGGCATTTGAACAGAGCTGCAGAAAGAGTTATGCAATATAAGTGGTAATTACAGAAGCTGTAATCGACCAGATTATAGATAGGCCATCCATGATTAATCTGTAACTCTTCACAACAGCTCATTTCTGAATAAGTATATCATATTATACTGGATTATTGAGGGCACGCAAAGGCCACATCCTTTTGTTTTAGTTAGAATCTTTTTCGATTCTTCTTTGATTAGCATGTTTGCTAAACCTTTCCCTGGGCCAATTTTTCTCTCTCCTCCCCATACAAACAGAGTATTTCATTCTACCCTTGATTCACCTCACTATTTCCTACTGCAGAGTAAAGGGATGGACACAATGGTGAGGATTTTTATTTCCCCACCTGAATTCCCTCCAGCAACCTTATCTCTGACAAATATTGTGCCTCTCAGATCCCATTTTCACCCTAGTTGGCACATAAAACCAGTATCATGTAATTTAAAATAAAATGCTTTTATTTTTGTGTTCTTGATGAATTACCTGCTGGGGGGTGGGAATGACTCTTAAATATCAAACATGAAATACTTCAGGAATCATTTTAACCAAACAATGCTTCAGGAAAATTATTGATTCATAGGAAAAACATTTATAGCAAAAGTTCCTGTTTAAGTAGCCTTGTGGATTCCTGTTCACACCCACTTAAGAGGGAGCTGTTGTTTTTACCACGGACTCTGATACAAGGAGGCACAAGCTGTGGGGTCACCTGGTAAGGGGGTGGGACCCTGGGTCAGGAAGAGCAGAGTGCTCCACATTTGGGATAAGATATATCCCAAGGTTTGGCAGCTTTGGAAACATCGGGAAACAGCAACCCTGATGCAGACATCACTTTCTCAAGACAGTATTTTGCAGACATTGGTAAGGGGCCACAGCAGGTAGTCTGGAACACAGGTGAGAGATCACCTAGAGATTATGCAGGAGGTGGAAGCAGTGACATTTAGGTTATTATTGTTCATATGGCCCTATGAGTTCCCAGATAAGTTTTAAGGGAAGATAAAAATACACTGTTAGTTTGTACACTTGCCAGCAATTTCCCCCACTACAGGCGGTGGTTCTGTGAAAAGAACCCCAGGCTGACAGTCAAGAAATCCATCAGTCAAGTGAGCCTAAGCAACCCATTTAGACACATTGTGTCAAATTTCCACCCCTGAAGTTGGAGATAATGCCCCTCTTATCTCCTAATATCTTCACTTTAATGGAAAAAAAAGAAAAGAGGTGAGTTCTGAAAGGGATTTGAGAATAAAAACGGTAATAAACCTGAGGTATAATTTCTGTCATTCTGAATCCTGGCTGCAGCCTTGTGGCTGTGGGGAACGAGTAACCAGCCAGAAAAGAGATCAGCTATTACTGAGAGAAACACAAGAAACTTTCCCCTGCCCTCTTGTCTTCTTATCTTTGGCATACTGGGAGATGGGGAGGGTCATGGGCTTAGCTACCCAGCCCTCTCTGACTCAGATCTTGTCTTTCCTCTCAGTTAAGCTCAAAGTGCCTGTGAATGACCCTGAAGAGACTGGTGAACATAAGTAGTGTGTACATCAACCTGCAAAAAGAGATTTACTCATATGTTCATCAAGCATTGTTCATTCAACATACATTCTTTCATTTACTCATTCAGCAAGAATTTATGAAACACTTAACCACTGCAAAGTCTTGGGTTTGTGGAGTAAAACAAGCGAAAGGATGCAAAAAAAAAAAAAAAGGAAAAAATGATTAAGACACACAGTTCTTCTCCAAGCCTCAATAGATTTTTCAGTCTAGTGGAATGAGAATGTTAAAGTGATTATCAGGAGTGGATATTTTCATGTTCCTTGGACTCTAGAACCTAGCACAGCACCTGGAAAACAGAAGGTGCTCAAGAAGTATTTGTTAGACTAATAGATTCTTCCAGGTGCAGTGTTGGGTGATTTCGGGGAGTAGACAAATAAGGCTATCCAGGATTTCCCATCACTCAATTCTAAGAGACATCAGAAAGCCTTTCTTATCCCAGTGTACACTAGGGAGTCACTTGCCTGACATTCTGACATTTAAATCATAATAATATCAACACTCCATCTTTGCATTGTGTTTTCTAGTTTTAAAAATACTTTAACATGTATTATTTCATTATCCTCACAACCTTATGTAGGTAGGCAAGGTACTAACCTCATTTTTCAAATAAAGGAACCAAAGTTGAGAGAAATTATGACTTGCATGGTTCCATGATCTTTCCATCTCATCACACAACCTGATTTGCTTCAGACACCTAATGGTTTTAAATACTAATTTAAAAACATATGAAATGCTGGTTCTTCAGAATTGTCTTTGGAATGAAGTACTAATTCACCTGCTTACTGCATCTTCTGACCTCTCCAAATCTCTCACCATCCACATTGTGTTTTCTCAATGATTCAACCTAACAGGGTTCTTATACTGCTGCTCCTTTTGATCAATTGTGGCAGTATCAGAAACAGGGATATGAAGGTCCTGGGTCCATGAGACTTGCCATTAGGGGCTGATCTGTGTCTCTTGTTTCTCTACAATAACTTGATTGCTGTTGTTGGCAGCATTTACCTATAGAAGAGCTCCTAATGACACAGGCTGGCTGGCTTCCTGTTGTGATCTGCTCTAGAGGAGAACAGAAGCCCCTACTCAAGCTCTAGCTTACCTAACTCTCAGCAAATCAGTAACAAAAGACCCAAGAAGTTATTAACAGCAAGTTCCTACTTTGGGGGAATAGAGACTTCCACGAAGCCCCACAGGTGCAGTTAGAACTAAAATTCAACCTATAGTTACCCCTTCCTCATTTTTGTGCTAAGAATAATGCCTTGGGTGGAGATTTAAAATGCTAATGCTACATCTGATGTATGAAGAAGCATATTGAGCCACTGTATGAGCACAAGAAACCGCACCCCCCGCATCCCCGCCATATATGCCCTGATGTAACCCGTCTCTATCAAAGGATGCTATAAAACTAACCCACACACTACCCTTGGAGAGCATCTCTTTCCTTTTCCTTTCTTGGTGCTGGCTCCCTTGTGCACAACCTGAATAAACTTACCTTTGCTGCTGCTCTGTTTTGTGATCTCTCGATTTCTATCCTGGGAGATAGCAACAATCTAGAGTGCTGGTAACACTCACAGAACATTGTTTTGCATAATGTATTACCAAGTGCCTACCATTATTTCAGCTTTTAAATTTCTCACCAACATCAAGGTCAAATTCAATTAAAATATTATTGGGTAAAATGAGATCTCCTTTCATTGAGTATGATTTGTATTATAGCTCCTGTAACTTTAAGACAATAGCATTTACTAACATGTAAAAACATTTTTACATTTTCTTTGGTAAGACTTTTGCTTGGATCTGTCTTAACAAATCTAGAATATAGAAAAATCTTAGAGGTAGCCATCAGGTTAGAAATGGGTACCTGAAACTGCTATTATATACTATTTATCTGAACTGGAGTTAATACCAATTGTCTATGTAAAAAGAAGAGAGGGTGGTGATGGAGATTATGGAGTGAGAGTGGGGAGTAAAGCCCCTGAAGATCACACCTTCTCACTGCCACTATTTACCTGTAAACTCAATTAGCTGTTGCCTGAAGAGCTCTCTGCTCTTCTATCTCAGACTTCAGTTCAGTCAGTTGCACAGACAGTTTTTTCTCCAACAGCTGGACCCTTTCTGTGGAAGTGATCTTATAAATTTCATCCATGACTTGCATTTGCTGTTCTTCTGTGTCCCTGAAAAAGAAGATCACAAAGCTTGATGCCCTCAGTGACCATTATCCAGCATGTGGAACTTTATCTTTGTCCAAGAAATCATGTCAACTTTGTAGAAATGCATGCATTTTGCTATTAGACTGTTGTCATTTGTGATTTAATTAACATCTAGTAAACAGTAGAGAAAAAGTAGGTTAGAATCTCCATTGGCCATGCCTTTGATTAGCCTAGTTCACCTTCAAAAACATCTCTGCTTCAGCTTTGGCTGTTGGGGTTTAATAAGTGAAAATGCATCCCCCCACCACCCCTCACCTCTGCAGTCTCGATAAATGTTTGTGGGGGTTACATACTAACTTCTGTGAATGGCAGTTATTGCTGACTTCTAATAGAAAATTGTACTTATGCATTTGAATGTATTTTCTTAATTTTGACTGCCTGCATTCAGCACATTGGTTTTACCATTAAATAACAGCTGATAACCTCCCACCCCACCTCACCTGGTTCACAGTCTGTCAAATTCAACATAATTGTTTGTTAAGTACTTAGTGTCAACATTCTAATTAACAATGTAGATTAACTGCATGACTCAGAAGTCCTGGGACCCATAAGTTGCAGGAGATTCAACAGATGATGTATTTCCTTGTGTTACTGCTGCCCTCACCTGTCCTGAACAAGTAGGAGTTAAGTCTCTCTTAGGCCACATTAGAGAGATTTAAAATACTTAAACCTTCTTTTTTTCCTTTGATATTTCTAGACTCTCATCTTTCCTTTTGAGATATTTCATTTTCTCAACTTAATATGCTGTCATTTCAACAAATAATTAAGCTGTAGAGATGTTTTGTGTAGAGGCTTCCTTTGGCAGCTCATTTATTCTTTTTCTAAATATATTAAAAATGGAAATGAGCAACCATGTTCAGTCCAGGTTGTGAACCTGCCTAGTAATAAATCTGTCATGTTTGGCATGCCATTGGAGCTCAATAAAATGCACTGTTATTGTTCTTAGCAAAAGTAAAATGTTGTTATAGAAAATATTTGCCATTTGGCAGTGTCCTTTCAAGTTGGACAAACAGTTAAACAGCTGCCTTAACAGCTGTATTCCAATCGGCAGCCAAGAGTGGCAGCAACATAGACTGGCTGATTATCCTCCCAAAGGACAGACATTCTGCCTTCATTTCTTGATCAGTTTCAACACTTCACAGCTCAGAAATGAGAACATTTAATCCTGTACTGTTTAGCTTGCAACACAGTCAAGTACAGTATTCAGAAAATTAACATAAAGGGGTCAGTCTTTGACAACTGTCCATGAAATGAATCCAACCCAGAGAAATACATGCCTGCTGAGCAGTCACGTCTAGGTTTAAAGAGACAACTGTTTATTTGGAGGGGTATGGGAGGTGTGCTTCATTTACTCAGAACCTACCGTGTGTCAGGCAAGCACTGGGAACTCATTTAGTCTTAGAAAAGAGATTGCAAGGAAAGAGAATTTCTTCAATCATGTTTCTAAAAATAAGTACACTTAATTATTTGTAATTCATAATTACATATAATACATAATTTTCATGCATTTAAAACGTGGTTAAAATTTAAGACAAAAATATTAAGATCAGCTTGAGCAAGGTTTGGGGGTGTTCAATGTGTGGTTACAGCAGGCTTGGATGGGGATAAAGCAGACACCTTTATAAGAGAAATACTGAGTAACTATTTTAAAAGTTTCAAGGTGATGAGTAAAATAATAGAAATGCATCTAGATGAGTTCATATCCTTTGTAGGGACATGGATAAAGCTAGAAACCATCATTCTGAGCAAACTATCACAAGGGCAGAAAACCAAACACTGCATGTTCTCACTCATAGGTGGGAATTGAACAATGAGAACACTTGGACACAGGGTGGGGAACATCTCACACACCGGGGCCTGTCGTGGGGTGGGGGGAGTGGAGAGGGATAGCATTAGGTGATATACCTAATGTAAATGATGAGTTAATGGGTGCAGCACACCAACATGGCACATGTATACATATGTAACAAACCTGCATGTTGTGCACATGTACCCTAGAACTTAAAGTATAATAAAAAAAGGAAAAAATAAAAATAAAATAAAAATATCCATACCTATTAAAAAAAATGTATCCTAGAGCTTTCCAAAGAAGTGGGAGTAAGGGGTGAGATAGGACTTTTAAATCCAATAAACAGTGGTCCCCAACCTTTTTGGCAAAAGGGATTGGTTTCATGGAAGACAATTTTTCCATGGATGGGAAGCAGCGGGTGGCTGGGCGGAGGGATGGTTTCAGGATGAAACTGTTCCACCTCAGATCATCAAGCATTAGATTCTCACAAGGAGCATGCAGCCTAGATCCCTCACATGAACAGTTCACAGTAGGGTTCATGCTCCTATGAGAATCTAAATGCTGCTACTGATCTGACCGGAGGAAGCTCAGGTGGTAATGCTTGCTTGCCTGTGCTCACCTCCTGCTGTGTGGCCCAGTTCCTAACAGGCCACTGATCAGTACTGGCCCATGGTCTGGGAGTTGGGGACCCCTGCAATAGAAGGTAAGAAAAGTGGTGGTGGGGGGAACAAAAAGAAGTATGGCAGAATTAAGTTCAAATGTAACAGTAATTATAATAAATGTAAATAGTTAAGCTCATCAAAATACATAAATCAGCACAGCTTCAAGTGTTTTAAAGGCTCCCAAAGCTTGATAATGTGATACGTACCAAAATAAAACAATTATTTTTATTCTAGCAAATGCCAGAATTTAAACTGATAAGCATACTGGTCCCATATCACTGTGGGCCAATCCAATTCTCTTTATTGATCTGCACAGATAGACACTCTGTAACCTTCTTGGGTAAACATTTTTGATGTGTAGTCATCTTGATCATCAAATGCTTTCAAACCATCTATGCTTTCAAATGAAATACATTACATGCCAGCTTCTGCATTAGTAGGGGTGTGGCTAAGCCATTGTAACAAAAAGACACCATCACCAGTGGCTAAAAGAACAAACTCATGCCTATAATCCCAGCACTTTGGGAGGCTGAGGTGGGTGGATCACTTGAGGCCAGGAGTTTGAGACCAGTCTGGCCAACATGGTGAAACCCCACCTCTACTAAAAATACAAAAACTAGCCAGGCATGGTGGCATACGCCTGTGATCCCAGCTACTCAGGAGGCTGAGGCAGAATGACTTGAACCCGGGAGGCTGAGGTTGCAGTGAGCACCACTGTACTCCAGCTTGGGTGACAGAGTGAGGCTCTGTCTCCAATCAATCAATCAATCAATCGATCAAAGAAAAAAGATCTTTTAAGTCTCTCTAACCTAACGGTGCTAATGTAAATGGTCTGGGGTTGTAGAGCAGCCCCGCTACTAAACGGGCACTCAACAGCCCGGGTTCCTTCCAAGTCTGCTTCACCATCCCCTAGGCATTGTTCAGATAAACACATTAGTGTTTTCCCTTCATTGTGTCTATAGAACATGGGGGACATGAGATAAATATATTTGATAGTCTGAGTTGAATAAACCTGCTTCTACTTCTAGTTTGCTGAGAGGCTTATTTTACTTTTTCTTGAAAGGGTGAATTATGTCAAATGCTTTTTCTGCATCTATTAATCATGTGATCTCCCTCATATATTTGTTAATGTGGTTAATTTCACAGATTTTCAAAAGTTAATCCAAAATTGTGTTTTTAGAATAAACTCCATTTGGTCATAATTTGTTATCTTTTTTATAGAAAAATGTATTCCATTTTCTACTATGTTTTTTAGAATGTTTGTATTTATGTTCATGAGAGACATTGGCTTGTCATTTTTCTTATAATGTTTTTGTGAAATTTTGGTATCAACATTATGCTGGCCTCATAAGACATGTTGTGAAGTGTTCTCTATTTTCTGAAGAAGGTTTATAATTGCTATATTTTTCCTTAAATGTTTGGAATAAATCACCTCTGAAATATAGTAAACTGAAGTTTTCTATATGGGAGGACTTCAATTACAGATTCAATTTTTTAAACAGATATATAACTATTCAATTTTCTATTTATTTTTGTGTTCATTTTATTAAGACTTTTAAAAGAACATTTTGATATATAAGCACATTTCATCTAAGTAGATGAATTTTGGGGGGATGTGAGGTTTTTCATAGTATCATACTTTTTAACAGCTTTGTTGAGATATAATTAACACACCATCTGATTAACTCACATGAAATGCACAATCAATGCTTTTTATTTAGTATATTCACAGAGTTGTGCAATCACTACCACAATCAATTTTAGAACATTTCATTATCCTAAAAAGAAACCCTATTGCCATTACCAGCCACTCCTCATTTTTCTCTAAGCTACCTCTTCTCCCTAACAATAAGCAACCACTAATTGACTTTCTGTCTCTACAGATTTATATGAACATTTCATATAAACAGAACCATACAATATGTAGTCCATTGTGACTGGCTTCTTTCACTTAGCATGTTTTCAAGGCTCATCCTTAGCATGTATCAGCACTTCATTCATTTTTAATGGCTGAATAATATTCCATTGAACAACTATACTACATTTTATTTGTTCATCAACTGATGGACATCTGGGTTGTTTCAATTTGTGGGCAATTATAAATAACATTGCTATGAACATTCATATACAAGGTTTTGTGTACATCTGTTTTCATTTCCCTTGAGTATATGTGTAGGAGTGGAATTACAGGGTAAATATATTTGACCTTTGAGAAACTGCCAGACTTTTCCAAAGTGGTTGTACCATTTTACATTCCAATCAGCCATGTATGAGAGTTCCAATTTCTCCACAGCCTTGCTAACACTTGTTACTATCTGTCTTTTTAATTTAAGCCATACTAGTTGGTATGAAGTGGTATCTTATTGTGGTTTTAATTTGCATTTCCCAGTGGCTAATGATGTCAATCATCTTTTCACATGCTTATTGGCCATTTGTATGTCTTCTTTGGAGAAATGTCCATTCAGATCCTTTGCCTATTTTTAATTGGATTATTTGTATTTTATTGATGAGTTGTAAGAGTTCTTATATATCCTAGATACATATCTCTTATCAGATACACAATTTGCAAATATTTTCTTCCATTCTGTGGGTCATCCTTTCACTCTCTTGATGTTGTCCTTTTAAGCTTCTTATCTTTTTAATATTTATAAAATGTGTAGTGCTGCCTCCTTTTATATTCCTGATATTGGTAATTTCTGTACTTTTTTTTTTTTTTTTTTTAGATGAAGTCTTGCTCTGTTGCCCAGGGTGGAGTGCAGTGGCATAATCTCGGCTCACTGCAACCTCCGCCCCACAGGTTCAAGTGATTCTTTTGCCTCAGTCTCCTGAGTAGCTGGGATTACAGGCAGGTGCCACTTCGCCTGGCTAATTTTTGTATTTTTAGTAGAGACAGGGTTTCACCATGTTGGCCAAGCTGGTCTCGAACTCCTAGCCTCAGGTGATCCACCTGCCTTGGCATCCCAAAGTGCTGGGATTACAAGCATGAGCCACCATGCCCAGTTTGTGCTTGCTCTTTTATCTTGATCAGTCTTATTAGAGATTTATCAATTTTATTAATATTTTCAAAGAACCAGTATTATTGAGTTTTCTCTAGGTTATTCATGTCTGCCTTTTCTTTTACTGATTTCTGCTCACCTAACTTAGTAGATCATTGCTTTTACTATCTTGAGTTTAATTTGCTTTTCTTTTTCCAGCTCTTGAGATGGATGTTTAGATAAATAATTTTTAACCTCTCATGTAATGTATTTAATATTATAAGTTTCCCTCTAAGCACTATTCTAGCTACATCGCAGAAGTTTTTAATGTTGTGTTTTCACTATATTTTAAGTATTTTCTAATTTCTATTATGATTTCTTCTTTGACATAAGAGTTACTTAAAACTGGTTCTTTCTGTTATGGTTTCTAGTATGATTCCATTGTGGCCTGAGAACATCCTCCGTATGACTTCAATTTTTAAAAATATGTCGAGCTTGCTTTATAACCCAACATATGGTTATTTTGGTAAATGTTTCATGTATACTTGAAAAAATGTGTATTGATGTTGGGAATAGTGTTTTATATATGTCAATTAGATCACATTGGCTAGTCATGTTCAAATCTTTTATATCCATTGATGTAATCACTGATTTTTTAAAGGATATATGAGCTAGGTATATTAAAATCTTATTACAGCGAATTTACCTATTTCTCCATTTTGTCCTCAACACTTTAGTTTTATATATATACATATATATTTTAAAATTTTTATTTTATTTCTTGAGACCGAGTTTTGCTCTTGTTGCCCAGGCTGAAGTGCAGTGGCGCAATCTCGGCTCACTGCAACCTCCACCTCCTGGGTTCTAGTGATTCTCCTGCCTCAGCCTCCTGAATAGCTGGGATTACAGGCATGCGCCACCACACCTGGCTAATTTTTCTATTTTTAGTAGAGATGGGGTTTTTCCATGTTGCTCAGGCTGGTCTCAAACTCCTGACCTCAGGTGATCCACCTGCCTCTGCCTCCCAAAGTTCTGGGATTACAGGTGTGAGCCACCATGCCCCGCCCATCGTAAGGTATTTATTCTTTGGCTAGTGTTTTTTTGTTTTTTAACTGAAGATTTAGTTCTACCCTTTTAGAGGTTTTAGTCTAGCTCTTTAACCTCCTGCAGCTTCAAAATCTGGCAAATGTCTAGAGAGGAAAGCTGGCCAAGTGTTTTGTGCTGGCTTCCTCTCTCCTGTGGGGTGTTGTCTCCTAAGCTAATCTCAGATTTTACCTGCCTTTCCAACTTCCTTTTTAGGTGTGCCTTCTGAGCCTTTTTATTGACAGCTTGACATTTCTCTTTTTCCTCATCTCTGAAATTCTGTCCTTCAAAGGTTCGAACTTAGTTTCCCACCCCATGAAAGTTCAAATCTGGCAAAAATTTGAGGGAGAGAACTGTCATATATTTGACGCAGTTCCTCTTTCTAGCAGTGTTTATCTTTTAAGCATGGCAAGACTGCAGATTTTACTTTGCCTTTCTAGACCAGCCCCCCACTCTCCTTCACACCTTGGCATTCAGCAAATCTCCAACGGGTATATTTCAGACATTAGATTCAAATCTGCCATTCCTGCAGCCATGGCCTTCAAAAGTCTCCCTGGTTTCTCTTTGTCGCATTTGGGTTCTTATGCCAAAACTGTCACTGTGACTAGAATTGGTAGATTGGCTAAGGAAGCAAATAGCCAGGGACTGTCAACTCACCTAGGAAGGCTCTTTCATTTCTGGAATTTTGGTTCTTCTAGTCTTTGTTGCTTCTGTAACCATCCAATGTCTTTCAACATATGACAGTAACTTAACTGTTTTAATGATGTGGCCTTTACTAAATCTTACCCAAAGTAGCCAGGCACAGTGGCTCACACCTGTAATCCCAGCACTTTGGCGTAATCTTGGCTCACTGCAACTTCTGCCTCCTGGGTTCAAGCGATTCTTCTGCCTCAGCCTCTTGAGTAGCTAGGATTACAGGCGCACATCACCATGTCCGGCTAATTTTTGTATTTTTAGTAGAGACAGGGTTTCACCATGTTGGTCAGGCTGGTCTCAAACTCCTGACCTCATGTTCCGCCAGCCTCAGCCTCCCAAAGTGCGGGGATTATTGGCATAAGCCACTGCGACCGGCCCCAAAGAAACTTTCTTAAACTTTGGCTCCCACCGCTCCATATTATTATCTCTTTTACCTCAAATAATAATAAACCACCTCATTATCTGTTCATGGAATCGTTTTTTTAAAAAATTACCAAAGATCAAAAGAAGCATGTGTGAAAGCAAAATGTACACACTGCTCTGCTGTTATCAGAGCATTATCAACATGTACATTGTAGTCAGAAAATATCTTGCACTCTGAGAGAAATAAGCAAACAAAAACAGGGTCACTGTCATTCATTTTCCCAAAATAAAATAATCCTTAAGTTTTGTTTATAATTTACTAATTCCTTTAATAAAAGCAATTTTATTGCCAACTTTTGCAATGAGAATAGATGAAAATCTGTGATGACCTTTGTGGCTATGACAATCATGTGAGAAAATCGCTGTCTTTTCTACCGTGATTAGACAACTACAAACTTGGTAATACTGGTAATTTTGTGGGGTTTTTTCCTTTTTTTTGTTTTTGTTTTTTGTATTTCTTTATTTGATGAGCCAGTCCTTTTAAAACTTGGAGTTGCTTGCAAACTTTCCTTGAAAGTAAACTCTCCCCCCTAAATCCTTTGTCTATATTTGACAATTGTATAGATTCCTCTAAGATGTTGTGTATCCATCAACCAGGGTAAAGTCCACCACATTGTCCATGAAGAGAAACTCAAGGGCTGTTTGAGGTATACATTTTCCAGTCTTGAGGCAATAAAGTCTTAATCTAGTTGATTCAAGTTCTTTTTCTGGCTCTTCATATGTTTTTTGCTTCCTGGCCAAGTCTGCTTTTGACACTAGTTCTGATTTGTAAACAGCCACTTATTTCTCCTTTGGTGGCAGCAATGTTGAAAATACACATTTTAATGGTCGATCCGTTCTTTGTGAGGCAACAATGACAGGACATCTGATTGTACGTTGTTTTTGTCTTGAGGATTCTGTTATCTTCTGTCATCTAAGATACATCTTTTCTTTGCATCTGGGTCTTAAGACATGAGTTTGGTCAAATTGATAGGTTGCACTAGTAGGTTGGAAAGTTGCTCATATCACTCCCTACATCACTGATTTACTTTCTCTCTCATCTTCTGACCATTGACGAAACTTGTTTTTCATTTTTGTGTGCCACTATGAGTTCAAATCAATTAAGAAAAATATTTTTGTGGCCACAGGAATGTAGAGAAGCCCTTGGAGATCTGGAGCTGCTACCATCAACCAATGACTCATGCTTTTTGTACTTTTATTACATTTGATCTATCTGTGGCTAATGTTATAAACTAAGGCTGGTAGTTCTGTGTATTGCTATTATTTTTTGAGATAGGGTCTTACTCTGTCTCCCAGGTTGGAGTGCAGTGGCATGATCATGGTTCACACAGCCTCCATCTCTAGGGCTCAAGCAATCCTCCCATCTCAGCCTCCCAAGTAGCTGAAACTACAGGCGTGCATCACTATGCCTGCCTAATTTTTAAATTTTTTTTGTAGAGATGAGGTCTCACTATGTTGCCAAAGCTGGTCTCAAACTCCTGAGCACAAGCCATCCTCCCACCTCAGCCTCCCAAAGGACTTGGATTACAGGCGTGAGCTACCACGCCCAGCCTGCGTATTAATTTTTAAAAAGCATCTTTTTTCTTCTCAAAAAGGAAGGCATAGTTCTTTGTAATAGTCCATTTGTAATTACACAGCTTTCTTTCTCTGAAGTCAACGTCCTTTCTCCCTCAGAAATATGTTGGAGATTGAACAGTCAGAAAAAACCATCATTTGAACACACTATTTAGGGCTATCTAATTCCAACAGACAAATCTACTATGAAAAAGAACAAAATATACACAGTGAACAAACTTGGAAATTGTTTTCATGTCACTTTAGAGCAAAGGGTAGAAACTTTACAGAAGGTTTTGCTTGGTTTGTGTGATCATTCTACAAATAAGCCTGGATCTGTGATGGGATAGGAATGATTGCTGCCGGCTTGTCTGGAACATTATGACCTCTGCAAGAAATCTGAAAAGTTCTCAGTGCATAATATACTCTCTCCCTTCTCAAAAGAAAAGAGTAAAGTATCCATCTTAGACACTGTAATTTATATCCATTAGGCCCTATCTCCTAACATTGTTTCATTGGAGGTTAAGTTTCCAACACAAGGTTTTTTTGTTGTTGTTGTTGTTTTGAGACCAAGACTCACTCTATGGCCCAGGCTGGAGTGCAATGGTATGATCTCGGCTCACTGCACCCTGTCTCCTGGGTTCAAGCGATTCTCCTGCCTCAGCCTGACGAGTAGCTGGGACTACAGGTGCGTGCCACCACACCAAGCTAATTTTTTTTTTTTTTTTTTTTAGTAGAGATGGGGGTTTCACCATGTTGGAGGCTGGTCTCGAACTCCTGACCTCAAGTGATCCACCTGCCTTTGCCTCCCAAAGTGCTAGAATTATAGGTGTGAGCCACTATGTTCAGCCCCAACACTTGGCTTTTGAGTGACATACTGAAATCATAGCATGTGGCTGATGTTCTATTTCTAATGGACATATAAGAAAAATTCTGCTGGGCACAGTGGCTCATGCCTGTAATCCCAGAGCTTTGGGAGGCTGAGGTGGAAGGATTGCTTGAGCCCAGAGTTTGAGACCAGCCTGGGCAGCAAAGTGAGACCCCGTCTCCTCAAAAAAAAAATTTTTTTTGCAGTAAGCTTTGATTGCATTCACTCCACTCCAGCGTGAGTGACAGAACAAGACCCTGAAAAAAAAAAGAAAGGTAGGGGGTGGGTCGGCGGGGGGAAGGAAAGGAAAGATTCCTTTCTTCTTTATCTCAAACTCTCAATAGGCTACCCTTGAATAAACTGGAAGGAAATAATATTCTTTAAATGGTCTCATGTTCCAACTGACCTTTTAGGATTCAGGAAAAAGAATAATAAAAATTATTAATACAACTTGTAAGTAATACAGTGTCAGGAAAATGCAAAAATAATACTGTAGAAAATAACATTTAAAAGTACACAAACAATGGTATACATGGTTAAATATTACACAAAAGTATCCCTTTACTTTTCATAGACGTGGCTATTTGCATAGGTTCAAAAAAAAATGTTCTCCTTCCTACCAGGCAATAATTAACAAATCACTTTTGTAACCATGACCATGCCACACATCTCATTAAAGTAGATATGGCAAACCCATTATTAAGCAAAGCAGTCCAAGCAACTTGGCTGAGGTAAATTGACTAGTTCTTGGTTCCTGACTTCAGTATAGTATGTGGGCAGTATCTTACACATAAAGTAATGACAACCTCTTGGGCTTGAAAAAGCCTCCAGACAAAGTTAACTCCTATGTTGTAGTAACACATGGCCCTAGTTTTATTAACTAGACTTATAAGAAGGTCTTTGTATATTAAGCGTAACCTTTTATCACACTCACATAATAAAACTAGTCATCAAATTAATGATACTAAATCAGAAAATCACTAAGCAAATTTATGGCCAATTCCATGCTTTAGGAGGAAATTTGGAGGCAAGACTGACACCTCAACCAGAGGCCATGATAGGTAAGCAATACACATCACTTTTGGGTCAGAAAACAAAAAACAATACCGCAGTAAAGGATCAACATAGCAAGTCTTGATTGTGTAAACTTTTCACATTCCAAAGAAATGTTTGTCCTGTGCCCAGATTCAAGATAACCTCTAAGTCCTTGGACTATCCTGCCTGATGTGAATGTTTTAATTTACCTGGGGGCCTTAGGCCATACTAGGTAGTCTAAACTAACAACGTGATTGATGGTGAGGTCCTTAGGCCATGTAGTATCAGCTCCATCTTTGGAGGGGCTGAAAACTGAAGGTCAGCCACATAGGCTATAAGCCATGCTATGCCTACGTGAGCAACCTTCAAGAAAAAATCTGGACACCAAGGCTTGGTAGAGCTTCCCTGGTTAGCAATTCTCCAAGAATGTTGTCACACATTGTTGCTGAGAGAATTATGGGCTGTCTACATGACTTCACAGGTGAAGGACAACTGGAAGCTTGTGCCTGGTGTCCCCCGGACTTTGCCCTATGTGCCTTTTTTCAGTTGCTGATTTTAATCTATATTCTTTTGCTATAATATACCATAACCATAACTTAACAGCTTTTCTGAGTTCTGTGAGTCCCTCCAGTGAATCACTGATCCTGAAGGTGGTCTTGGGGACCACCCAAGATAAAACACTGAGGTAAGGTTAACAAAAAAAAACAGTCACCACCCTGTCTAGTTCTCATTTCCCATGTAAATGAAACCTTGAGCCTTTCCTGTAAGTTACTGTTTAATAACTATATCCCTGGTCTTGGCAATGCTGATATCTAAGGATACATGATGACCTCTGATATGATGATTATTTGAGGAAACTGTTTTCCACCATGAAAAGAATAACTAAACTTGGTGACTTTGGTAATTTTGTAGGTTTTTTCATTTTTTAATTTGATAAGCCTGTCCTCCTAAAGCTTGTACTCCCTTGCAAGACTTCTTTGCATATAAACTCCTAAATGCTTTAGTCTTTGAGTGGTTTATGTTTTTTATTTCTGTAGATGGCAGTTTAAACTGATAGTATTTTAGTAGAATGGTTTAAGAGAATCAAACTCTAGGCAGGGCGCGGTGGCTCATACCTGTAATCCCAGCACTTTGGGAGGCTGAGGCGGGCAGATCACCTAAGGTCAGGAGTTCGAGACCAGCCTGGCTAACATGGTGAAACCCCGTTTCTATTAAAAATGCAAAAAAAAAAAAAAAAAAAGCCAGGTGTGGTGATGCATGCTTGTAATCCCAGCTACTTGGGAGGCTGAGGCAGAAGAATCGCTTGAACCTGGGAGGCGGAGGTTGCAGTGAGCTGAGATCGCGCCGTTGCACTCCAGTTTGGGCAACAAGAGCGAAACTCCGTCTCAAAAAAAAAAAAAAAAAAAAAAAGAATCAAACTCTACTTTGTGGCATTATTTATGGAAATGCTCTGAGAATGAGAAATCACAGGCAAATATCCTACCCAAACACCAAAGGCACAGCCCTCTTTCGACTTGAGAGCCATTCTGTAAAAGAACAAAGAAAAAAGAACCCTGTTTGAAATTTTGGCTTAAGTGTCCACCATTTAAATCATACCTTGAGAGAATCAAAGAATGTCATACTGATATAAATTTTTCTAAGTTTATCAAAAGAGAAGTTATATACATAAAATAGAATAAGTTTTTTAAAAAATCAATTATTTTTGAGATTAAAGTAAAAGCAGATATCTTTAAAGTAACTTCTTTTTAACTCTGGTACTGACTTTCCCAGCTTTAAATTGGTAGCTTGGTTCATTTCAGGGAAAATGAAGGCAATAATCCTTTTTATGTGTTCAAGCATTTCGACAGTGCTATTCTCTCACATGTATTACATATTTTGGATAAGCTATCTCTGAAAATATTTTGTAAGATATTAAAGATACTTTTGCTAGAAATTGTAAGTTATAAAACCATAAATGTTCCACAGAATTCTCAAGAGCTTTTTAAAATTTAATTTTAAGTGGGTTTCCTGTGCACCAAAATGGTTTATGTTTTAAATAACACATTTGTAAAGTTAAAAGGATCTACAGTGATGAAGAGTGAAATACTTTCCAATTCACCAAGATTCTGGACAATTGCCCTGTAAACATCAATCTTGTATTTCAGGCATGAAATGATTCACATTCTCTACTAGGTTCAGTAACAGGTTTTTCCAAGAAATACCAAAGGTCAATGTGCATTTAACTTTAAGGCAAACTAACAACAACAACAACAACAACAACAACAACAACAACAACAAAATGCCTCTCAAGGTTTTTTAGAACCTATCCTAAAATTTACTTAATTACATTAAGCCAAGTCAGGTTGAAAAGTACATTATTTTATGTTATTTTAGCTGACTGGAAGGTCTGGCTCACTTTACAATCCTCTGTTCTTAAAGACTAAGATTTCTTTCTTTAATTGTTTAGGTTAACTTTAGTAATTCGTAGTGGTGAAAAAACTTTTACAAGTGGGTAGAATCCCATTATAATAGGATTATATTTGGTGGCCTTATTATTGCTCATTACCCTATAACACTTCTTTCTACCTTCTGACCATAGTCCAGAGCAAAGTGGCTTTGCTGATATGGTTATAAGAAATCTATTAAATAGGATATTAAAAGCCAAAGAAATTCTCTCAGGAGTTAGTTTATTTAATGAAGCTATCTTTCAGGTAAGATATTTATCCACTTACTCATTTTAAAATATTCAATCAGGTTGATTGCTCAGTAAGATGACATGTTTTTAAAGAGTACTACATTGGTGGTATTATCAGGTTTTAAATTTTTATGGTGCCACTGACTGTTGATGCTCAGAAAAATAGGGTTTGTCAAATGACAGATCTTTGCTCTCTTCAGACTGGAGACATGCAGATAGTTTTTCTCCCACAAATCTCACATCCTTATTGGTTGTAAAACTATCTGAAGCACCTACAGAGCAAATTTCTTTCCTAATCATAAGACTCATGCTTGGTTAGATTTTACCCAGAGGTAGCATAATGAGGTCATTTTGTTAAGGGATTCATGTTGAATATATTTATTGCCCACATTAGAAAAGCAATATTTCTCTAATGTAAGTTGGCTAGTGTTTGAAAATTGTATTCTGTAGACCAGGAAATGCAATAGTATTGATTAAAATGAGACTTCTTATCTGTAAAACACATGAAACAATATTTCTGGAATAAACAATAGATTGGAACATCCATAACAGGGGACTTGGGAGTATTCCTATTTTAAATTGGCTATTCCACTTTTCTCCACATCCTTCAAATTCATTCTCACTGAATACTTATTAAGAGCCAATTTTTTCTTCCCCAAAAAACACTTAGGGCTACATTAAAAATGACAACCTAGTACTCACAAAGTTTTACAAAACATTAGCTACCGTAATTATGTGTGATGCACTCTGATCTTTTTTTTTTTTTTTTTTTTTTGCTGATGGAGCCTCACTCTGTTGCTCAGGCTAGAGTGCAGTGGCACGATCTCAGCTTACTGCAACCTCCGCCTCCCTGGTTCAAGCAATCCTCTGGCCTTAGCCTCCCGAGTACCCGGGATTACAGGCACATACCACCATGCCCAGCTAATTTTTGTATTTTTAGTAGAGATGGGATTTCACCATGTTGCCCAGGGTGGTCTTGAACTCCTGAGCTCAGGCAATCCACCCGCCTCAGCCTCCTAAAGTGTTAAGATTTTACAGGCTTGAGCCATTGCGCCTGGCCACATTTTCAATACTATTTTATATCATTTAAAAAATGCTGACCAGGCACGGTGGCTCACGCCTGTAATCTCAGCACTTTGGGAGACCGAGGCGGGCAGATTGTCTGAGTTCAGGAGTTCGTGACCAGCCTGGGCAACACAGTGAAACCCCATCTCTACTAAAATACAAAAAATTAGCAGGGCATGGTGGTGCACGCCTGTAATCCCAGCTACTTGGGAGGCTGAGGCAGGAGAATTGCTTGAACCTGGGAGGCGGAGGTTGCAGTGAGACGAGATTGTACCATTGCACTCCAGCCTGGGTGAAGGAGCGAGACTCCAATCTCAAAAAAAAAAATAATAAAAAATGCTGGTAGTGACCCGCTAAATTGATTTGACAATCCACCGGTATGATATGACTGTATGTACTATGAAAAACACTGACTGGATCCAACCAGTGAGGAGGCTGAAGTATGCAGAAATTGAGTGGCTTAAGTTCATAAGGGAAGTATTGACTTACAATTCTGTGCAAGTCAATACTTGGCCTCTAGAATATAACCTTTCTGTATAATTCTTATTGTTCTGTTTTAGTCTAAGTGATCATTGCTTGATTTTCCCCCACTTCTCCATTTACCTCATTGTTTCATACCCACTTTTTCCACTCATGACTTTGAATTTGATTATAGACTGGCTATGGCCGGCATTATGTTTGAAATTACTAAAGGAACTGGTATCTTCAATCAAGAAGCCTAATAAAGAGTGAAAATCCTAGACGAATACTGCTACCAGGCAAAAAATTTAAAAAGGTGAAGGTATATAAATCAAGATAGATAGAAAATGAAGAAATTACAAACAGGCCAACTTCTAAAGCACTTTATCAGTAGATGAGAACAAACATTTAGTAGGCAAATAAATATTTGAGCATCTGCTCTGTGGTGGTCATTATGCCTTTCATGTCACTTACTGTTTTCTTCCTTTTAAATATATATATGTCTTATCTCTCCCTCAAGACTATAAGCAACTTGAAAACGGAATTCCATAGTAGCTAATACAGTACTTTGAGATCAATAATTAGAGATCAATAAATACTCACTGATGAACAAGTCAAACATACCAATATCCAAATAAAGAACTCTTGGCTCTCAAACCTCTTCCTCTTAGGATAGTATCAAAGAAAGCACCATTCTGGTGCCCACTGTTGGTGGAACCACATCCTGCCCCTCCCCAAACAAACAATACTGGGCTATTCCTTTTTTTGTTTTTTTGCTTTGAGGCAGAGTCTTGCTCTGTCGCCCAGGCTGGAGTGCAGTGGCACAATCTCGGCTCACTGCAACCTCTGCCTCCCAGGTTCAAGCAATTATTCTGCCTCAGCCTCCCGAGTAGCTGGACTGCATGCTACCATGCCCGGCTAATTTTTTTGTATTTTTAGTAGAGACAGGGTTTCACTACGTTGGCCAGGCTGGTGTTGAACTCCTGACCTCAGGTGATCCGCCTGCCTCGGCCTCTCACAGTGCTGGGATTATAGGCCTAAGACACAGTGCTCGGCCCCAAATGGGAAATGGATCCATCTATATCAATAAGAAGAGCACTCCCAATAAACCTACCAGGAAAAAAAAATCACCTAATTCTTTAAGTAAACAATCTACAGCAAAAGTAACAACAAACTCTGGCCCAGACATTATTTTAAGTGTTAAATTTGTATTTTTCTATGTCTCTCCTTACAGGAAAAAAAAAAAAAACAAAAACGAATTGAAAGACAAAGTTACATGAAAACAAGTAGATGGAATATGAAGAAAAAGGCTGAGGCATTGAGAAGGTCTATTTAATTACCAAGAAGTAAATTTATTTTCAGATGAGTGACAGTCAATATTATTTTTATTTATCCTCATCTCACTTTAATTAAAAGATGCAATGGCACGCATAAAGAGTTTTTTAAAAATCTCACAGTTGCTATTATGCCTTAGTGAGGGTTGTCTTGTCATATGTCTGAGTGTCAGCTTATACTTATCTAAACGTCACCTACAATTAAATGTTCTCAGTAGACAAAGCTTTAGTTACAGCTGAATAGAGTTACAGGAAACCCCATTAGGAGTTTCATTATTTACGCTACACCAATAATGGCAGCTGTTGCATTTCTGTCCACAATGCACACTCCTTCCATTGTGCGTAACTAACTGGCCTCTTCCCCTCTTAGATTGATTTCTCACATTACAAGTAAAATTTCTATTTAATTTTTGATCTCTTATCATAGATTAAGAATACACATTTAGGCTGGGCGCGTTGGCTCACGCCTGTAATCCCAGCACTTTGGGAGGCTGAGGAGGGCGGATCACCTGAGATCAGGAGATCAAGACCAGCCTGGCTAACACGGTGAAATCCCGTCTCTCTTAAAAATACAAAAATTAGCTGGGTGTAGTGGCAGGTGCCTGTAATTCCAGCTACTCGGGAGGCTGAGGCAGGAGAATAGCTTGAACCTGAGAGGTGGAGGTTGCAGTGAGCTGAGATCGTGCCACTGCACTCTAGCCTGGGTGACACAGTGAGACTCCATCCCCACCAAAAAAAAAAAAAAAAGAATATACACTCATAGTTAAAATTACACTTTTAAAGTAAGAGAGCTCTCATATCTACCTGCAGGTATAGAAAAAAAGGAATAAAGTAAGAAAGCTACCAAAAAAGCTCAAAAATAATTTTCAAGTACATTATCTACATTATCCCAGCCAGTTAGCTTACTATGTACTAAGTATCTCCCACTTTAATCTTAACATTGTTGAAAACTGAACATTTCCCTCTGACCCCCGTCTTTGTCTACAACCTAATAAAAATGGCTGAGTTGCCAATGATCCACTCAAGTACAGTTAATTCAGGATTCCAACTCCCATTTCCAGTATCAGAATATAGTCACAATACCTGCTGCTTCAAACACTGGAACTTTCTGGCTTCAGTTTCATCAAAATTGAGACCTGCCTTGGCTAGAAAATTCCAATTCCATTATTTCAATTTGTAATTACATAAAAGCCAAACAACTGTTTTTTACTTAAGTGAACAAAATCCGTGAAATCATACCAAGTTCCTGCTAGACACAGCACAGCTGTGAGGTTGCTATAGCAACTCTTGTACACCGACCGTAGACTGACTGCTCCATCCAGGAAAGAAATCTTTTGCTCCACCCCCTGAGGAGTCAAAGGCTCTGGCAAGCAGGCAGTCTGTGAGTTCAGTAGCTGTGATGAAGCAACAAGACACCATTCTTCATTGTCTCTCAATAATAAATGTCACCTCAACAACCACATCATACTCCAAACCTATTTGCTGTGTGTGGTTATATATTTCAGCACAATGACAGGACTGTGTTCTTTACCCCTTCCCATTAGAAACCTGGGCTAGGAAAGATGCCAAAGCCATTTCCCTTCAGGCACACAGAAAGAGACAAAAACCAAAATAAGTGAGAATATTCCCACTTTTACCAATAATATATTTAGGTGTTTGCTTTTAGGCTTCAACCCATGCAAACATGTGTTCTACTTTTTTTTTTTTTTTGCCACTCAGATTCAAAAAATATTTATTGAGTGTTTATAAAGCGTCAACTCTTCTGTGGGTGCTTTCCCATGTTATTTCATTAACTCCTCACAACAAATTAGTATAGTCCTGTGAGGGAGATATTAGTATAATCCTCACTTTACAGATGAGAAACTGAGGCTCCAGAAAGTTATCTGACTTGTCCAAGCTATTAAATGGTGGAGTCCCAGAATCTGAAACCAAGTTTCCTAGCTCTGAAGTTGTGGTTTTTTCTACTACACTGGACTAATTTTTAAGAAAATTCTCAGTTGAAATATTCCATGTTCCTAAAACGGTTTTAATTTTTTTTTTTTTTGAGACAGAGCCTTGCTCTGTCACCAGGCTGGAGTACAGTGGTGCGATCTCAGCTCACTGCAACCTCCACCTCCCAGGTTCAAGCGATTCCCCTGCCTCAGCCTCCCAAGTAGCTGGGATTACAGGCACACGCCACCACACCCGGCTAATTTTTGTATTTTGGTAGAGATGGGGGTTCACATGTTGGCCAGGATGGTCTCAATCTCCTGACCTCGTGATCTGCCTGCCTTGGCCTCCCAAAGTGCTGGGATTATAGGTATGAGCCACCGTGCCTGGCCGGTTTTTAAAATTTTAATGATAATTTTTAAAGCAATACATTTTCACAAGTAATGACTTTATTATTAACTAAATATATTCAGCCACCTTCCTAAATGTATAGAAAGCAAAGGCACAGAACTATAGGTCTGCATTATGGTCCTGGTGGATAGCAGAAAGCTAAAAAGTTTAGCAAAAAGCTAAGCTTAAAATATAAAACTCATATCCTCAAGGAGGCAAGGCAAAGTAGAAAAACAGGTAAGGTGATGCAGCTGAGTTTAGATCAAACACCCTATGGAACATCTCCAGGGCTGAGGAGCTAAGGGTGTGAATGAGTGGGGGTGAAAGCTGGCAAAGGGCACATGCACTATTTACAACAGGAGGAAATTTTGATCTCTGCCATTAACTAATTTCAAGGACAATTTCAAGTATCAATGTGCCCATCTTCAGTCACTTCCCCACTTCCAGGTATGGAAGGTCTTCTAACATGGTATCTCTCCTCACCATTAGAATGAATTACAGTTCTCTTCCTCCCCAAAAGATCCATAATTACCAACTTTTTCCTACACAAGCTTCTTGGGAATTTCCTAGGAAAACAGAAAAACTGTCTTTTAAAAATTGCTCTCCTTAGCTTCCCAAGATCCTGACCTAAAAATTCTTTCACATCTATAGCTTGAACATTCCATCAGCTGTGGGTTCAAAGAATTCAGTAAATATGTACTTCCAACTCTGTCCCTTAGGAATCACCATCTCTTAAACTGCTACCCTATATTTAAGCTCCTCCATTCTATTACACCTTTTCTGTCTGTCCTCTATTTCTAATTCAGTTCATGACTCTAGTTCCCCAGTTGCATCAGAAGATTTGAGTGAGAAACCAAGAGTTCAGAAGAGTTGTACTAGTTCCCATAGGCTTCCAGAAAAATGATCAAGTGCAAATTTATTATAAAGCATGCGTACACAATGACATTTGACATTATTGATTTTAAAATATAAAAAATAAAAATATGCCATACTATCCTGAATTTCTGCTGGATGAGGTAATTTAATGCCCAGCTTCCTCTTCTATACTTTCTTGTAAAAAAAAAAAAATACCGCTTTTGTGGGTCCTAGAAATTCAGTCTCAGTTTATACTGATGGACATTACATACAATGCAAAGAATAATAGTCAGCAAAAGTTATAAAAGTTATAAAGTAGTAAGATAAAATTGATCATTGATTTTTTAAAAAAACTAGTTTTGTAAAAGAGAATGGGAATAGCAGAGGAAAGCTTCTGCAACTGAATTACTGTCTCCTAAAAATTAAGTAGCTATAGGTTCCTATTGTCTCATAAAACTTGGATTAAAGACTTCTTCATAAAACTGTGTAACTGTTAAGTTTTTCCTTTTCCAAAAGAGAAAAACATTTCACAGCTCTAAAACAAAATAGAAAGAAGGCACCAGGAAAGCTAAATGATCTTTCTGAACTCTGTTCATTTAACATTGGTTTTTAAGGTTCCAAACCTACTAAATGAAAAGTGGAATGAATGGTACTTGTAGCTCGGATTTAACTCAATTTTGAATATTGTCAATCTAGTACAATTTCTTAAATTTAGCTTAAGATATCTGCAAAGCAAACAATGTTTCCAAGACAAGATGAAGTTATGGGCTTCAATCAGTAAGAAAAATAAAACAGTAATTAATTTATTATTTGGAACCCAGTAGGTCATTAGGCATTAATTTTTAAATACTGCAACTTCATGTTTTATAGAAGCTAGAAACATGATTCAAAATGTCACAAAGTTATATTAAATTAAAACCACTTTAGACAATTCAAGGTATCATTGACAAAGTTCATTAAGGTGACAGTTTTACTGTTTTATTACTGTTCCCACATGATATCATCTCTTCTCAATTTCATTTGAAGATTATGAACTCGTATTGGATGAGAGCTGCTGTTTTTCTGAAAAAGGTTAGTGTCAGTCAAACATTTTCTGGGGATACTTTTTATGTTCTTTGATCCTCTAGGGTAGCTGTCTTCTTGCTGAATACCTGAAGCTTCACTCATCTTTGAGTTTTGAACTTTTTGCAGCAGTTTACGGACCTGGAGAGAAAAAAAAAATCTAACATTTTAGTCAAAAATATACTAAAAATACATTCCAAAATAGGTTGAATTGATGGTTTAAAGTTAAAAAGTTAAAATTGAACATTAAAAAGTTCAATTCAGTAAGTTTTTAATTTATTGAACATCTATTACATGCCTAACACTCTGCTTGTCAGGTAGAAATATAATGAAGAAAAAAGCTCTTACTTTCAAGGAGCTTACTGCTCCTATTAGTGAAAAAAAGCACATATGTGACAACCAGAGAATACTCTGAGCCAGGGTAACTTTGAATAAGACAAAAAGTGTATATGTAAGAAGGCCAAAGTCAGATAAGGTCAACATGGGCTGCAGAGATTGAGGGAAAGGTTGTATATAAGATTTTAAACTGGTAAAAACTAGAGAACAGAGAGGACAGAGAATAACCTTTCAGGTAACATTAACAGCAAAGCAAATAATCAGTTCTAGGAATGAGTATCAAGTTTTGAAAGTTATACACACACACGTGTGCATATGTATGTGTATATGTATATATATATATGTGTGTGTGTGTATAAATATGTGTTTTTTTTTAATTGCCATTCAGTAGTACTTTAAATTCAGGAATACTTTTGTGTACAAATACTTTTGTGTATTCCTGAATTTAAAGTACTACTGAATGAGAGTTTAAAAAAAAGTTAAGGGAATAACTTTATCACCTTGAGTAGTATATGGTAATAGTGGAGGCAGACAGAATTAAACAAAAACAATACATATCAACTAGCCAAAATCCATTTCTTCAAAGTCCAACCCATTACTTAAGCTATTTCACTTGAGCATAGGTCTAATTTGTAGAGCTGATCCAGACTTTGGGGGAGTACCTAGTTCTCTATTTGGCTAACAGTCAATTTTTATTACAGATATTACATTTATCATAATAAAATGCTTAAAATTTATACTGCTATAGCTATTATGGAATATAAATCATGTTTTTCAAAATATAGTATATATATACTACCTGAGTTTTAAAAATGATAATTCTTCTATTCCTTTCAAGTTTCTCCTATGCAATTTCAAGAAAGTGTACAAGTTGTAGAATTTTCACTCCAAAACAATCATACAGAAATTTTTACTTACTATAGCCTTAAGAGCCAGTAAAATAAAAATATTTGTTTTAAAAATTTCACTTCTTTCTTTCTTCCTTTCCTTCTTTCCCACAATAAGAATAAAAGTAATAATATTCTGCATCTTTTATTATTTTCCTATAAAAGGCGGGGAGGCTTATTTGTGACATTCATATATCACTAACTTATATGAATGATGATTTTGTCCATAGGCAGATGGCTACATGATGTGACTTGAGGGTTCCTGGGAAAGGCTCCCTCTGCTTTCTGCTCCAGCAGTGTAATAGTGCTGCAAGTTCAACCTACGGAGTCATTGTCTTGGAATTAAATATTACATTCCATGATTTTTCTGTTAAAATAAGAAAACTGTTAGCTATTCTTAGTTATTACATCTTAACATACAAGTATAGAGTTTTCCTCACCATCCCTGTCCTACTCACTACAGCTAGCTGAGTATAGGACCCCAGGGAATGGAACATAACACAGCTTGTTTTGGGGAAAGGGGAAATCATGCTTTAAGGACTGGGGCACTGCTTGGGAGCCAGGTTTATGTCTGGTAGTGAATGAGAGACCTGCTGACAAAACGGGTATCATTAAGGCATTAGAAGAGAGAAGGAAAATGAAAAAGAATGCTAAAAGGGTAACTGGAGGGCTGCTAAGGCAAGTTTAGTCTGCCTCACAATTTCCCCACAGCAATTTCTGAATACATAACTGAACTTATTTGCTCACTTAAAAAATTTTAACTTGGAGAGTTATGTAGGAGGTCCATGTTATTCCAATGGGACAGATGGCTCTATTCTGTCATAGGCCTAAGGGACTACCATCCATCTTTTCACTAAATCCCATATACAGACCTCAAATTTGGAAAGTCATACAGAGATACAACACTGAATCCAGATATTTTATCTTTTTATTAAAATCTCTTACTAAAGCCTTCTTACACTGTCTTGATGCTTCTTCACTTTGGAGATTTGTTCTCCTTTAATTTCCATTTTCTTGAGTAAACACTCTAGTTCACATTCTATGTCGTCACAGACTGAATGGCTTTCAGTTTTCTTCATTTGTTTCAGTAGTTCTTGGTGCTCCCTATGAAAGAATAGCAAATATTAAGCACTATTATAGTTTATTGCATATATTTCTTTGCCATAATTAAGCAATTTTCTGTTAAATCATAAATTTTAGTCAGTTAAATATTAACCTTTAAAAACAGCCTCTTTCTTTAGGGTTAATTAAATCTATGGTAAATATAACCAGGCTCCTGTGATTTGAAATTAAATACCTTTAGAAATATCTTAAGACTGCTAAGCAACTTTTAAAAACATCCGAATTCCTGATGCTCATAGCTCAATGTAGCAAAATGTGTGATGTCTTTAACAGAGGTATTGAAGGGCTTTCTTCCTCATTATTGATATAGGATCTTTGGAAAAATTCCAGCTGTGGAAGTATCTGCCTGAAAAACTTCCGGATTTGGAGTTAGCCTACTGAAATGCTGTTAATAGAAAGAGTTATATATTCTACAGAGGTCTTAGATCAACTAGCTGGTCAGCCAAATCACGTAGTTCTGGAATTTCTGTTGAATATATATTTAAGCAGGTGGGCACAATATAATGTATCCCATATGGAAATCTTCTTTACTACAGATGCTTCAAAATTTGTAATGCAGACCAGCCAGAGTCTAAAACAAGGAATTACATTCCTACTTGTCTAATGAAATAATTCATTCAGCTAAAAGATTCTAAAACACAAAAGGAGAGCCTTTCTTATAAAAGCTTTTGTGAGTTTTAATCTAAGGTCATCAGATCCTGTATGTTAGAATGATGGTAATATCTATCAGTCCAGATTTTGGGAATACAGAAATACCTTAGAATGAAAAAGTAGTAGCTATAAAGAATTGAAATTTTAAATAGTAATAAATACAATGAAAAATAGTGGCAACAAACTGTCCAAATGGCTAAGTAACGTCTTTAAGAATTTATAAGTGGTATTGTTTTTAAGACTAAGAAGAAAAAGTGATATGGTACTTCTCCTGATAAAGAATAAAAATACTGGCCAGGCACGGTGGTTCATGCTTGTAATCCTAGCACTTTGGGAGGCCGAGGCAGGAGGATTGCCTGAAACCAGGAGTTCAAGACTAGTCTGGGCAACATAGCGAGACACTGTCTCTTAAAAAAAAAAAAAGAATATAAATACTTACATGCTCATTTGGTCCAGCTCATCTTGCATTGCCATCAAAAGTTCAGACAAATTGTCACAAATGGAAATGGACTTTTCTGAGTCAGGAGGAATAGCCTTACACCAGAAAGTTGTTCTAGAAGGCTTGGGGAGACATCTAGTCTCAGTCACGTTAAAAGGTTTCTGAAGGATATGTGGATCACGATGTTGCCTCATCTGCAAAAAGTTTTGCATACTTGCATTCACAGAACAGCTTGCACTGGTACACTTATGGGAAAAGAAACAACTGAGAATAATTTTAAATGACTGAAGATATTTAAATAGCACTTACAACAAAACAGGAGTTTTTTTGAACAACTATCTTCATTTTATCCCCTCTCACCTTTTCAGCCACAAAAGGCAGTGCTCCAAACTTTGAACAAATTTGCCAAGGTGGTCCTCTCTTTATACATTTAGTTTTCTAGAGATTGGCAAGAAAAAAACGTAAACAAGAAATTATTTTAAAAGTTAGTTACAATATGAAGAACTCTCAAAACTCAACAGAAAACAGTGCAACTGGAAAATGGGCAAAAGACATGGACAGAAATTTCATTGACAAGGACATACATATGACAAACATACGAAAAGATATTCAACATCATTAATTATGAAAATGCAAGTTAAAATTACAGTGAAATATCACTGCACATCTATCGGAATGGCCAAAATAAAAAACAGTGACAATACCAAATGTTGGCAAGCATGCAGAGAAAATAAAATCACTCACATATTGTTGGTGGGAATACAAAATGGTACAGCCATTTTGGAAGACAGTTTGGCAGTTTCTTATAAAGCTAAAAATGTACTTATCACATGACCCAACAATTGCTCTCTTAGGCATTTATCTTAGAAAAATGAAAACTTATGTTCACATAAATACCTGTACACAAATGTTCATAGCAGCTTTATTTGTAATAGCTAAAAAACTGTGAACAATTGAAATATCCTTTTTTTTTTTTTTTTTTTGAGACAGGGTCTCATTCTGTTACCCAGACTGGAGTGCAGTGGTATGATCTTGGCTCACCGCAACCTCCGTCTCCCAGGCTCAAGCGATTCTCCTGCCTTAGTCTCCCAAGTAGCTGGGATTACAGGTGTGTGCCACTACTGCCCGGCTAATTTTTGTATTTTTAGTAGAGATGGGGTTTCACCATATTGGCCAGGCTGGTCTCGAACTCCTGACCTCGAATGATCCACTCGCCTTGGCCTCCCAAACTGTTGGGAGCCACCGCGCCCGGCTCCAGATATCCTTTAACAGATGAATGGTTAAACTGTGGTACATCCATAATGCGGAATACCACACAGAAATAAAAAGGATGTATTGAGACATATGACAACTTGAATGGACCTCAAGGGAAAAAAGCCAACCGCAAAAAGTTACATACTGTATAATTCCATTTATATAACATTCTTGAAATAATAAAATACACAGATGGTGAACAGATTAGAGGTTGCCAATGTTCAGGGAAGGGGATGTGTAGCTATAGAGGGATTGCATGAAGGAGTTTTTTAGTGGTGGAAGAGTTCTGTATCTTGATTATTGTGATAGTGACATGAATTTACACATATGATTCTCTCATAAAATCTACACATCTGATTTTTGTCTTGTAAAACTCTCCTACTGCTGTCAGTTACCATCTAAAATTACAACTCTAATCATGTCCCTACTCTTCTCAGAAACCTTCGATAGTTCCTGTTTATAGAATAAAAGTTCAAACTCTTAACATGGCACTCAAGGTCAGCCATTAGCTCACCCCAAGCTATATTTTCCATTTTAACGTTCATTATTATCCCATCTCACCCCTACTACTGGACTATTACTTATAGGTCCCTGGAAAAACCAACAATTCCCTCAGACTATAATACATTTTTCCTCATCTCAGTCTGTCAATATTTAATTCTTCAAGGCTTCCTTTAATATTGCTCTTGGATTACCTTTCACATACTCCTTTGTCTACACAGCACCACAACACTTTGTTTAAACTTCTATTAATCTTCTATTATACTGTTTTATACTTATATATTTATCTGTTTCTCACAAATTCCTGTCTTATCTTTTTATCACCTAGAGATACCAGCCTATGTAAGAGTTGAATGAACTATGTCCAGAACATGGAGAAACAGTGTGATGGGAAGCAGGTCTCTCATAGAGGCTTCTTGAAATCTGATCCTACTTTCAGCAACTTTAGCACTCCCTCCATCTTTAAAAAGAGACATCATTATTTGCATACCCTGTGAACTTGGGATTTGAACTAAGTACTTCCATAAAATGATTCTGCTGTTAATTACTCTCTTCTCTTCCAGGAGTTACCTTTTCTTTCTTTCTTTCCTTCATTTCTTTTATCTTCTCCCTGTACCTTCACTATTTTATAATAAATAGGTAAACTGAAAAAAGTTCCATTAACTCATCAGAGAAAGGATGCCATAAAACATACATATTGGGCAATATTGTTCCACTGGCAAATTACTTATAGTGATTTTTCTATTTGGCTTTGTAGCTGTGAATCTCATTGCACAAATAAGACACAAAAAAAATATTTAGGAAAGGAAACAGCCAAAATAAGTCATATTGGGGAAATATTGTTCGTTATTGTAGTTTGAAAATTCTTTAAAATGAAAAAATTATGAAAAATACAGCCCAAGTATTGAACATTAATTTTTATTTACGTAATAAAACAGTAGCCAAAGTTAAGTATACTGTTCTCTCCATTATTTTATTCACAAGCTAAGTATATGGCAGTGGCCAGAATTCCCAAATAGCATCTCCTGTCCCCCACAGCAAATCGCACAGAGAACACTCACTCCATTCATATCTGAATAAATAGTAATAATGGCCATCAAAACCATAATTCCAGAATCATAAGATTAAAAGGGATTAAAAACTTTTTTCATACCATTATATATAATTAAGAAGGGTTACTTGAATAGCATACATTCAAAACATCAATTCATCTAAAGAAAATATTGGTCTATAAAGTACTAACTCTCCAATCCTTACTTTTGGGCAAATTCACAAGAAATAAGCATAGAAATTACATACAACAATAAATTCCATATATAAATGACTTTACAGACTTAACAGGTCTATAAAAAACCCCTTATTTTTTATTGTCTATATATTACATAAAACTGCTTTCAGGATCTATTATGTTGTCAGTATCTACTGTGTTGTTTAGTGCCTCTTTTACAAAGTATCACAAAATATGCTTCTCCAGAAGTTTAAAACTAGAAAAATGTTAATCTTTCTAGAAAAACTGGAGTGCTTCCTGTTATTTCACAAAGATAGTTATAGTGTCCATTATATGTTCCTTTTTGCTTTGGTTGTCAAGCAAACTCAGAGCTAAATTTTGTACATGACTGCTGCTACTTTTTTTAACCTGAATCTTATGAAATTTTCTGTCCTTATACCCCAAACCATCATCCATTACTTGGCACGCATTATTGCATGACTTTTATTTTATATCTTCAAATCCTTTTTGGAAAGGGGTAGATACAAGCATTAAAAGGGTATATAAATAAGTATTAGCAGTATTTTTGTTTGGGAAAAAATTTTATATGCACACCTTTGAAGATTTCTTCTTTTCCTTGGAGTGCTTTAGATTTGAAACTGAAGACATTATAATTTTACTGATTTCAAGTCCAGTTTGAAGCTGTAATATTTTTAAAAAAGGTTATAACATTGATTTGTAACATGGAAAAACATTGTAATGAGATATCAGGTCTAAGTTTATAAATATAAAAATGCTTTTTGAAGAAGAAAAGAAAAGAAAAGAAAATCCAAGACACTGTTTTTGTACGTATGAAGGTCACTAAGTCTATTGGTAATTACAATAATTTTCTGTTTATAAAAGAATAAGTTATTTAATATACATATAGAAATCAAACTGAAAACAATCTATCCTAGGAGTTCCTTCAACTGAGAATATATGTATTTGTCAGAATTTCAGAAGATTAAAAGACCTCTTGGTAATACATCAATGTATCATACTGGCTGACTGAGAATCTATTATAATGAAAAGACAATTTAGGAAGCAGAAATTAGAATCTAGAACATAGGCTTCAGTTAATGAAAATAAAAATATAATAAAACATATATGGTTTACTGTGATAGATTATATAGTGCTATATTTACCTCAGAAGCTTTGTCTTGAAATAGCTTACGTTGATGTTCTTCTTCCTTAAGTTTTTCTTCTAAATGTTTAATCTTGTCCTGCAAAAGAGTAAAAACTAAGATTGTTATATAAAACCTAGAGCCAAATATCCTTTGTTTCTTTTCCAAATAGAGTCCTAGAGGGTCTTGATTCTTAAGAGTTTGGCAAATTAAGGCAGAAAATAAGAAAAAGGAATGGCACAAGATGTTAAGATTTTTCTTGGCTTTCTTCCCACTTCTTTCTTTGCTTCTTTACCTTCTATTACATACAAGGAGAACAAAGGGAAAGCAAAGAATATACACACACATAGGCTTTATTAACTTCCAGCAACAAAATCATTATGATGAAACTTTTAAGGGTACTAAAGGTGTAGGTCAAACAATTATAGTCTTGGGTCTCAACGTTTCATTCAAAACATAAAAAAAAAATTTCTACTATTTGCATATATGTGATAAGAGTAGTACTTTTGGGAGAACAGTGAAAAGACATAATAGAAATATACAATGTGGTCCTTGTTACTTAAGAGCTTATACAGATTGAAGATCCCTTATCTTAAGTGTTTGGAACCAGAGATATTTTTGATTTTGGAATATTTTTATTACCGTTTCGGTATCCCTAATCCAAAAAATCAAAATCCCATATGCTCCAGTGAACATTTCTTCTGAACATTATTATTAGTGCTCAAAAAGTTTTGGATTTTGGAGTATATCAGATTTTGGATTTTTGGATTAGGGATACCCAACCTATATTGTGTGAAAAGAAAAAAAGAGCAATATTCATAAAACAATAAAACAACAAAGCAAGGAAATAACTTGACAGGCACCATATATACATAGAACCTTATATGTGTAAGTATTATATCTTACATCTGTGGTGTGGTTCAGAATAGGAGGACAGTACTATTTCAAAGGGAGAACTTCCTGAGTGTTAGAGAGTTCAAGGAGGACTTCCTAGGGGAAGTATGACAGTGAGAAAACCCTATAAAATGGAAAGGATTTGGAGGGAAAAAGGATGAAGAGGGGAACTGGTATAGGCTTAATTTAACTACAAGCGGTGAAAGACAATTTTTCAATACCCTTTAGGTAAAGTATCTGACCAATGAAAATATCCTGCCATATTAGAAGTCAAAATTACAATTTCACATCAAAAGACAGCTCATTCATACTGTGACAGAACACATTAACTTTTCATTCTATAGGTGAGAATTCATATCTGGATTATAAAAAGTTGTAAATGAGGTTTTATAAATCTAAGATTTACTCTACATTCACATAAAATACCAATTATGCTTAACACTAAAGATTTATTCCTGTTGTCATCACTTCAAAGAAAGCTTACCTCAGCAGTTTTCTGAGTTGTTGTAAGTCTAAAACACTCTTTTTCTAAGACATCAAGCTTTTCAAGTTTTGCATACAGTTTCATCTGATCTTGTTCTTTTTCCCTCTGAAGCTGGGCCTAGAAAGGATAAAAATAAAATAACAACCCTGAATTTGGCAAGTAATGCCAATGGAACAAGAATAATACAATTTCTGAGAACTCAAAACAAAACATAAATATCTTAAGAAACATGTACATAAACACACACACTTTAGGTGCTTACAAGCAAAAAACAAGAAAATCAAATACTTTATGTTATTTATTTTTTTCAATCTTAAAGTCATAATTTTTTAAATTTAAGTTAAAAATTTTTTTTTCTGAAAATCAAACACTTTTAAAGAGCAAATATAACACGCAAAAAAGGCCAGGTGTGGTGGCTCATACCTGTAATTCAAGCACTTTGGGAGGCTGAGGTGGGAGGATTGCTTGAACCCTGGAGTTTGAGGCCAGCCTGGGCAACATAATGGGACCCCTCCTCTACAAAAAACTTAAAAATTAGCTGGACATGGTGGTGCATGCACACCTGTAGTCTCAGCTGCTTGGGAGGCTGAGATGAGAAGATTGCTTGAGCCTGGAAAACCAAGGTTATAGTAAGCAGTGACTGTGCCACCATGCTCCAGTCTGGGCAACAGAGTGAGACCTTGTCTCAAAAAAAAAAAAAAAAAAAAGCGCAGATTAGATGTGTTATATTAGCATCAGTGAAACAAAATCGTTTATGCATCTTTGTATAGAATATAAATTAATTCTATTATGGAAAACTTTTCTTTTCTTTTTGAGACAGAGTCTTGCTGTTGCCCAGGCTGGAGTGCCGCAGCATGATCTTGGCTCACTGCAACCTCTGTCTCCTGGGTTCAAGCGATTCTCCCTCCTCAGCCTCCCAAGTAGCTGGGATTACAAGCGCCTGCCACCATGCCCTACACTAAGTTTTGTATTTTTAGTAGAGACGTGGTTTCACGTGTTGCTCAGGCTAGTCTTGAACTCCCGACCTCAAGTCATCTGCCCACCTTGGTCTCCCAAAGTGCTGGGATTACAGGCGTGAGCTACCAAGTCTGGCCTAAGAAAACCATTATTAACAAAACCTGTATTAAATAGTGTTATTTACAAGGTGACCAAACATACTCATTAACTTATCCTCTCTCTAACATAGAAAAGCAGCTATCAGAGGAATAAAACATAAAAAGAACACGGAGAAAAGGAAAGTTACACACACACACACGCACGCACGCACGCACACACATCTATATGCTATTTTGTAATGGCATTTATAACCATACCAATGTAAAGTATTAATAATAGGGGCAACCGTGAGGGAGCAAGAACTCTTTCTATACTATCTGCTCAATTTTCTATAAACCTAAAATGGCTGTAAAAGATAAAGTCTAGGCTGGGCACGGTGGCTCACACCTGTAATCCCACCTCTTTGGGAGGCCGAGGTGGGTGGATCACCTGAGGTCAGGAGTTTGAGACCAGCCTGCCCCAACATGGCGAAACCCTGTCTCTACTAAAAATACAAAGAGTTAGCTGGGTGTGGTGGCGGGTGCCTGTAATCCCAGCTACTTGGGAGGCTGAGGCAGGAGAATCGCTTGAACCAGGGAGGTGGAGGTTGCAGTGAGCCAAGATTGTGCCACTGCACTCCAGCCTGGGTGATAAGAGCGAAACTCTGACTCCAAAAAAAAAAAAAAAAAGATAAAGTCTATTAATTAAAACAAAACCAAAAACAATACCAATAAACAGAGTCTTAGTAACCTGTGGTTTAATAACATTTAGTTGAAGTCCCAGACAAGAAGAGAGAGAGGTGGGACAGAATAATTATTTGAAGGATAATGGTTGAAAATGTTCCAATTTAACGAAAAATACTGACAGATTCAAGAATCTCAAAAGGTTCAAGCATTAAAAAAAACACTTAGCAACATATTGTTGAAAACCAGTGATAAAGGGGAAAATCTTAATAGCAGCCTGAGAAATGATGACACATTCTGCATAGAGGAATAAAGAGAAGAACTCTGATTAGAAACTATGAGATCCAGAAGGCAACAGGAACAAAATCTTCAATGTGCTTAAAGAAAAAAAGATGTCACCTAGAATTCTATATCCAGCCAAAATATCTTTCACAAATGACAGTGAAATAGACTTTTCCAGATAAATAAATGCTAAGACAATACTTAGCATTCTGATATTTTCCTTCAGACTGAAGAAAAATGATATCAAATGGAAAACAAAATCTACACAAAAATAAAAAGCACAGAAAATGGTAAAAAATATATATTTTTGTTTCCTAATTTTCCTGAAAGGATAATTGACCATTTGAAGCAAAAATAATAATGTATTGTGGGTTGTATGACAAATGCAGAAATAAAATATATGAAAACTATAGCACAAAGGGGAATAAGAGGAAGCATACTGAAAGAGGATCCTACATTATATGTGAAATATTTTAATACAGATTTCTGGCAGACTGTGGTTAGTTAAGAATATATATTTTAGTTCATAGAGCAGCTATTAAAAAGGATCATAATTTGTTTCAATATCAACTAGAGAAAGACTTTCATCTTATTCTTCTTCAGAACACTTTGGCTGTTCTTGGACCTTTGCTTTTCCATATAAATTTTAGAATTAAATTCTCTAGTTCCTTAAAAATCTGTTATGTATTTGACCCATCAAAATCCAGTATTGATTGGTACTTTTACCCTTCTGCCAAGAAAATGCAAGGATATTAGAACACTTTAAACTACTTTACTTCTTCCTAATATATAAGCCATTGTTCTGATGAATTTTAATTCTTTATATTTAAACCATACAAAGCATTATTATTGTTGCCTTATATAATATTCATTTAGATTTATCCACATATTTACCATCTTCATTGCTCTTCATTCCTTTCTGCATCTCTGACCTTCTACCAAAGGTCATTTTCCTTCTGTCTGATGTCCTTTAGTGTTCTCTTTAGAGTGGACCTACTAGTAACAAATTATCTCAGTCTTTTTAGTCTTAAAATGTCTTTATTTCTGAACGATACTTCCCCCAGGCATAGAATTCTAGACCAGTACTTATTTTCTTTTAACATCTTAACTCTATCAGTCCCTTGTCTTCTGGGTTCAGTACTTTCAGTTGAGAAGTCAGCTATCACTTTAATTGTTGTCTCTTTGAGTGTAATATTTTTTTTTCTGGATGCTTTTAAGATTTTACTTTTCTTTTTTTTTTTTGAGACAGAGTCTTGCTCTATCGTCCAGGCTGGAGTGCAATGGCACAATCTCAGCTCACTGCAACCTCTGCCTCCCGGGTTCAAGCGATTCTCCTGCCTCAGCCTCCTGAGTAGATGAGATTACAGATGCCTGTCACCAAGCCCGGCTAATTTTTGTATTTTTAGTAGAGATGGAGTTTCACCATGTTGGCCAGGCTAGTAATTTTACTTTTTAATACATTTTGTAACATTCTTAGCCATTATCTCTTCAAATATTGCTTTTCCCCTATTTTCCCTTTCCTTTCCTTTTGAAACTCCAATTACATGTAAGTTAGACCTCATTCTAACATTATGCCTCCTTTGCCTTTGAATTTTCCCATGAAATTAAAATATTCTTCAAAAACATACAAAATTATATTATCATTCCTTATAGAAAATATGCTCACCTGTTGTTCTAGGATCATGTTCTTTTCTCGCTCTACATTGAGAACCATTCTCTTTGTATATTCTAGTTGCTTCTCTAGAAGAGTACAACGAGACTGGGCTGAGCTTAACTGTATACTTATATCTATGAAAAAGACAAAATAATAACCAGTCAATTACCTGATTATCATATAGATCAGAGATTTGGTTATCACAAGAAATGTACTATGTGAATTCAATCAAGAGCTAAAAGTTCAAGGCCTCCTTTATCTCTGAGTATTGACTCTCCCAGAGTTATGAAAATATATTTGTAAATAGCTCATTAATTACACAGAACTGGTTTAATATTGTTTCCTCCTAAAAATCCAGAGGGCACACTTCTGAAAGAGGAGGATGTCAGTAACTTGTGGGATGATAAATATCCTGGTTGTTGATGGAAATAACATCATCTGGAAAAACAGAGGCTGAAAGTTTCTTACCTATCAATATATTTCTTCTCTTTCAGGAAACTCAGGTATATGCATCTACCACTCTCATTTTCCCCTGTTCTTGACTGCTGGCAGAACAGCTAATTCCACAGCAGAAAGCAACCTATTTCTAATCCTTTAACTCTTTACTTTCCTTAGCCCTTTCTTCTACTTTTGTCCAATTACCTCAGAAATATTTTTCTCCCCATTTCTTCATTCTACTTCTAAGTTGAAACACAAACTAGAGCCTTGTTTATGAGGATGAGTGTAGTGTAAAAAGGAAAAAGAAAGTCTTAAGTTTTGAAGTGAAATTACATAAAATACTTATGTTCTAAATTTCTAAAATTTTTCATAATTTCCACAGAAGCCTCCCCCATTTGCCTATGTCTTCTAATTAACCTTGCTTTCCTCTCAAGTTAAATAAAATTCTTTTCTATTCATTTTTATTGGTTTTATATTGTTTAATTGCTAGTGTTGTTCTGTATTTCAAATTCTAAAGTTTAGTGTTAACTGCAAATACAAATAAATAAAATAAAAAATAAATATTCAATTACGGGTTAAATTGGAGTTTGTTGGCTATTCTGAAAATATTCTAACTTTTAAACACAACTTGTCTAAAATCTTAATTTTTCCTTTAATTTCTAGAATTTATGAATTATGATAAGTTAGATATGATAGAGGTAAGTTCAAAACTGTATCTTTTTCTCACAAATATCAAAAGGTCTGAGAACAAAGTCCCAAAGTTTGAATATATATAAGAATAAAGATATCTGAGTACATCGGCTTAGACTAGGTTTATTATTTTTGAACTGTAAACTCTGGTAACCCCTGGTTTCTGAGAACTACTGCATTTCTTACCTTTTTTCTGCTTTATCAGCTCCTGGTGTGCCAGATTTCTCTCATTTGTTTCATTCTCTAAGGCCTTCTTATACTGTGCTGCTTCTCTGGAAAGAATGTTCAGGTTATCTTCAGCTTGTGTTCTCTCCAGCTCTAAACGATGAATTTTTTCCTGAAGAGTTTTTAAGGCTAAAATAAGAGCTGTTGAAAAAAAATTTTGTTGATATTTTAAGTGAAAGTTTCTGAACACTTACAATCAAAGTAACATAAGAAAAATGAGCAGTATATTTTTCTTACTGAGCCAGAAAAATGTACAAGTAATGCATATTCTTCAAAAAATGAAAAATAATGACCAACACTTTAAAGAGGCGCACATTTTCTATCTTGTAAAAACACTATATCTATTATTGTATTTAGTGATTTCTCAGACTGAGAAGGGTAATAACCACAATTTTAATTTAATAAAATAAATATTTTCAAATGAAAGGACTTAAAGAAGACAATGTACAGTCTGGGGAGCATAAGAGTCTAAATATGAATAAGGAACATTAAAATATAATTTCTACTAATTAACATGGCAATTTAGGTTTAAAGTTATAGGTTTTTTTTCTCAGTTCTTGATGTATTCCATTTTAGTCAAATCACACATATTTATTGTTTCTTTGTCCATGATGCAGTATTAAGAACCAGGATAATTATAACCTAATGGTTTACCTGATGTCAGACCTGAAAGATAATAGTATTCTGTACTACTGTGACTTATATTCAACTACATTAATATCTTCATGATTCAGATAAGTTCAGAGTTTTAACTGTCATATAATTTATATCAAATTAAAAAGATGCTTGCTAGAGATTACCATTTGGTTTTCATAAATGAGATAAATAAATTATATTTATTCCTCTTTACATGGTATCTGTAGCTGGCACATTGATTTGCATTATTATTTCTTATAGTTTATTCCACCAAATTAGTTTATTTATTAACAGCAACCATTATTATAGAAGATTTAAAAAGTAAGTGATATCAGCATCTCAGAAAGGAATTTGCACAGCTTAAAATATGCCTGGAGTAATAAAATGTTTTCCTAATTCAATTTTAAGATCCTCCTACATTTCTATTTTAAACGTTAAAATACTAGTATTTTGTACTTACTCTGATATACTGGCTTCCTAAAATATTTTCAAGAATAATTTTGGATATATGCAATTTCTGAATCTAATTCTTGAATAAGATGCAATTCCATTTAATTCACTAACATTCTAATCATCTAGTTTGGGATTCCAAATCTGACCTTTTGTTCTTCAAAGAGTATTTTCCTGTTTTCAAATGATGTTTTTATGATAACTCTGTGATATATGTCCAGCTGGTTATATTAATCTTCATCTTATGGCTGAAGAAGCCAAAATAAAAAATGTCAAGTAATTTGTCTAAGTTCATAGAAACTTTTAGCAACAGAATCAAAGTTAGGAGTTTTGTTAAGATTAAATATGCAATCATATTGTATTCCACATAAATATGAAAAGTTTTTTATAGCATGTTTTTACCATTCTTCAAATTTTATATCAGCATTACCTTGGCTATTTGGGCTATGAAGTATCTTAGGAGAGGTAACTTCTAAGTTCGCAGGATGGCAATTCTGAGATGGTTCATTCTGGATGAATGAGGGAACAAATACTCTTTCTGGAGGTTTATGATAGCTTCCTACTATACTATGCATTAATTCAGAATCCATTATCTGTAGAGAATAAAGGAATGATATAGTATCATTCTTTCCTATTTTAAGGGTGAATGCATTATACAAAAATTCAGGTGAAACTTTAACAACATAATCATATACTATGGAGTTGTATCTTTATGAACTTAATTATAAATTCAACTCTAATAAGCTTGGCAATAAAAGAAAGAAAAGTTACTATTTCTTGTGTAAGTAGTACTGATAATTCTGCCTGATTTTCAATAATCATATACCCTGCAGTAAGCATGACATGAATGATTTGAATTTACTGGTTTCTCAGTTACTCATAAATCCCGTATACCTATCATAGTCTGAGCACCTCTCTATAAGCAGTGTGACTCTAGGATTTAAAGAGAAAGTACATATTCTAAAAGACAACTGAGCTTTTAAACACAAGCCAACAATATACACTGATTCTCTAATACTGATTGTTGAATTCTAATGTATGGCTTCCTAAGGGATTTTCAAGGGTAATTTTGGATATATGAAATATTGGAATCTAACCTTTGAATAAGACACATCTCTGCTTAATGTATTAGTATTTTAATCATCTAGATTAGAAAGTTTCCAAATCTGAAGAATCTAGACTACTTAGTTTTGTTAGTCTGGTTTTTACTTTGTTGTCATTTTTGTTTTGGTAAGAGAGCCCTTTTAACCATTTTAGCAGGTAATTTTTGGTCTAAAATTTCCAAATAATTTTATTTTCCTTTCTGTAATTTAAATATTTCAGAAATGTATTCTGTTTTAATAGATTCTAGTCAATGTTAATTAATTCATAATCACATAAGGTGATAACTGCTCACAATAAAATAACTCACTGGAAGAATTTTAAGCAAGAAAGCTTGCTTCAAAATATAAATCTAAGAATTACACTATAACATTAGCCTATTTTGATTTTTGAGAGTTGTACATTTTCCATGATTTCACTACCTCCTCAATTCACAAGGCAAAGGCAGGCACTTCCCAGGATTATATTTTCTGGAAGGGCAGAAGGCACACTTCACTTCCTAGAATTTTCTACTTTAGCCATTGCCATGATTGGCAATCTCCTAGAACATTCTGATTGGTCCAAATTAGAGGCTATAAAGCCTAAGGTTTGCTAAGATACTTCATGCTTTTTGTTCTTGCGAGGTAACCATATTTTGCTATTGTTATTAGTACCAGCTATCTCAGACACTGTCTGCTCCCCATGGGATACCGCATCTATCTAAGTTGTTGTTCCCTCAAAAAACAAGAGATCAACATTAGTCACAGCTGGCTCACTATAAAGTGGAGGTAAGGCCCTAAAGTACGTAAATCCTGAAGATAGTAGGTAAGTTGTTAAAACTATCCCAAGAACACTGGAGCTACTCAAGATATCTGACTTAGTTTTCAGCTCCAGGTAGGTTGCTCCAATGACAGAAAGAATGAAATTTTGCTATTCGTCACTACACACTGAAGTCCTTGGGAGGTCTCTGCTTCCTCTGACCTAAGCATAATATTATTTCACAAACCAGATTTTGTACCAATTAAAAAACTGGTCCAAATTTGAGGTTTTTAATGTATATGAAATAATGACTAGTTAGAAGATTGCCAGTTAGCTAAAAAGTAGACTACAGTTTATTTAAATTAAATGTGTAGACACATATTAAAGTGGACAGAAGCAGAATAACCCACTGATAGGATAAAAACAAGATGAAGAAAAAGAAAGAAAACAGTAAAGAAACGAGAGGACAAGTTATGTTGTGACACAGAGCTCAGAGATTCTCATTGTAATGGGATCTCAGCTTAACCCTTATAATCTGGTCCTGTGTTGTAAACAAGTGCATAAGCCTACTAGAAGCTTATTTATATAAAGCACTGAAGCATCCTGGGAGAAAAACTCACTCTGAAGGAAGGTGAAATAACTACAAAAGGCTTGATCCAAAATAAAAGCCTTAAATGACTAAGGAGAGGAGGAGTGATTCTGAGTAGACTATGGTGGTGGTCATTCTAATTTATCTCTGACCTAGTGCCATGGACTCATGTGGGTTCTAAAAAGAGAGTGAGTTTAAATAAAAACTGAGAAATGTTTCACCAATATCTCTATAAAATATCAAGGCATTAGCTTCCCTGCTTTGTGTAAGATGTTATATGACAATGGAGGGGGAGCCAGATTGCTAACACAGTTTTGGCCCCTTTCTGGTGCATCAGTTAGTAGTATTCAGTGAGAGAGAGAGAGAGAGCAAGAGAGACAGTGAACAAGAGTGAGAAAGTGAGAGAGCAAGAGAGAAACAGAGAGAGCACAGATGGAAGGGACACATTCATGGGTGTATATGAGAAATATTTCTAGGGAAAAATTTCTGAAAATACAGAGAAGTACCTAAACCACAATCTCTAGAATTCTGGTATTTCTGATACCAGACTTAGCTAGCTGTCAGTAACTGAAAAGACCTCAGGAATTCTTATGGAACATTTTATAGGTGTCTTCAAGTAAGGGCAAAAGGCTATAAAATGTGAACCTCGTTTGTATCAAGCCTGGGAAACTCAGGTTGTATCTGGAACCATTCTTTTTTTTTTCTTAAAATTTTTATTTATTTTTTCTTTATTTATTCTAACAACAAATAAACAAAAAATGGAATACATGTGCAGAACGTGCAGGTTTGTTACATAGGTATACATGTGCCATAGTAGTTTGCTGCACCTATTGACTCATCCTCTAAGTTCCCTCCCCTCACCACCCACAGGCCCTGGTGTATGTTGTTCCCCTCTCTGTGTCCAGGTGTTCTCAATGTCCAACTCCCACTTATGAGTGAGAACATGCAGTGTTTGGTTTTCTGTTCCTGTGTTAGGTTGCTGAGGATGATGGCTTCCAGCTCCGTCCATGTCTCTGCAAAGGACATGATCTCATTCTTTTTATGGCTGCATAGTATTCCATGGAATATATGTACCACATTTTCTTTATCTAGTCTATCATTGATGGGCATTTGGGTTGGTTTTCCTGAAACCATTCTTGACAGCTTGTGAATAACCAGAGAAATTACTCACTGTTTTCATGGTTTATAAAATTGAGATACCCCAATTGGCTGCAACTAAGAACCCATTGCATAAAAAAAACTATCCCCCTAAAAAGAATGCTCTAGACACAAACACTTTACTGCAAAGCATTTTTACTTTTTATAGAGGAAAACACTTATTCCATAGGACTGCTAGGGAGACGACATGAGGGGGCAGTCAGAGATACTATAGAAGACTTTTGAAATAAAGGAATCTCTGTTTGCTATAACTGCTAATTCTTCCAAGTTTGGATTTTTCCTTAGAGAAACTGAAGAAGGATCAATAGCTCAGTTTCTCTGATCTGTTTTTTTCTTTATGTATGCATCTATGCTAACTTACCTTTAGAGCAAACACAGTAAAGGCTGGACTAACTCTTTTATTTTTTAATGTATGGTACTTTAGGAAGTACTATAACTTATTATATATTATTATTATCTTATTATAACTGAATAAGATAATTTGTGGCAGTGGAACTTACTTATAGATATCCTATAATAATTATATAATGTATTATTTATAATATAAAATCACCAAAATGTTAAGATGTGACAATAAAAACTGGTCAATAGAAACTAGTAAATACATGAATGTAACATAAATACTTCAATGGGATTCAACTATTCATTTGTTGATCATCCAATAAATGATGTTAGAAAAATTGGGGAAACATTTTGGGAGGTGGAGGTGGGCGGATCATGAGGTCACGAGGTCGAGACCAACCTGGCCAACAGTGAAACCCTGTCGCTACTAAAAATACAAAAAATTAGCCGGGCGTGGTGGTGGATGCCTGCAATCCTAGCTACTTGGGAGGCAGAGGCAGAAGAATCATTTGAACCTGCGAGGCGGAGGCTGCAGTGAGCCGAGATTGCGCCACTGCACACTAGCACAGGCAACAGTGTGAGACTCTGTCTCAAAAAAAAAAAAATTGGGAAAAAATCCATTTAAGGCTTCATCTTGCCCCATACATCAATACAAATTTCAGATAACTACAGAGTCAAATAAAGAAAATGCAGCTGGGCGCGGTGGCTCATGCCTGTAATCCCAGCACTTTGGGAGGCCAAGGCGGGTGGATCACGAGGTCAGGAGATCGAGACCATCTTGGCTAACATGGTGAAACCCCATCTCTACTAAAAACACAAAAAATTAGCCGGGTGTGGTGGCAGGCGCCTGTAGTCCCAGCTACTCAGGAGGCTGAGACAGGAGAATGGCGTGAACCCGGGAGGCAGAGCTTGCAGTGAGCCGAGATTGCACCACTGCACTCCAGCCTGGGCAACAGAGCGAGAATCCAACTAAAAAAAAACATAAATAAATAAAAAACTCTAAAAATTATTTTAAGAAATCAGTGAATATTAAATAACCTTAGAATAGGTAAGATATTCTATGTTTAAAAGTAACAGAAAAATAAAGGAAAAGATACAAAAGCTCTGTTAAAATTAATACAACATATAAGGCCGGGCGCGGTGGCTCACCTCTGTAATCCTAGCACTTGGAGGGGCTGAGGCAGGCAGATCACGAGGTCAAGAGTTCGAGACCAGCCTGGCCAGCATGGTGAAACCCCATCTCTATTAAAAATACAAAAATTAGCCAGGCATGGTGGCACCCACCTGTAGTCCCAGCTACCCAGGTGGCTGAGGCAGGAGATCACTTGAACTCGGGAGGCAGACGTTGCAGGGAGCCGAGATCGTGCCACTGCACTCCAGCCTGGGTGACAGAGAGAGACTCTGTCTAAAAAAAAAAAAATTAATACAACATATAAAAATTATAAACAAAATTGAATGGCAAAAGACAAACAGAAGTAATTAAGTGCAATGAAGAACAAAGGGTTAATGTTAATATGGAAAGGGCTTTTGTAAGTCAAAAGAAAACTACTAACGTCATAATAGAAAAATGACAAGTGGCAAGTGCCTGTAATCCCAGCTACTCAGGAGGCTGAGGGAGGAGAATCGCTTGAACCCGGAAGGCAGAGGTTGCAGTGAGCCAAGATCGAGTCACTGCACTCCAGCCTGGGTGACAGAGTGAGACTCCATCTCGATAAATAAATATATAAATAAATCTTAGTAATAATCAGTGAAAAGCAGTTATATCCAGATTCAAAAGTAACGCCTTTGCGGCTGGACCTCAATTCAAATCCTGGATCTGCCACTTACTACTATCTTTCTGACTTTCAGAAAATATTAAATGGAAAATTCCAGGCTGGGCACGGTGGTTCATGCCTATAATCCCAGCAATGTGGGAGGGTGAGGAAGGTGGATCATTTGAGGTCAAGAGTTTGAGATCAGCCTGGCCAACATCGTGAAACCCCTTCTCTCTTAAATATACAAACGTTAGCCAGGCAGGCCGGGCACGGTGGCTCACGTCTGTAATCCCAGCACTTTGGGAGGCCAAGATGGGTGGATCATTTGAGGTCACAAGTTCAAGACCAGCCTGGCCAACATGGTGAAACCCCCTCTCTACTAAAAATACAAAAAAATTGGCTGAGCGTGGTGGCAGGTGCCTGTAGTCCCAGCTACTTGCGAGGCTTGAAAAGCGGAGGCAGGAGAATCACTTGAACCCAGGAGGCAGAGGTTGCAGTGAGCTGAGATCATGATGTCACTGCACTCCAGCCTGGGAGACAGAGTGAGACTCCATCTCAAAAAAAAAAAAAAAAAAAATTGAGCCAAGCGAGATGGCTGACACTATAATTCCAGCTACTCTGGTGGCCGGGGCACAATTGCTTGACCCAGGAGGCGAAGGTTGTGGTGAGCTGAGATTGTACCACTGCATTCTAGCCTGAGTAATAGAGTAAGACTCTGTCTCAAAAATTTTTAAATAAACTGAAAATTCCAGAAATGATTCATAAGTTTTAAATTGTGCTCCGTTCTGAATACCATGGCGGTGAAATCTCACACTGTCCAGCTCCGTCCTGCCCAGGATGTGAATCATCTCTTTGTCCGGCATTTCCACACTGTAGATGCTACCTACCTGTTAGTCGTTTGGTGGCCACCTTGGTTATCAGATCAACTGTCATAGTATCACAGTGCTTGTGTTCAAGTAACTCTTATTCTACTTAACATTGGCACCAAAGCGCAAGAGTAGTGATGCTGGCAATTTAGATATGCCAGAGAGAAGCCATAAAGTGCTTTCTTTCAGGGAAAAGGTAAAAGTTCATGACTTCGTAAGAAAAGAAAAAAAATCACATGCTGAGGCTCCTAAGATCTACAGTAAGAACGAATCTTCTATCCACGAAACTATGACGAAGGAAAAAAAATTGTTCATAGTATATATAGAGTTTGGTACTATCTGTTGGTTTCAGGCAACTGAGGGTCTTAAACATACCCCCCATGGACAAGGGGGGACTATTGTATGCAGTTTCTGTAAGCAAAATATGTACTTGATAAAAGGCGGCCATACTTATCTTAAAAGAAAACAAGGCAATACAATTTTTAACATTTCAAACAAGGCAAACTCCCTTTAAGGAACAATAGTTAATGCTGGCAAGAAAGCACATATACACAGCTGACAGGAATATAAATTGATAACACTTTTCTGGAAAGCAATTGAACAGGATATGTCAAGGACCTCAAGAAGTTCATGTTGTTTGATCAGTAATTATTATAGGAATCTCTACTAAAAAAGAATCAAAGATGTGCACAAAAATTATTATAAATGTCATCACTTTAGCATTATTTATAATTTCAAAAATTTTGTCTTGATACCTCTCTCTCACATCCCATGTTGAATCTATCAGGATACATACTAGCTCTACCTTCAAAATATATCTAATATCTGACCAGTTGGCCTATGCTACCATCCTAGATTATTGTAAGAGATTCTCTCCTAGTTCCTCAGCAATCTATTCTTCACCCAGCAACCAGAATAAGCTTTTTAACATAATGTTACACCATGTCATTAATCTGCTCAAAACTCTCAAAACGGCTTCATGTCTTACTCAGAGAAAAAGCCCAAGTCCCCACAATGATTTACAAAGCCATATACGAATTGGGTACCCCACTCCCCAACTCTGACTCTCCTTCAGTCTCCCTTTTGTTCAGTCCTCTCCAGCCCCACATTGTCCTCCCCACTGTTTCTATAATAGTCAAACATGCTCCTGCCTCAGGACTTTTTACTTCTGGTTCCCACTGCCTGTAACACTTTTCCTTCAGATATCTGCATGGCTTATTCTCTCCCTTCAGGTCTCTGCTCAATTGTCACCTGCTCTGTATCTGCTGACCATTCTTTTTTTTTTTTTTTTTTTTTTTTTTTTTTTTTTTTCAGGAGAATGGCGTGAACCCGGGAGGCGGAGCTTGCAGTGAGCCGAGATCGCGCCACTCTCCTGCCTCAGCCTCTCTGAGTAGCTGGGACTACAGGCGCCCGCCACCACGCCCGGCTGATTTTTTTTTTATTTTTTTTATTTTTAGTAGAGACAGGGTTTCACCGTGGTCTCGATCTCCTGACCTCGTGATCCGCCCGCCTCGGCCTCCCAAAGTGCTGGGATTACAAGCGTGAGCCACCGCGCCCAGCCTTTTTTTTAATTATACTTTAGGTTTTGAGTTTTTATATGTATCCATGTGCCATTTGTTTCCTGACCCTTAATCGTCTTTAGATTAGGTATATCTCTAATGTGTCCTCCCTTTGGTTTTTTGTCCTTGCGATAGTTTACTGAGAATGATGGTTTCCAGTTTCATCCATGTCCCTACAAAGGACATGAACTCATCATTTTTTATGGCTGCATAGTATTCCATGGTGTATATGTGCCACATTTTCTTAATCCAGTCTATCGTTGTTGGACATTTGGGTTGGTTCCAAGTCTTTGCTATTGTGAATAGTGCCGCAATAAACATACGTGTGCATGTGTCTTTATAGCAGAATGATTTATAATCCTTTGGGTATATACCCAGTAACCCAGGAATGGGATGGCTGGGTCAAATGATATTTCTAGTTCTAAAACCCTGAGGAATCGCCACACCGACTTCCACAATGGTTGAACTAGTTTACAGTCCCACCAACAGTGTAAAGGTGTTCCTATTTCTCCACATCCTCTCCAGCACCTGTTGTTTCCTGACTTTTTAATGATCGCCATTCTAACTGGTATGAGATGGTATCTCATTGTGGTTTTGATTTGCATTTCTGTGATGGCCAGTGATGATGAGCATTTTTTCATCTGTCTGTTGGCTGCATAAATGTCTTCTTTTGAGAAGTGTCTGTTCATATCTTTTGCCCACTTGTTGATGGGGTTGTTTGTTTTTTCCTTGTAAATTTGTTTGAGTTCTTTGTAGATTCTGGATATCAGCCCTTTTTCAGATGAGTAGGTTGCAAAAATTTTCTCCCATTCTGTAGATTGCCTGTTCACTCTGATGGTAGTTTCTTTTGCTGGGGAGAAGCTCTTTAGTTTAATTAGATCCCATTTGTCAATTTTGGCTTTTGTTGCCATTGCTTTTGGTGTTTTTGACATGAAGTCCTTGCCCATGCCTATGTCCTGAATGGTATTGCCTAGGTTTTCTTCTAGGGTTTTTATGGTTTTAGGTCTAACATGTAAGTCTTTAATCCATCTTGAATTAATTTTTGTACAAGGTGTGAGGAAGGGATCCAGTTGCAGCTTTCTACATATGGCTAGCCAGTTTTCCCAGCACCATTTATTAAATAGGGAATCCTTTCCCCATTGCTTGTTTTTGTCAGGTTTGTCAAAGATCAGATGGTTGCAGATGTGTGGCATTATTTCTGAGGGCTCTGGTCTGTTCCATTGGTCTATATCTCTGTTTTGGTACCAGTACCATCCTGTTTTTGTTACTGTAGCCTTGTAGTATAGTTTGAAGTCAGGTAGCGTGATGCCTCCAGCTTTGTTCTTTTGGCTTAGGATTGACTTGGCGATGCGGGCTCTTTTTTGGTTCCATATGAACTTTAAGGTAGTTTTTTCCAATTCCATGAAGAAAGTCATTGGTAGCTTGATGGGGATGGCATTGAATCTATAAATTACCTTGGGCAGTATGGCCATTTTCACAACATTGATTCTTCCTACCCATGAGCATGGAATGTTCTTCCATTTGTTTGTATCCTCTTTGATTTCATTGAGCAGTGGTTTGTAGTTCTCCTTGAAGAAGTCCTTCACATCCCCTGTAAGTTGGATTCCTAGGTATTTTATTCTCTTTGAAGCAATTGTGAATGGGAGTTCACTCATGATTTGGCTCTCTGTTTGTCTGTTATTGGTGTATAAGAATGCTTGTGATTTTTGCACATTGATTTTGTATCCTGAGACTTTGCCGAAGTTGCTTATCAGCTTAAGGAGATTTTGGGCTGAGACGATGGGGTTTTCTAGATATACAATCATGTCATCTGCAAACAGCGACAATTTGACTTCCTCTTTTCCAAAACGATACCCTTTATTCCTTCTCCTGCCTGATTGCCCTGGCCAGAACTTCCAACACTATGTTGAATAGGAGTGGTGAGAGAGGGCATCCCTGTCTTGTGCCAGTTTTCAAAGGGAATGCTTCCAGTTTTTGCCCATTCAGTATGATATTGGCTGTTGGTTTGTCATAAATAGCTCTTATTATTTTGAAATACGTCCCATCAATGCCTAATTTATTGAGAGTTTTTAGCATGAAGGGTTGTTGAATTTTGTCAAAGGCCTTTTCTGCATCTATTGAGATAATCATGTGGTTTTTGTCTTTGGTTCTGTTTATATGCTGGATTACATTTACTGATTTGCGTATGTTGAACCAGCCTTGCATCTCAGGGATGAAGCCCACTTGATCATGGTGGATAAGCTTTTTGATGTGTTGCTGGATTCGGTTTGCCAGTATTATATTGAGGATTTCTGCATTGATGTTCATCAGGGATATTGGTCTAAAATTCTCTTTTTTTGTTGTGTCTCTGCCAGGCTTTGGTATCAGGATGATGCTGGCCTCATAAAATGAGTTAGGGAGGATTCCCTCTTTTTCTATTGATTGGAATAGTTTCAGAAGGAATGGTACCAGCTCCTCCTTGTATCTCTGGTAGAATTTGGCTGTGAATCCATCTGGTCCTGGACTTCTTTTGGTTGGTAAGCTATTAATTATTGCCTCAATTTCAGAGCCTGTTATTGGTCTATTCAGAGATTCAACTTCTTCCTGGTTTGGTCTTGGGAGGGTGTATTTGTCGAGGAATTTATCCATTTCTTCTAGATTTTCTAGTTTATTTGCATAGAGGTGTTTATAGTATTCTGTGATGGTAGTTTGTATTTCTGTGGGATCGGTGGTGATAACCCCTTTTTCATTTTTTATTGCGTCTGTTTGATTCTTCTCTCTTTTCTTCATTAGTCTTGCTAGCGGTCTATCAATTTTGTTGATCTTTTCAAAAAACCAGCTCCTGGATTCACTGATTTTTTGAAGGGTTTGTGTGTCTCTATCTCCTTCAGTTCTGCTCTGATCTTAAATAACTAAGATCAGAAAAATGGTATCTTAACACAGGGGTCCCCAACCCCTGGTCTGTGGAATATTATCCGTTCTTGGCCTGTTAGGAACCAGGGTGCCCAGCAGGAGGTGAGTGAAGGCGAGTAAGCATTACCTCCTGAGATCCGCTTCCTGTCAGATCAGGGCTGCATTAGATTTTCATAGAAGTGCAAACCCTACTGTCAACTGCGCATATCAGGGATCTAGGCTGCACGCTCCTTATGAGAATCGAACTAATGTCTCATGATCTGGAATGATCTGGGGTGACACTGTTTCATCCCCAAACCAGCCCCTTACCCCTGCCGCATCTGTGGAAGAACTGTCTTCCATAAAACCGGTCCCTGCTGCCTTAACATATAAGATTGCTCTAAGGATTAAATGAGACAACATAAGTAGGGCACTCAGAAAGATGTCTGATACATAGTAAAAGTTGATACATGCTAGCAATTATTATATTTAAGGGATAAAGGAGAAGAACAATTCAAAGATAATTCTTAGACGATCTAACTTGGCTACTGGGTAGATATTAATTTAATTAATTTACCAGGGACTACTACTCAAAATACCTGAAGAACTACAAATCAGAAAGAAAACACAAAACCCAATAGAAAAAATAAGCATAAGGGACACTTCAAAAAGAGGAAACGTAAGTGGCTTATAAATATAGGAAAAGATGCTCAACCTCAGTAGTAATCAGGGAAATGCAACTTAAAACCATAAACTAGCATTTCATATCCAACAGTTAGGCAAAATTTAAAATCGACAATATAAAATTTTAGAAATGATGTAGAACTATGAGAACACTAGTAAGTGTTGGCACATAAACTGGTACCAATTTTAAAACAATTTACTATTATGGAATAAAATTAAATATATATTTCTTTACATACACATATACACATACAGATAGATTTTACAATCTAGCGAATAAGTCTTAGAGAAACTTTTACATATAATCACCAGGAAATACATTATTAAGAATATTTGTAGCAGCACTATTTGTAACAGCAAAAACTAGAAACAGCCAAAATGGATAAACAGATAAACTGTGGTATATTTACACAATGTCCTAACAAAGACAATGAATAACCTGTGGTAAGGATTTCAATAAGGATGAATTTTAGAAAACTGTTGGGTGAAAAATGCAAGTTACTGAAGAAGAGTATCACACAATTTTTTGTTATTGTTGCTGCTGTTTGTGTTTTTCAGAGATAGGGTCTCATTATGTTGCCCAGGCTGGTCTTATTCATACATTTAGAGTTCTAATTTTAAACACATTTCTTAGATCTTTAACTGTAGGAATTCTTCAAAGTCAATGTTTAAAGCACTTTTCTTCAGAGAAAACTTCTATTTTTTCTGCTAGGATCCTGAGGCACCCCAAACCAAAAGCATCATTAAACTAAACCTTTAGATTAAGATTATTTTTGCAAGGCGAATTTCAACTTCAAACCCACAGAAGCATAGGATTGTGATGAGGATTTCTCAGGAAAGATTCTTTTTGTGTACTCTAATCAAAACCAAGAATGAGCTAGGCAGTGTCATTCTAAAGAGCAGGTTATTTTCCTTGAATTATCCACAGGGGATGATTCACACTTTGGGGATCTCAGTTTTATGTTGCAGTGTCCAAACTTGTAACTCACAATGCCTAGGTTCAGACTTCCTCTGTCCCATGCAAGCAGGACTACCTCTTTAAAGCCCAGGTTCTGGGCCATAAGGTATCAGAAGGCAACTTTAGAGGTAAAGAGGTTCTATGGCTCACTTATCTCCACAGAATTGGGCCTTCTCATTATTTACAGCCTTGTATTTTCACCTTACTTTGCTGTCAACTCAAGCATACTTAAAAAAAATGTTTTTAGTATTTTATCCAGCATTTAAAAATGTGTTCTTTTACCAGAAGTTTCTCTGAACATCTAGTCTGCCATATTGCTTGAAACAAAATACCGTAATAGCTTTAGACATACTTTAGAGATACTAACTGCTTCAGACAAACCAGTTTTAGTTGCACACACAGAATGATATGTAGGCTTATATCTTTCCATTCCAGCTACAATTCTCAAAAGTATTCCAAACTGTAAAGTTTGTTCTTCTTCAATTACAGTAAAATGAATATTATCTGGTTAGTTATTAACTAGAGAGTTCACTAGCAGGATTCAGATAATAGAACAAACAGTAAACAATTTATAGGCTGAGAATAAGAAAAAGTATCAGAACCTAATTCACGTCTTAGGCACTATATATTCAACATTGAAAATACGCAATGACTTTATAGGAATACTACAGTAACCATCAAATTCCAGAAATTTAGAAGCAGTTTAAGTATTATAACACTTCAATGACATTCATGTATAATGTATTAACAGTAGCAGCAAATCTTACATTTAATATACTGATCTTTTGACATTCGAATTGATCTACTTAATGTAATTTATAATTAACTTAAAAAACATTCCTTCATAGATATGAAAAATCATCATTTTGTAACCATCACAATAAAGGCTGATTTAGGCAAGAAGCATCAATAGCTGCTAAATCCAGGGGATACAGTTTAATGAGGAGCAGGATATTTGCATGGTCCTAAAGTGTGTTTCCCATAGAGTGCTTATAAGATGCAAGGAAAAACTAGTAACTGTATAGTAGAAACACAAGCAACACTCTGATAGGATGATTAAAATTAACATCACCTGTGAGAGGTAGAAGGCCATCATGTGCCTTTGGATATGAAACCTGGAGAAGGATGCAACACCACTTACACAGTATTCTGGCCAGAAAGCATAACCTGAATCTCAACATGAGCAAACACCACATAAACCACAAATGAAAAGTGTTCTATTTTTCTTTAAAAAAAAAAAAAAAAAACCAGCAGAGAGGGGATTGTTTTCTTAAAAAATGTCAATTTCATAAAAGACAATCACACTTCTGTATATGTATGCAGAAGAACTGAAAGCAGGGTCTCAAAGAGGTATTGGGTCTCAAAGAGGTATTTGTATACCTATGTTCATAGCAGCACAATTCACCATAACCAAAAGGCAGAAGCAAACCAAATGCCCATTGATAGGTAAACAAAATGTGATATATACAAGCAATGGAATATTAATCAGCCTTAAAAAGGAAGGAAACTCTGACAGAGGCTTCAATTTTGATGAACTTTGAAGATATGATGCTAAGTGAAATAAACCAATCACAGAAAAGACAAACATACGATGTTTGTCATATATGTGTTTCCATTTATATGAAGTATCTAAAGTAGTCGAACTTACAGAAACAGATTCAGGTAGAATGGTGGTTGCTGGGGAGGAGTGAAATGAGTTACAGAGTTTCAGTTTTGCCAGATGAAAAAGTTGTAGAGATTGGTTGCATAACAATGCGTAGTAGGGGAGACAAATATGATAAAAACAATCTTTGATTCGATGGGCTTGGTTCCATAACAAAAGCATATGCAGAAAGCCATGGGAACACAAAGGAGAGATTAACACTCTCTGATTGATGGAGAGATAACTAACTTCAGAATATAATCTGAATGTAATCAGAAATAATCTGAAATTACGAACAGTTTTGAAAGAGAAGTTTAGGTTAATATGGCAGAGTGAACATATATACTTACTTTTGCTCCCACTTGGAAACTCACTAAAATAATATTAAAACAATTTTTAAAGAAATTTTAAATTTTAAATTAAAAAAATTTTTTTAAAGAAAGATATAAACCTGCGAAGAGAAAGATAAGTAGAGGTGACAACAACAAAACTTTGGAAAATGGAAAACAGATGTATGAGTGGTAATAGGCTTAGCTAATGCAAAAAGGCAGACTCCTAACCCAAGTAAGAAATGTGACTTTTTAAATTTTACCCAGCAAGATCCTCGAATGGCTCAGGAATCAGCCACACCTCTGTAAGCAGTAGGTAAGATCGAGCTGGAAACTAGAGAACAGGTTGAAAGTTTAATGTAGAAGTAAATTATATGCCCAAATACCCTCTGCCTTTCCATGCAGCCAGAAGAATACTCTACCTTTATCTGGGAAGATCAGAATTTTGTTTCTTTCTGAGGAAGAAATTACAGAATATCTCTGGATTGGGGGACACTCAGCACAATTGAGGGAGGGGCACCAGACTGGAAGCTAGATGACCGATCAGTTCCCAGAATGTCAGCAGTCTATATTATTATATCCAAGTGAAGAAGTGAGGATCTGTTTTCTAGGAAATATGAATAGCTTAAGTTAATATAGATACTAAAGGCGATAAAATGAATTGATTGGATAGATATGGAGTTTCCAATTAGTTTTTTTGGTTTTTGTTTTGAGACGGAGTCTCTCTGTCGCCCAGGCTGGAGTGCAGTGGTGTGATCTCAGCTCACTGCAACCTCTGCCTCGCAGGTTCAAGCGATTCTGCTGCCTCAGCCTCCCGAGTAACTGGGATTACAGGCACCCGCCACCATGCCCAGCTAATTTTTTGTATTTTTAGTAGAAACAGAGTTTCACCATGTTGGCCAGGCTGGTCTCGAACTCCTGACCTCAGGTGATCCACCTGCCTCGGCCTCCCAAAGTGCTGGGATTATAGGCATAAGCCACTGTGCCTGGCCTTCAGTTAGTTTTTCAGTGCTCCACTCTTACATATAAGCTATCTAACCAAGGCTTACCAGACATTAGGAAAGACAGAGACCAAAACAAACAAACAATAAGAGGTTTAGCAGGAACACGAAAACTGGAAATATGCCATTAGTGAAGATAGAATGTATAATCATTGAGGACGATGATAGATCCTAGTGAATTTGTTTGGAGTACAGTGAATAAATGTTGGCAGTAAAAAACAGACTAAAAATGCATAAGGGCCATGCCACAAAGGATTTTGTAGATCACATCAAGGAGTTTATAATTTATTTGATTAGACCATAGGGAGGTAATTAAGGACATAAAAGGGAATAACATGACCAGGTTTGCATTTTGACAAGTTCATTCAGATGGCCTTAAGGTGAACAGACAAAATGAGTAAGCAATTATAGGCAGATGGACAAATTAAGAGGTTACCAAAGTAATTCAAACAAGAAAAATATAGGTCTAAAATAGGACTGGAGTAGATGAGATAAATATGCAAGATGCTGAGAAGATATAATCAAAAGAACTTAGGAATCTGCTACAAATATGTAATAGGAGAGAGGAAAGACTCCAAAATACTCCTCAAAATTTTTGGTTGGGTAAATGGGTAGATAGTGATGAATTAATGGAAATATGGAATAATATAAAAGGGGCTACAAGTCTTAGGGAAATAATGAATTCTGTTTTAGACATGTCAAATTTGAGGTGCTTACAGACACAGAACTGCCCAGCAAGCAGACTGAAATATGAATCTGGAGGTTAGGTGAGCATTTAGGCTAGATCTAGAGATAGAGATTTGGTTATCAATTAGATCACCCAAGGACAGTATAAAGAACAGCAATTTTTAGTGTGTGCACTTTGTGCACGACAAAAGAGGTAGCTGAGACTCACTGCCTTTGTCCATTAGGGAACCATTGTGGGTCCTCCTCAGATGTGTCGAGACAAAATTTTATAAAAGGTTAAGAATCACAGATTTGGCCGGGCGCAGTGGCTCATGCCTGTAATCCCAGCACTTTGGGAGGCCGAGGCGGGCGGATCACGAGGTCAGCAGATCGAGACCATCCTGGCCAACATGGTGAAACCTCGTCTCTACTAAAAATTAAAAAAAAAAAAAAAATTAGCCAGGCATGGTGGCAGGTGCCTGTAATCCCAGCTACTCGGGAGGCTGAGGCAGGAGAATCGTTTGAACCCGGGAGGCAGAGGTTGCAGCAAGCCGAGATGGCGCCACTGCACTCCAGCCTGGGTGACAGAGGAGACTCAGTCTCCAAAAAAACAAAACAAAACAAACAAACAAAAAAAGATTAAGAATCACAGATTTGGGAGACAAGTGAAGGAAAAAAAAACTCTCGAAGGAGATTTAAAAAAAAGGAATGATAAGAGAAGTGGGGAAAAGCAGGAGAAAGTGGTAACAAAGGAGTAAAAGTGAGAACAAATATTTACTATTTATGTCTAATACACTATGCCTCCCTGAAATATAAAGAACATAGGACATGGCTTCTGCTATCTGACTGAATTTGCAATTACACTGTTGAAAAAAGACTGACACAAGAAAATGAGATGGAGAAAAAAGAAAAGGGAAGGGGGTGAGTCAACACTATATCAAGTAAAATTGGTTCATTTCATAACTACTAATAAACTTTTACTGAGCAGCCTCCAAACTCATTAAATAGTCTGAATATAAAAAATACATTATTACATGAGTAGAATAGCCAGTTTTTGTTTTGTTTTGTTTGAGATGGAGTTTCACTCTGTCGCCAGGCTGGAGTGCAGAGGCGCGATCTCGGCTCACTGCAACCTCCATCTCCTGGGTTCAAGTGATTCTCTTGCCCCAGCCTCCCAAGTAACTGAGACTACAGGCGTGCGCCACCGTGCCCAGCTAATTTTTGTATTTTTAGTAGGGACGGGGTTTCACCATGTTGGCCAGGATGGTCTTGATCTCTTGACTTTGTGATCCGCCCGCCTTGGCCTCCCAAAGTGCTGGGATTACAGGCGTGAGGCACCGTGCCTGACCAACAGCCAGTTTTTTAAGAGTACAAAGTAATGCCAATCTTTTACAAATATTTTATAAATTATAATATGGCATCTAATTTCATGTGCACAGTTAATTCAATTCAATACATGCAATAAGAGCTATCTACTTTTCAAATTCAAGTGCTGAATTTAAAATAACCAGGCTTATGAACATTCTAATAATTAGATTTCTCCTTATTGAACGTGTATCCATTTAGTTTAGAACATATAATGTCTAAGGTCACTTAAATGATTAGACTCCCCATCATCTTTACCAAGATTTAGTTTATCTTGACTATTCAGTTCATGAGAAAATGTTCCTGATTTAATATAAATGAGGAACAATATAAAACTGTATAATTATAGCCTATTTTTTAAAAGGACAAAGATAGATACAAATAAAGATTAAAGTAATTAAATGTTAATAGATGGACAACAGATTTTCATGTTCTTACTTCTACCTTCTAAAACATTCTCCACAATGAAACATTTTACTTTTATAATGAGAAACAGAAATCTAATAAAATACTTTCTCAATTAGATTTCCAAAGAGGTAGAAAGCAGCTGGAGATTTAGAGTATCAATTATTCATAAGAATATCTGTTGGAAGCAGTTACATATTTTCATTTGTAAGGGTCTCATGCCTCTTATCTCAACAGAAACTCAGAAAGGGCAATTATGTTTATTTTTTCTGTAAGTCTCCACAATCCAAATTCCTACACTCTGCAAAGGGGCATACATATCTCCAGGGCCTAATCCAAAAAATATTTGTAAAAATAAAGCCTCTGAAACTAATTTGTTAGGTCAACAACTTTTTCCTACCTCCCTATGCTAATGTTTGTTATGGTTGAACCCAGCAAATCAGTAAATACTGTCCTAACTTAAAAAAAAACACACATATTGTGCTTTAATATGTACTTTTACATAGAGGTTTTAATTTAATATCATTTAAGTAAAGCATAATTCTTAGGATTTGAAAATATTACTGGTAATATTTCTTCAAAAAATTCGAAGCTAAAAAAATAAGTGATTTTGAAAGGGTTTCAACATTCTTATAATGTTTATTGTATTTATAAGGATAAAAGTATACTATACTTATTTTTGTTGAACTTTAACCATTTCTATCCACCCGTCTATCAATCAATCAATCAATCAATCAATCAATTAGTCAAGACAGGTTCTCACCGTGTTGCCTAGACTAGCTTCAAACTCCTGGGCTCATGCGATCCTCCCACCTCAGCCTCCTCAGTAGCAGCAGGTGTGTGCCATCACACCCTTTTCTCTTTAGAATGGTTGATGGTAAACTTACTAAAGACAGACAGAGTTCAGAAACTGAGTAAAAAAATATATATATATAACATTTAAAAATTAATGGCACTCAGATTAGTTGCTACAAATCCACTTTCTAGGCCTTTACATTTTTTTTTCCACAGGTTGAGCAGACTTAATAGTCAGAATTAATTGTGGGACTTCACTGATTAATCAGGCTGCCCAAGGAGGAATGAGCTATTGGACAATGATAAATAACTAAAGCTTGCCTAGTTCAGTACCAAAATTTATTTCTACTAGTTTTAAAAGAAAGATTCCTAAAGTGTTTAAACTGCTTTCCTTCCTTTTAGACAGAGTATATTCAACACAATTTAACCTTTAGGATGACTTAAGGATAGCATCATAGCATTTTAATTATGCACAATGATACTTAGGGACCCAGTGTGATACTTGTATTGTTTACCCCTTCACTGGAAAGTTCCAGAGCATCCTAGACTCTTGTCTGTCTTTTCATCTCTTGCTACCTCTTCCCTTGCTGTCTACCTACTTGTTTCTAGCAGAACACTCCTTTCTAATTGGTTTCCCAACTTATAGCAAATAAGAAACAACAAAGCAATCAAGTTTCATTCATTAAACATTCAGAGATGAAAAATACAATCCCAGGCAGTCCCTGAAACATCCACAACTTAATTATGCTACATAGGATGCTATGGGAATCCAGAGGAGAAGCATCTGACCCAGAGTCTAGGGATTTCAATGATGACTTCCTGGAGGTGCTAGTTCTTAAACTGAGACATGAAAGATGAATACTTGGTACTGAACTAGTATTCTGAACTAGGCAAGCTTTAGCATTTCACAAGCAAAAGAAAGTAAGAGAATGGGTAGAAGAAAAGATCAAGTTCACAGACAGAAGAAATAGCATGGTAATAATAAAAATAATGATATCTCACATTTATTAAAAACTTCTTCTGTGAATTAACTTACTAAATCCACATACCAATGCTATGAGGCACAATTATTCCTGTTTTACAGATGAGGAAACTGTGGCATAGAAAAAACTGTTTCATCCAAGGTCCACACCTAGTTAAGTGGCAAAGTCAAGATTTGGCAGTCTGGCTCTAAAGCTCTCACTCTAAATCGCCACACTATATTGCTTATCTATGCAAAATTATGAAAGCAAGAGAGAATCCAGTGTTTTGAGCAATCTACTATGAGTGATTTACTAAAGCTGGAAAGTTGTATAGTGCCTAATATTGCAAAAGATGAGGCAGAAACCAGATCTGAGGAGCCTTGTATGCCAGGTACAGGTGTTTAGATTTTATCCTGTAGGTAGTAAAAGCCATCCAGCAGAGGAGTAGCAAGATCACATTGCATTAACAAAGACTTTTATGAAGTAAGAACGACAGAAACAACCAAACGCTCAAAGTACAGGTAGGAGGCTATTCCAGAGCTCTATGTGAGAGATGATAAAGCAATAGAAGTGGTTCTTTTTTTTTTGAGACGGAGTCTCGCCTGTCGCCTGGGCTGGGCTGGAGTGCAATGGCGCGATCTTGGTTCACTGCAACCTCCACCTTCTGGGTTCAAGCGATTCTTCTGCCTCAGCCTCCCGAGTAGCGGGGATTACAGGCGCATGCCACCATGCCTGGCTAATTTTTGTATTTTTTTAGTAAAGACGGGGTTTCGCCATGTTGGCCAGGCTAGTCTCGAACTCCAATCTGCCCTCCCTGGCCTCCCAAAGTACTGAGATTATAGGCGTGAACCACCGTGCCTGGCCAGAAGTGGTTCTATTTAGGTATTTCCTGCTACTAATCCTATGGAAAGGAAGAGAAAAACTAGAGAAAATTAGGATGTCAAATTCATAGAACTTATGACCAGAACAAGGAAAACTCGTGATAGGGAAAAATGAAATAAAGTTGTAACCAAGGTAGAAAACAGATTTTGAAAGCAGTGGAGGTGGTATAAAAGATTTATTTTAGACATAATTGAGGTGCTTGTGAAATAACATTTTTTTAAAAATCAGCTAACATTTATATTGAGCTTGCTACATGCGAGGCACTGGTCAAAGAAGTTTACATGCATTGATTGATCCACTGAATCATGAAGGCAACACTATGAGGTATTAACTTCTTTTTACGTAAGGCATCTGAGAAGTTAAGTAACTTTCCCAGGGTCATGCAGCTATTAAGGGGCTGAGCTGGGATTTGAACCCAGGTATCCTGGTTCGGAGTGTATTCTGTCTTTAATAGAGACACGCCAATTTTACAGATGAGTTTGACATTCAAGAATTCTTTAAAGATAAGGATTTGGCCCCAGCTAGCTCAGTCGGTAGATAATAATAATAATAAAAACAAAGATAAGGGTTTGGAAGTCATCAATATACACAGATGGAAGCTGAAGCCATGAGTATTGAGTTAGATATAGAGTATGCAGTCTAAGTGTGGTCCTTCAATCACTTAGGTAAGAATACCCTGAGGATTTTTATTTTTAATAAACATGCAGATTCCTGGGCCTCACCAAGGTCCATGGAAACAGAAATTCTAGGGATATGGCCCATAAATATATCATTTTGATAATTATCCAACTGATTCTTATATAAATTAAAGTTTGAAGATCACTAAAGGAATGAGCAAAGAAATGTGTAACAATGACATTGAGTTTATTAGAAGCATGTCTACAATGAGAGTAAGCAAATTCTGAAGAAGGATGGTAGTAGGGGCCTGGGCAAGTGTCTGATGAGTCTTTTTTTTGAGACAAAGTCTCACCCTGTTGCCCAGGCTGGAGTGCCATGGCACAATCTTGGCTCACTGCAACCTACGCCTCCCGGGATGGGTTCAAGTGATTCTCTTGCCTCAGCCTCCAGAGTAGCTGAGATTACAGGTGCGCACCACCATGCCTGGCTAATTTTTTGTATCTTTAGTAGAGACGGGGTTTCACTATGTTGGCCTGGCTGGTCTCGAACCCCTGACCTTGTGATCCTCCCACCTCGGCCTGCCAAAGTACTGAGATTACAGCCATGAGCCACCACACCTGGCCCTCTGATGAGTCTTTGATCAAATCTAAGCCACAATAAATTATAAAATGTATTATTCTTTCATGTACCACCACCACCAAAACAACAAAATACCCCAAATAAGAGGCCTCCCATGTAAAGCTAGAACAACAAAAGGGGTACAAATGCAATATAAACAAATGAAAAATAAACCCAGCATTCAGAATGAGACAGCAAGGAAACCTGAAAGTCTCCATCTGTACACAAGATAGAAGCAATTTTATCTAAAAGCCAGTACTCACCTAGCTTTGCAGTCTGAATTCATACAACCAGTGGGGTCAAAACCAAAACACAGCAAAATCAACAAAGACAAAACAAAACAAAAAAATCTTTCAGGCAGAGAATTTAACTTAAAGTGGTCTCAGATTGGTAGTAGTGCAAATAACTGGCAGAGCGAAATGCAAATCCTTTCTGAAGTAATCTGACTTCAATTGAGGCCAATAATGATGACAAGACATCTCCTTATTTTAGACATTTTTTAATTTCTAAAATTTCTAAAAATATGTGTCTTAAAACCACTGAAATACAGTAGATAGAATGCATACCAAGCTATATTCTGAATGCTCAGAATCTTTGGTGGTGGGGTTATTTTTGGGTTCTCAAATGTACTTTATAATTTCATATAGGTGTTGATTTGTTTTCAAAATAACTATAAAACAAAGACACTATTAAAAATTATAAAATTGTTTCCCTTTCCATCACATTTAACCATATTTATAATTCCTCTAAATATAAAAAGTCTCATCCATTTTAAAACAAGAACCCCAAAGAGTGAGATCAGACCACTAATACCTGCACCCTAGAGTCTATGTAAATGCTTCCACACTCTGGGATTTTGATAATGAAATTGGAAAATTCATCACAGGCCCTGGTAACTGTCCAGACATAACAAGACAAACAGCAAACTTTGTTCCTGCCAAGGATGATGATTTACAGTCCTAGTCTGACATGTGGTATTCCCTCTTTTGCTTACAGGCCACAAACACTAACTTAATATTTTCATTACATCCAGAGTATCCTGGCTCTTTTTAAGAAAAATTAATCCCTTCTCAACAATGCCATAGTGAAAAAAAATTCTTTAAGAACTTCTGTAATTTTCCAGAAAAGCAGTCTTTTCTTAATTCAAACACACATTTCCTATCTATTCCAAGAGTAGTACAACACTGCACAAATTACACCATAGTTGCTCTGGGGTCTTTTAAAACTGCAAATTTCATTTTACAGCAAGCACATCATCCAAATGAGTTGCTAGATGACTAAAATTGCTTTAGAATTAAAATAAACACCAACTGATCACTGTGGGGAGTTTCATAATCCAAAAGTGTGACTTACAAATAAACCAGTTATACAAACAACCACTACTAACTTCCCCGTTTTTAGTGGGTGAAGGTCCTCAGAGTCCTTCTCACAACATAGTCCTGTCTAGAGCAAATGATATAAAAATTCTAATCTGACTCTCATCCTTGCCATACCCCACTAGAGCACCTCTTTCACTCAGGAAAACTATCCTACCCCCAGAGCAAATGTTTGCCTATGAGTGAGTGACTGAGTAAGTGTGTGTGTGTGTATGTCTGCGTAAGTATAGGAATTTTCTAAGACTGCAGAAAGTGACAACAGTTTCCACATCCCTATCTATAATTGAAAATTCACTTTCCCATAGAAACAAGAGAATAATGGTTTCATAGTGACACTACGTTTCTAACCATTTTATAACAATATTGTTTCTATGTGGAACTGTGTAAAATCCACTGAATATGAAAGTCAACCTACTTAGTAATTCTTGGGATGATATGTTAGTATAATTTGTGTGCTATAAATACTTAATTTAAAACATTTTAAGAGTAGCCCATAATCCCATTACACAGAACCCTGTTAACATGTTTTTTAATATCCACAGGTAACAAAACTTAAACAGCACAGAAAGTCACAAAATGAAAGTAAAATTTTTCTAATCCTGGACTGCTGATTCCCAACTACACCCACTACTTTCCCCTCCCTGAAGATAATCTTCAACAGTTCTTGAGAACAGAAAGAAAACAATTATTTATAAACCTAAGCACTTTTCTTTTGGAGTCTTTCCTATCATATGCATCAATTGGCAGGCAATGCAGAAAAAGGTTCATCAGATTCTAGAATATGGCAATCTTGTCCCTCTAGAAATGTTACCTTCATATGAATTTTTGTTTGTATAATGCATTTTCATGTTTTCATGTACCTGTAACCTAGATTATTTGATAATGAAGTATAGCATAGTGGTTAAGAGGTAGGTTGTACAGCAAAACTCCTTGGGGATAAATCCTGTGTGATCTGCAGTAGGTTTCTTAAACGTTCCTCCTATCTATAAAATGGGAATAATATGACTACCTGTTTAAGACAATTATACAAATGAATCAACATGAAGTACTAGAATAGAGCTTAGTGCGCAGTAAGCACTCAATACATGTTGCCTATTATTGATATCCAGAAATCTTTATATTTTAGATATTTCATCAAAATTTTTGTCAGTAAAATCACTGATGTGCATGATACTGAGAAACCACAAAATCAAAAAATCTCTTTTGAACTATCAAAAACTACATTATATCCAGTGTTTCTTAACATTATATCATACTATAATCCTAATGTCTCCAATAGGTAATCTATAAACAGTATATCACTTTTCAAGTGAAAAGTCAGTATATCACTTTTCAAGTAAAATGCTTGATTCCCCACATAACCTACTTATAACTTTATACTGCTTCTGCACAAACCTAATTTTTACACCTAATGCCTTCTCTAGGCCTAGCCCTTCTTAAGAGACAATATCACTTTGGAGTTTGCGCTCATTTATTTGTTCTTTACTTCTGCCTAAGATAGTAATTTTTTATCAAGTACTGACTACCATTTCTCTGCATTTTGAAAGAATTCATGTCTACTTGAATGTCCTAAAGTCACCTCAAACGTATATCCAAAACTGAAAACACCATCTTTGCCTCAAAACAATTTTTCTTCCAATATTTGTAATCTCACTTAATAGGATCATCCTCCTACTCCCCATTCTCAAGTCCTGAGGAGGTCAACACGTAAAACACTTCTTGACTCACCTATCCTCTCCCATCCTTACCACCACTGATTAGGTGTCCCAGCCTAGGCCCTCATCATTTATTGGTCCCATTACGTAGCCTTTTGAAGTGATTTTCCCACTACTAATTATGTTTCACTAAAACTATCTTTTACTGTGCCCCTAGAGTGATTCACCTAAAATTAAGATCCAGCCATGTTACTTCAATGCTTCAAACTCTTCAGTGACTGTAGAATAAAGACCTTCTCAGGGCATATAGGGCTCTCCATGACTCATTATCTAGTTGTTTTCTCCTGCCCCTGCTGAGTGAAAACATTTCTAATGTTCCTATTGTTCTCCCTTCCAGAAATATTCTTGCCCATTATGTAAGACACAGTTTATCAGTTAAACTGTCCATGAAGTTTTCCCTTTCCCGGCTTCCTAAGGCTGGGCTAATTAACTTTTCTCTGTGCATACCTATATGTTTAATATATATTGAAATAATAATCTGTTCATGTCTTCCCCACTGAACTGCACGCCTCATTCATCAAAGTCTTATTCATCTTTGCAATCTCAGCACCTAATTTAATACTTAATAAACACTTGCTAAACTGAAATGAATTGAAAGCTATGTGGAACTCCAAGACAAAACCTACTGAAAAGTCAGAGCAATATAAGGTAAAAGGAAGATGTCTACACCATTCAGATTAGAGAGAGTGCTAGCTACTGACTGCAGTGTCTGAGTTATTCTGTGACAAAGCAACACAAACACGGGTTTGTCATAACATTGCTTTCCTTGGTATTGAGAGCTCAAAAGTCATCATTCCAATTCTTATCCCTATTAGCAAGCTTCAGTATGTTAACTACAGTGACTTTTGACCCCACATGCCTGAGGTGAACAACTGTTTTGAAAGGCTGAAGTAATTTACTGATGCATACAGATATTGATAGGCTGCAGAGACACACCATTAAGCCCTTACTTCTTTTTCAAACCAGACTTGTTGGCACAGCTGTTAAGGTATTAACATGAGGAACAGCATATGTTGTCAAACAGCCCAGAAGGCAAAAGGACAAAATCTGATTTTCCTGGCTAGCTGAGGTGGGAGCTTAATTGATAGAAATATATTTTACTGGCTGGGCTCACACCTGTAATCCCAGTTCTTTGGGAGGCCAAGGCAGGTGGACTACCTGAGATCAGGAGTTTGAGATCAGCCTGGCCAATATGGTGAAACCCTGTCTCTACTAAAAATACAAAAAATTAGCTGGAGTTGGTGGTGGGCGCCTGTAATTCCAGCTACTAAGGAGGCTGAGGCAGGAGAATTGCTTGAACTCAAGAGGCAGAGGTTGCAGTGAGCCGAGACCGTGCCACTGCACTCCAGCCTGGGTGACAGAGTGAGACTCCGTCTCAAACACAACAACAAATATATATATATATATATTTTTTACTTAAAATGCACCTACAAAAATGTGTATTACTTTCCTCTTAAATGTTGCAATTTTTCATCCGTTTCCAATATTCTTACTTAACTTACAGCTCACTATGCCAAATGCTGAAAGTGCTGAGGGCCTTCCAATTACCACCAGCAGCCAAAATAGAGGAGCACAGAGAACAGCCTATGATGTCGAAACATAAGAGATCATTATGGCTCCAACTGAACTTCCCTTGTATCCATATAGACGTTGCCTGTGACTATATCTGCATAATTCACTTCACTTAATATTGCAATGTCTATTTAGTAAAATTAATGTTGAGAATCTGCATAATTTTCTAATTCCTTTCCATTTCAATTCCAATACTGTTTGCTAAGCATCTATCATGTGCCAAACTTTGTGCTTAGAGCTGGAAATGGAAAGAGGAAGAGGTCACAGTCTCAGGGGAAAACAAATGCAATGCCTCACCAACTCAGGACTTTGAACTTGCTCTAAACTAGTACAGATTTGGTGCCCATAAAAAGTGGGATTAACCCTCCAATGTTGCTTTCATCATAGTAGTTGGCCCAGTTTGCCAGTTGAGCCCAGACAAGCCCTGGCTAAGACAGCCCCAGGTTCCTTCAATATGATCACCTTTCATCCTTCAATTAAAAACTTCCTATCAGCTGCACATTACAGACCATCAAAAGATAGAGAAGGTTTGTAGAGCAGCAAAGTCAAAAGGTATAGCCAAAGGCATTCACAATAAGTTCAATCATAAGTAATATTCTCTTGTGTACCTGAATATTGCCTACAACTTCTTATGTTTATGTTATATATAAATCCATGATATTTTACTATAATAGCTGAGACTAGAATGAGAGTGTTTGGAAAGAAGTTTGACACAAACATACTATATATATATTTCTGATAATAAAAGTAATACATGCTCATTCTACAAAATTTTGAAATTATAGAAGAAAATAAAAATCACGGGAATTTTATCAATCTCAGATTATTAAAATATTGTTAACACACTTTGGGTATATATTAAATCAGTCTTTTATTATTTTAACCAAAGTTAGGACTGTACCATGTTTGTATAAATTATCTTTCTACTTAATATGTGATAAACGTTTTCTTGAATCATTATCTTTTTTTGTATATCATTCTTTAGAAGTATGTTTTTTCTTAATGGCAGTATATAAATGATTTTGTAAATCAACAATTTTTTCATTAAGAAACAGTCTAGCGTGCTCAGTGACTGAGCTTGAAAAAAAAAAAGAAACAGTCTAGCAATTGTATTGTTAGGTCAAAGACAGTTTTAAATGCTTCTGGTACATATTGTCAAATTGTCTGGGCCTGTTTTGAATTAAGGCATTACTGGAGCTTTTTAAAACTTAGAAAAAACTCCTAAAGTTCACAATTCTCACCATGTATTGAGATTATTTCTCCAGTCAATAATACTATATTTTAGACAAAGTTTCTCTTGGATAACCTCTTATCAAAAGCTTTATGACAATCAGAACCTAGAAAAAGATTGAAACTGTACCTATACAAATAGAGTAACATATATATCAATTAGTCTACTCTACTGTTAATAAAAGTATCTCTAAAATGCTTATAGGAGCTGGGAGCCATGGCTCACTCCTTTAATCCAAGACTTTGGGAGGCCAAGTCGGGTGGATCACCTGAGGTAGGGAGTTTGAGACTAGCCTGACCAACATGGAGAAACCACCTCTCTACTAAAAATACAAAATTAGGCGGGCGTGGTGGCATATGCCTGTAATCCCAGCTACCTGGGAGGCTGAGGCAGAAGAATCGCTTGAACCTGGGAGGTGGAGGTTGCAGTGAGCCGAGATCATGCCATTGCACTCCAGCCTGGTCAACAACAGCGAAACTCTGTCTCAAAAAAATAAAATAAAATAAAATGCTTAATAGGGAGGAAATAGAATTCCAGGAAATACCTAAAACAAATTTACTTTCCTTTTTTTAACCAAAACTCATAAAAATACAGATAAATCAAAATTGTAGAATTCAATTCTATAAAATGTATGTAGTCTTACTTACATAGTATATTCTTCATATCTGTAATAAAAGGCAAAATCTAAAAATATCAACTTAACATTTGAAAAGTATTACCACTTACAAGCTTTTACACGCTAAATTTAGTCTTAACAATCTTAAAGAATGCTATTACTATTACTACAGTCATTTTTTAACACATTAGGAAACAGATGAAAAGATTAGGTGACTTGGCTAATTGAATATGTATAATAAATGAATAGCAAAGCCAGAATTCAAACCCAGGTCTCCGGACTCTAAATGTGGACCCTTTTTATTTCTGTACTGCTTTCCATAAATCATAAATAATCAAATTTTTCTTTATACTTGGCTTCAGATTGTTTTTAAAAAAATAACAGATTTATTTTCTTTTTTTTTTTTTTAATTATACTTTAGGGTTTTAGGGTACATGTGCACA